>NC_134484.1:50410022-50762522 GCF_040206685.1 Ascaphus truei | reverse complement strand
GTCATCAAGCTTCTCCCTCTTCACGGTGCCGTCAGATATGGCTTCTCCCATTTTGGAATCAGGAGTGACAAGATTGTACACTTTCAGGTCAGTTTTTGGTTCTTCCTTGATGGAAGATGTCCCATGGCTCTCCCCGCCATTAGATGTAGTGATTTCTGACTCCTGGCAATGAGCAGAGTTGAAGTGATCCAATAAAGACTGAGTGTCTGCAGCTGTAAAACTGCACTGACGACATTTGTAGCAGTTATGCACCCTCCTAAAACAAAAATGCACAGCAATGAAACAGATCTATTTTGGAAGCTGCATTTCATTATTTACCCTAAACTAATAGAAAAAAAGATTGGAATTTATCTTTACACATATGAATACCTAGATGCAAACCAAGTATGCTGGAAAAGATAAAAAGGAAGCTTAACTGTAACAAATAATATAATATAGTAGTTTAAAAAAAAAGTAATTGAGTGATTGGTGGGCCGTTCTTATGGCCAATCCTATTGTATCCAACTCAAAATGAAATCCGCATTCAAATAAAGTTTCTAGATTTGAAGAATCATGTACTTAGTTACCGCCAGGGCCACCAACATAATATTTTGGGCCCAGCACAAAGAATGGGGCCCCCATGCTGTGCTTGCTTACAGTTAGGACAATCATATTTCGGTCTACTTTGCCCAGTCATGTCTCTGTCCTCCCTCCCCCTTATTGCTTTCCTCCCATAGTGCCTCTCACACACCCTTCATGTCATTTCATCTTTTCCCCTGGTATTGATCTCTGTTGTCCCCTCCTCACATATTTTTCTTCTTTCCTGATCCTGTGTCACTCTTTCCTTCCTCTGTTTTTCTCAATTTATTTCCCCCTTATCCATCTTTTCTCCAATTTCTTTCTCTCTTTTCACCAAAATCTTTCTCTCTTTTCTCCAATATCTTTCTCTCTTTACACCCCCCACCCCTTGACCCCCAACATGTCTTTCTCTCTCCTCACCCCCAGCATGTCTTTCTCTCTCCTCACCCCCAGAATGTCTATATCTCTCCTCACCCCCAGCGTGTCTTTCTCTCTCCTCACCCCCCAGCATGTCTTTTCCTCTCCTCTCCTCTCCCCCCAGCGTGTCTCTCTCCTCACCCCCAGCATGTCTTTCTCCTTCCTTTCTCTTTACCATCTTATGTATTTCTCTATTTTCTCATTTTCCCCCTTTCCTGCCTATGCTTCTCCACATGAGGTTGGATTGTCGATAATAAAAAAAAAATCATAAATATCTGGAAAAGACAAATCGCCCTTTTAAAGACTGATTTGCAGAAATTCGCACACCAAAGGAACTGCTCGATCTGAGCAATAAAATGTGCCCATCTCTAGTTGTTTCTATTCTACACATAAGAAAAGGAGCAGATTGTCTCTATTTCATTCATTGGATTAATTAGAAAGATGTTTCACTCTGACATTTTCCAGGTGAAGATGTAAAACAAAGGAAGTTCTGCAGAACAGTGCAACATCTAATCCAATAAATCCAACTATAATTTTGTCCCCAACTAGCAAATAAAGAAAAAAAATTGCTTTATACAAACCTCAAAAATCTGAATATGTACTAAATTCAGAAGCACATATATAGTACCGTATTTCCTCAATTCTAAGACGCACTTTTATTTTTCACATTTTTCCATTTCTGAAATCGGGATGCGTCTTACAATCTATGTCATTGAAAAACGGGTATGATTCCTGTACCCGTATGGCCGCTAATGCGAGACAACTGAGGATCACGTGGTCGCCTACGTTGCAGAATGACGTTCCTAGAACGTGATGCAGCCAACCCTGGCGCAGCACACGTTTTGCTGAGCAGGAGGTTGCTTGTGCCCTATGACAGGCTGAAGGTGCCTACATTTAAGTTGTCATTGCCTGCGCATAGAATATAATAATAATAGAAGTTATCTCTAATTGTCACTTAAAATGTCATTAAAAACAAACATTGTTTTCTGCACATTTAATGTAATGTTTCTTTTCCCCCCGACAATTGTTATTAAATCAATGTGCGTTTTACAATCGATGACGTCTTAGAATCGAGGAAATACGGTATGTGTACCAAAACAGAGAAGCACCATACGAAGATTAAATAAATAACAAATAATGCTATCCATTACAATTAAAGCATACACATAATTATTTTGAGTTGCTCTTTAATTTACAGTATCATTTTTAATTAATAGTAAGTAGAAGTGGGGTACCTTTCTGCAACCAATATTAAACATAAACTCGCTGAATGTGGCACAAATTACATTACTCAAGGATTTATTCTAACGGATATCCATATTTGCAGTCCTCCACATTATTAATCAATGTGCTTACACAACAATTAAGAAGGTTTTATCATTACAGATGTCACATGTACAGTACAATGACCTATGGTTGTAATCACCCCATGGCTCTAACTTCCTGCTTCTACAGGTTATTGGAAGTGCACTAGCAGAAAACAATTAGTAAAGTATAAAGAAAATGCAATATGTGTTTTTATTGAGACACTGATTATATCTGAAAAATATGAGATTATTTGCTAGCCATAAAAAAAACATATAAATTACATGGAGCTCAATGGAAAATATTGTTATTACTTCCATTATCACACACTTACTTAGTTTGGGAGGTAATGAGCGACTGTGATGGAACGACAACATATTAACAGAGATATGGTTATGTTATGTGTCCTCATGGAACGATTTATTATGAGTAGATTTACCATAGAATTGGAACAAAAACATCCTGCTGTCTAACAGGTAAGAAGCAGAATGGAATTGAGTTGAATGGAATGAATTGTGAAAATAGTTCAGTTTTCAGAAGCAAAATGCCACTCTCACACTACAAGGAATTACCTTGTCTCCTAAACCTCCTAAAATGTCAAAACCTAATCTCCTTTCAATTTAGCAAGTCAAATACCTCTGGCCAGTTACTACAAATAGGCTTCCAATGTAATTTCTCAGCCTCTGGTGTGCTTAGAAAATCCCAGGATAGAATCAATAAGGGTGATACAGGTGTTAATAAAAAAACAAAAAAAAAACTCCAGAGTATATTTGCATGCCTCCCCAAACCTGCCTTGTTCTCCCACACTGTCACTTGTCATAAAATGCGTTAACCAGCAGATAAGGATTGTGGGTAATGATATGCACGAACACATTGAGCATGTCACTTTTCATCTTCTGGATTTTCTCTAGTGCTTTCAGTTGCTGCATTAAAAAGGAGTTTAGACTAAAGTACAGACAAGACAAGTTTAATGGGCTTTTGGTTTCAACAGTTTGAGCTTGATTACTGATTTTACATTGTGCAGTTAGAAGTATTGCAAAGCAGACAAAAAGTTTGAGTAAGGTGATAAATTGAGAAATCTTTTTTTCAAAGTACGCAAGCACAAAAGCAAGCCTTTAACATACAGTAGGTCTTCCATTGGTGTATAATTATAAATCAGCTTCATAAACGCACATATTCAGGTGGAATACACACAGGTTTTTTTTTGCTCGACTTTGTGCATTGAATGGTTTATGTCACTTTTTCACTCATTATAAAACTTATTGTGTCTTGTCAAGAAATAAAAGCAACATTTTGTGCTCTAGTTTATAGTTTCAGTGAAGTGGATTTAATTATTTAAGAGTTTCAATAAGGTCAAGCAGGTCATTGTGCTATATTTTGTTTTAGGGAGTAAAAATACTTGTCTAAAAAGTTTGAAGTAGTTATATATCAGGGGTCTGGCAGTAGACAGATTTTCCGGGGCAGAGGACTAGTGTTATGATCGCCCCCCTGCCCCCCCCCCCCCGTGTCAGCGGTCTTGCGAGCCCCCCCATTCATACCTCACGAGCCCCGCCTCTATTTCCCTCCCTTTTCCATGTATTTCTCTCCCCTCTGTCACACTCTTACCCCCTCTCTTCTTCACTCTGTCCCCCCTCACCCACTCTCTTACACCCCTCTCCTCCCACTCGCCCCTCCCCCTCCATCAATTACCCCACTCTCACGCAAACGTATAAGTGAAGATTAAAGAAAATGTAACTGTTATGGTGAAGAAGACTATTTAATATAACAAAAGCTTAAGGAGACAAAGCAGCAACTTATGGTTGGGAAGAAGAAAATCATTGCACTCAAACACGATGATGGAACAACAATAAAAGATCAAGGACTTATAAAGAGAGAGTTGAGAACTTGTACATGAGAAGAAGTTTTCAATGATGTACCATGTGTCTTTCCAGAAGAAGTGGCAAAAGCAAAAAAATCAATGAAGAATGTGAAGGCTCTCAGGGAAGATGTAATTACAACTGAAATCTTGAAAGAAGCTGGGGAAGTAGAAAAAAAAATCAAAACCAAACAAAATTCTCTGAAAAGGGTAAATAAACTAAAATGGCAGTGGGCAGGACACATCGCAAGAAGAAATTACCATCGTTGGACAAATATAAATGGTAGTCGACCGGATTCCAAGAGAGATTAAAAGACCAAGGCGACGACCAAAAGTAATATGGGAGGATGAAATCAGAAAACTTGTTATAGTAACGTGGAGAAGGGAGGCTTGCAACTACAATTCGTGGTAGACTGTTGGCGAGATCTTCATCCAGCAGTTGGTCAACAAGGGCTAAAGACAATGATGATTGTGAGAGAAAATATATATACTGTATATAATTTCTCATGTATATATATGAAGAGAAAAAACAAGCACTCCAATTCAAATAGTCCGTAAGGCAAGGAGCTAGTCCCATAAATAATGCAGAGGGTACATTACCATTTAGCTGAACAGCAAAAAAAAGCGGCAGCACTCACTTGTAAGTATCCAAAAAAGTGTATTGAGCAGACAGACAGAATCAAGTGTTTGATCCCGTGGAGGGATCGTCTTCAGGGGGGGGGGTGCCACTTTTTTGCTATTCTGCTGAATGGTAATGAACCCACCCTATATATATATATATACAGTATATATATATATATATATATATATATATATATACACACACATATATATATATATATATATATATATATATATATATACATACAGTGTTCGATAAACCTATAAATTTGCATGCCCCGGGCGAGTGGATTTAACATCGTGGCGAGCTCCTATTGGCCCAAGCAACACACGTGTGGTACTAGGTGGCGAGTAGATTTTTTTGTTTGGCGAGTAGATTTTTTGGTGATTTGTCCACCACTGTATATATATATATATATATATATATATATATATATATATATATATATACACACACACACACACACATATACACAAGTTTATTTTCAGCAAATGTTTTGTTTAAGCTTGGCAATGAAGTTTGATAGCTGTGGTCTAAAGTAATTTCTCAGTCAAACTGTAACCACAATCAATGTGGCTTATATATACGGCTTAACTACTATGTAACTGCATAATTGCCTCTAAAACAAGTATTATGATAAGTATCATATCTATTCATTTAAACCAACAGGAAATGTGTTAATGTGCCAAATACGTTGTCATCATTTTCTGAACAGCTCACATATGATCTTCTGTAAACTTCCAACCACAGGTGCAAATAACTTGTATTGTGAAACAGTAACTGAATGACTGTCTTTATATTAAAATATAACTGAAATACGTATCACTGCTGGTAAGAACAGAAATTTCCCCAAGGCTATTTTTATGTACCTTAAGATGGTGGGTATTCAGAATCTTGGCAATGACCAATACTCTGAAGAGATTTTTGAACCCTTTACTAAACAAAAAGTTTATTTATACACCATAACTTAAACGTACACATACTCTTACTGAGTACACATGTAGCCATTTGCCCTAATAAAATTGTTGCTAATTAATATTTTAGTAAGGAGGTGTACTGCTGACAACAACTGGGGGTCACACATTTTTTTAAAGTTAAGATGTTTTATACTAACTTGATCAAGTCCTTTTTTTTTCTAAAGTCTAAAAACCGCAGGACAAAAAAAAACTGAATGAAGGAGTGTCGATGTTTCTAAAGCTCATAGAAACTATTAAATAGGCAGCATTTTCAGGTAACACTGAAAAAAGCATGCTAGTATGGCAAATGCAACAGTAACTAACGCATATAAAGCATTGCAGTCTGGAGCTGGTAGGGGGAAAGTAACAATTGTATGTTAAAATTGCACATATGTATTATAAATACACATACACATATTATTTAAAGCAGCAGTTCAAGCAATATCCTACATGTGTGTTTTCTTTTAATAAATCAGTTCTGTATTATGAGAAAATACTGGTAGCATTTTATAAAAAAAATGTTTTAAAGACATTTTTAATGTTTCTAATGTTGGAATCATTTCCAAAGTGTTCCATTTCCCCCTTCCCCTTCTGATAGGCTCTGGCTCTTGAGCCCCACCCTCTCTCTAGCAGTGCACCAATTGTATCTAGTAACTGCCTAGGCAATCATATTCCTGGACTACATTTCCCAGAATGCTGTGCAAGAACTGAATAAAGTAACCCGGAGCAAGCAATCGATTACAGGAGAACTGATCAATCTGCAGCTTAGCTAATCACTGGTCAATATGCAGATTGCATTGATGCACATATTGAATGGGAATATATATATATATATATATATATATATATATATAATATATATATATATATATATATATTTTATTTTATACGTCAGCTTGCACTGCAGCTTTAAGTTATGGTGGTTGGAAAAGGCGACAAAAAACCTCCACTGTTAGCATATAGCCAAAAAAGAATATCACTTGTGAGCACATTCACATGTCTTAAGACAGGTCTGCAACCCTTGATGTGGCTTGCAGGCTTATAATGCTTTGGCCAGAGGGTTTAACTAATTGACCCTTATTCAAGAGAATATATAAGTATTTCACTGTGTATTTTTGTCACATTGGATGTAGCATTGGGTTTTTCTGTCTTTTGTTGTATACATTTGGCCACGCTCAGTAGCGCACCTTTTGACATACACACATATATATCCCTGATGAAATCCACTAAGACGGAAGAAAAGCATAGGGTCACGTGTTGTGAGTGAGCTATGGTAGCTGTAAGAGTGTGAATCCTGACGCCGGAGAGAAAGGCTATGATCTGCCTTCTAGTATTGGGATAAAACAAAAATTGTGAGGCGCTTCCGATAAAGATGTAATAAATATATAGTGATAAATAAATATATAAATATATAGTGATAATTAAATATAAATATAAACAGTGTTCAAAAATAATAGTAAAGTTCGCTGCTCAACCCTCTTAGGAGAAGATCCAGTTCCTCCTCTCTTGACTGTTTGGAAGAAGCTTGTGGGGAGCGCAGAATTTCACCATGTAAAGGGAATGAAATAAATAATAGTGTAATACATCCTAAACACCTGTAACAATGTATATGGGGATCGAGATTAAGAACTCACATTCTCCCAGTCAAATAACAGCATTGGAAGACAATATGAAGACTCTGTAGTTTGCAGGGGGGTCTTGCTTAGGATACTCTCCCTGGTATCAGCGGAACGAACCCTCGATGAAAACAGAAACAACTCTAGTGCAACATTGTATGTTCACTACTGATGTATTCAATAAAAACAGTGGTAATCCACACTTACATTAGCACCATGTGCATAGACACATAACAATCAAAGCGCAGCAGCAGTATACACCATCTACCCCACTCCCAGGATCGTGTTGCGTCACTTCCGGTCCGTCGCGTCACTTCCGGTTTCGCGATCTTGAAATGGATCCACACGGGTTCTGGGGCATGGGGGGCACACTCTGGGTTGCTGCTAGTTCACTCTATGCGTTTCGCTGGCGTGCCACCTTCGTCAGGAGTCCGATCTGATCGGACTCCTGACGAAGCTGGCACGCCAGCGAAACGCGTAGAGTGAACTAGCAGCAACCCAGAGTGTGCCCCCCCATGCCCCAGAACCCGTGTGGATCCATTTCAAGATCGATCGCGAAACCGGAAGTGACGCGACGGGCCGGACCGGAAGTGACGCGACGCGATCCCGGCAGTGGGGTAGATGGTGTATACTGCTGCTGCGCTTTGATTGTTACGTGTCTATGCACATGGTGCTTATGTAAGTGTGGATTACCACTGTTTTTATTGAATACATCAGTAGTGAACATACAATGTTGCACTAGAGTTGTTTCTGTTTTCATCGAGGGTTCGTTCCACTGATACCAGGGAGAGTATCCTAAGCAAGACCCCCCTGCAAACTACAGAGTCTTCATATTGTCTTCCAATGCTGTTATTTGACTGGGAGAATGTGAGTTCTTAATCTCGATCCCCATATACATTGTTACAGGTGTTTAGGACGTATTACACTATTATTTATTTCATTCCCTTTACATGGTGAAATTCTGCGCTCCCCACAAGCTTCTTCTAGTATTGGGAACCTGAGGAATACAGTAGGAACTCTTCTCTGCATTTGCGGGTTGCCGGAGTATTACTCAAGCAGCGACACCAGCAGTGGAGTTCTAGAAGAGAATATCCCATGATGGATCAGGATGAGCGGCGTTCTGGAGCCACTTGTTGACGCATGAGTACCATGCTTATTATTTACGGATGTATTGTGAGTTTTTAATCGTTAATATCCAACATATAAAACATTTTATTCACTGGTATCACACTAGGATCGGATGCTTTTTTCTTCTTTATATATATATTATATTATATACATACATACATACATATATATATATATTGCAAAAAAGAAAAAAGAGCCCCAATAAAAGCACTCTAGTATGCCTGACAATACAAAACCACAATGTTTATTGAAAAATGTCACAGAACATAAAGTAAAATTAAAGCACAGAAAATTTAAAACAAGGCATGGATCCCCTGAGAAGTGCAGATTTGATTTAACCTCTGATCAGGGGGTTACCCTGAAAGACAATACAAAAGTCTAAATAGACATAGGAATGCTGGAAAGTACCTGACAGGGTGTATAAAGTATAGCTACTGACAGACACAAAACGGTGGCTAAATAAGGTGGCTGATACACTAAATAACAAAAATGCTGCAGTCTCCCTAAATCTGGGGACAAGTGTAAAGCATCACAATATCAGCAGTCTCACTGTCAAAAAACACATAAATAATCCAATAAAGCACACCTTAGTCTGTAGCAGCAGATAAGTAATACTTCACCTCATGTCAGGTACTCAGCACAGTATTGGAAACTCTTCCTGGCCGGATCTAGGGCACTGAGGGCAAAAAACGTGCATCACGGATGCAGATGCGCATGTCCGTGATGTCATACATCAGCGTCCCCGTCGCCCTCCACTCGGTCATGAAGGAGATGGCAAATCCTTCTAGTGTATATGGTTTCTGAGCTTCTAACATCCCTAGATCCGGCCAGGAAGAGTTTCCAATACTTCCCCTCATGGTTAGCCTTAGGATGGCGCATTATAGGTGACAGCTTTGCCACAGTCGCACACTCATGATGTCATGCGCATGCGCAGTACCCCGTAAGTGATATCAAACTGCCAGTACTGCCCTCTTATGGGTAGGAGCTTAAGAAATACTCCCCTACTATTGGCCTTTGGCTCATGATGCCTCCATGACATAGCATGTTTATGTAGTGATACACTCCCTACTCCATGTGTTACTTATTAAACACTACAGGTGTCTATAATCACTAGCCTAATTAAATCCCTTTTTAAGGTGCATGTTACACTGCCCACTGTACCACTCCCAGTAGAAGGCTAAGGCCGAAACGCGTAGGAGCAGGTCCAGTTGGCAGGATCCCCTGTTTTGTCCCCTCTCTAGGACATATTCATGTGCTGTGAGCATTGCTCCTTGACTCCACCACAGACTGTGCTGAGTACCTGACATGAGGTGAAGTATTACTTATCTGCTGCTACAGACTAAGGTGTGCTTTATTGGATTATTTATGTGTTTTTTCACAGTGAGACTGCTGATATTGTGATGCTTTACACTTGTCCCCAGATTTAGGGAGACTGCAGCATTTTTGTTATTTAGTGTATCAGCCACCTTATTTAGCCACCGTTTTGTGTCTGTCAGTAGCTATACTTTATACACCCTGTCAGGTACTTTCCAGCATTCCTATGTCTATTTAGACTTTTGTATTGTCTTTCGGGGTAACCCCGATTACAAGGGTTCCATGTAAAAATAGATTTCAGGCAAAAGGTGACACATTGTGTTCCCATTTGCATGTCATTTCCCAGAATCCCTTGCTGTAGTGGAAGCACTGTAGGCTAGCTGATAATGGTGAAAGGCAGGGTTGCAGGCCTGTCTAAGACATGTGAATGTGCTCACAAGTGATATTCTTTATATATATATATATATATATATATATATATATATATATATACACACACACACACACACATACATATTTAATTCAATTATTAATGTTGCCATTGGTTTAAAACTGCTTAAATATTTGGAACTTCTGAACAGGAAACTGACATTTTTAAGAAGATATTTATGGTATCTCACTTGTTCCCGAAAATCTCATCTTCACCATCGAAGGCAGAGCCACAGACTTATTTACACTGTTTAATGGTGCTCCATGAAAATGGAGTATCTATTTTGTAGTGGGTGCAAACACTATTCATATATAGTAAATAGGTTTTGAAGAACCTCACAATTCTACTTTACTTACTGCTTTTATAAGTACTCTGATCCTTAGTATCAATTGCTATAAGAGCACTAACAATCCTTCCCAATAACATTCATCAGTAAATGATTTATTTCCCTTTTTGCAGTGTACCAGAAACCACAACCGGATTTTCTTTATTCTGACTTGTGAGGGAATTGTTTAATTTGTTTGTTTTATTTACGTTACATTCTTGAATCAATACACTACATACGTACAGCTGAATACAGGTGAAACTGTCAAGTTATCAATCTACACAAACTGGAAGGCAGGTGAGTGAACTGAAAAATGAAGTGGAACGGTTTCAGATTTGTCTTGTTGAACTTATTTAAGATTAATGTCATACCGTAACTACTAACTAAACCCCTGAGTTATGGTATATACAGTATGTGTAGTCTAACCTGAGAAAGTCAGCACTGAAAGCCATTACTTTAAGTGAGGCCAGTATTGGAAAGACCAACGGTAACGGTAGACCAATGGTGTCTAGAACAAGAGTAGGCAACTCCAGTCCACAAGAGCTTCCAACAGGTCAGGTTCTCAGGTGGCCGAATCAGTGGCTCGGTCAAAGTCTGTCAAAGACTGAGCCACTGATTAAGCCATCTGTGCTGAAGCAGGGATATCCTGAAAACATGACTTGTTGGTAGCTCTTGAGGACGGGAGTTGGTTACCCCTGGTCTAGACACACATTCCACATCTGGACTGTCGACAGAAGGTATGCAGAAAGTTTCTTCTTGGAAGCCTGCCAGATAAATTATATTTTTGAATTAAAACTGAATGTTGCTGGTAAATTGGAAGCCTTGCTTTGTATAAGACGGGTTATAGAAAAGGCAGATTTAGATCTATACAGCCAATCCCGGTCACTACTTTTTTTTATAGGAATGTAGCTGGTGAAGTGAGACTATGCCAAGATTTGGGAGTTTTGAACAAAGAATAATGAAATAACATTTAAGTCCAGATGTTTTGGGTAGACCACGTAGAGTTATTTTCTTACTCAGAAATTTCAGAATTCTGCAAATCCTGGCGAATAATGTGATATCCAAAAGATACTTACTCCAAGTCTTCAGAGTACTTTTCAAATTCTGGGTTGCCTTATTTAAATGAGATAATGTTATAATACTACAGGTTGTACCATTCCTCACTACTGGTTCATCATCGTGTAGACTGCTCACCTACTTTAGTAGATGTAAAGATGCCCCTTCAAATAAAGAATTCCCAATATCAAATGGAATCAATGATGCATAATAAAGGATTGTTTAATATGAGAAGCCGTGTTAAACGTGCTTAGAAATGTAACACATCTAAAAATAGATATTAGTTGGGCAAACTCCGCTACAACTCAGAATCTGAATTTTTTTGTAAGTCAACAGGTAGAAAAATTAAATGTGCAACCCACAGTTATCCACATTTTAAATTCGATTTTTATGTGGTCTGGAGTTGGGTGTCCTCAGCAGATAACATCGGCAGATAAAAAAAAAGTGTCTGCTCATTTCCGAAAGAAAATGAAAAAAATAAAACCAGTTAAACGTTATTATTTTATTGCTGGTCTAGGGGATGGGCAATCTTATAAATTGAAAGATTATAGTCATATTGCTTTACGTATTAGAATGTTACGTCTCAGAGAGAAGCCAGCAAGTAATAGCTGATAGGTTACATGTTTGACATTTAGTTAAGGTCATAATAAATAATCATCAATTAGTTTTACTATTGTACAAATACAACATATGATGTCACAGCAAGGTCACAGATTATAATAATCTATGCTTATGGCCAGTCAAAGATTTTATAAAGTTGTTCATGAATGGGACCTGAAACTATTTTTTTTTTTTTTTAATCCTGATAGCTCAATATAGCCAAACAGATTAAATGGAGGTTGTCTTGCAGAACAGGTCAAAACACCAACCTTCCTAGAATATGGTAAAAATTACTTTGGTGAAACATTTATAATTCATCCCACTTTCTTGTAGCTTCTCTTAGAGTACTCAAATCAAATTTACAATAGAACAGATAAATGCCAACTGAAGTTTACACTGTAAAAGGGACCACTTTATGGCAAATAATGGTTCTAATTCTAATTGCATTTAATGATGCTAGAAGGGGTAGAATATGCACACACTTCATTTATGAACTACTAGTAAATCAACATAGGAGCAGCATAGCATATACCAGGAATCCAAAAATACCATGCAGCACGCTTAGTCAATCCTTTTAATATGAGGTATTGGCCAAACACATTAAAGGGGTTTTTAGAAAGTATAATTAGTCATTGTAACGTAATCTTATAATGTGACAAACTGGCCTGTCATGTATCCATGATTATTTCCCTATTATGACCAATATGTACGTAGTGTTGGTGCTCAGAAGATTTCAACATCAGTAACTTCTTTGAATTTAACAACTGATATTATTTTCTAATTTCATTTAGTTACCTGTAGTGTCGGGAAAGGTCTTCTTCCACCTGGGTAATAAAGTCACATTTGGTACATGAGTGTTCTTTGTTTTCTTTGACGGTCAGCTGTCCATCAGTCACTTGCTGGTGATTCAGTTCCTGTTTGACATCAGATGCCTGGGCTTCATGTGCATTCTCATAATGAAGCAGGAGGACATCTACATCAGGAGAGGAGAATGAGCATTGATCACACTGGTGTTTAACTCTTGTGCTCCCTGTCACCCCAGAAGACAAGTGCAACAGCAAGAGAGCACAGTGGGAACAATTACTTTTTTTGCAAGCAAACGGATAAGTAATTTCTCCAAGGTGCTTTTCGGGGCTGCAGAGGCCTCGGGGACAAAATGGACAATGCTTAATAGTACACTTGTGAATATTGTGATGCTGTTGGTAATGACGTAGAAGAGGCCCAACCAATATTACTTCAGGGCCATGACTCTTAGAGTACCTAAAGTCACAAAATTGACAATTGTAGTTTGTTACTATTAAATCCTCAGTTGGTTTATTGGAGATGTCTTTCTTTTTAGCCAATCCTTTCTCTATTTTTCCTGCGAGCTGCTCATCAGAATTTTTGGTAATTTCATTTTGATTAATGACTGATCCCCTGAAGATCTTGTCATTGAAATCTGAATTAGGGCTTCCTGACTTCCCTCCCCCATGCTGTTTGCTGTGATGCTCTAACAGTTTGAAAGTGCTGGATGATTCACAGCTGAAACTACAAAACTTGCACCAGTAGTAGTTGGTGTCATCTGTACCATTTTGCCTGGAAGAATCTACTGGTTTAATTGGCACTGAGTATCCAACAGGCATATCATCTGCTGCTTTAACAGTGATTTTGTCTTGCCACTTTCCCAAATCTCCAGGCTCACAAGAACGAGGAATAGGGCTTGATTTATTGGAGCTTTTCTCTGAAGGTTTACCAGAATCAGAAGAGGATAGAGACACTTTCATTTTGTTAGGATGCGTCTGTAGAAAGTGTTGCTCCAACTCAGTGGATGAGTTGCCCATGTAGGTAAAGTTGCAGAATTTGCAGCGGAAGTACTTCGTGTTGCCTTGGCAATCTGGAGTTTTACGCCCAATGCCAATGAAGGTTCCACCAAATGTAACCTACAAAAGGAAAAGAAAAGAAGTTATAGAAAGAGGTCATAATTCTTTAACACTGGAAATAAAATGTCACTAAATTGTTTGAAGATTTCCACCTTGACCCATCAACGGATTAGTCAACCAAAGCGAAACTAAAACTTTACGGTGCATTATATTTTCCATGGTAGTTAGTAAAGTCGAAACTCTTGGTTTCATTTATATTAAATATTTTCAATCTACAGTATTACAGCTGATCTCCTAGGCTTCAAAGTAAACCAAACATTGGTTTCAGACAGAGAAATTAATGAGCAGAACTTTGAATACAGTCCAAAAGAAGACCGCCCACAAAGAGGAAGAGACGAACAACAGTCCTGTGCTCCTCTCCACCACTGTTCTCGCAGGCACTGAGGGCCTGCTTACCATCTCACCCCTCCCTCAACTGCTTTTAAGCACCGCCCCCGGAACACCACTATGTAGTGGGCCCTGGGGGAAAGCCATCAGTGGGCCTAGTTCCAAGTCATTACAAATTATGTAATTGACTTTGAGAAGGTGGCATCCTGGAATAAACCCATTTGCCTATGAGGGTCTGTGATACAATGGACAAAGTCACCTATTACGGATATCTATAAACAGTGAAATCTTGCATTTTCCTACAGTACCATGCGCTTTGAGAGAATCAGTAATAGAATGCAGAGTATTGTACTGCTAAGCAGTCTTGCAACTAGAATGTTAGAAGCACAATTCAAAAGTTACAGTAATTAAGAATAAGTTAAAAGAAGATTTTATCAAATCACAAGAGAGACCGTACTTAAGAAATATTTGCATCGATTTTTACACTAAATAGAAAACAAATAAAAGGAAATCCCAATGAAGTGTGTGATACCGATGAAAGACATAGCAAACTAGCATTTCCTCTTGCTCTTTTTTGTGTTAATGAATGCAGCAGTTCCTTACATTTACAACAATCCAAATTATCAATCTGTTCTCCCATGATCGATCAGCGAAGATACTGCTTCCCAGGGCATGCAGCATGGCTGCCTATTCCAAAAGAGGAAGTAGTGTGGCTTCCTAAATGATTGCTATGGCAACCCAAGAAAGCTTATAACATTAAAAATAATTAAAAAAGAGCATAAAAAGTTTTGTTTTTTTAATGCAGTAAGTATTATTTAATACTACACAACTGATTTATTTAAAACAAAAAAACACACAGGATTATGAATGAAAAATCCATATGTAAAGATGAACAAAATTTATGCAAAGAGTTGGACACAAAGTTAGCGGAACACTTCAGATCGGAAAGTACTGTAAACTTGTACAGCTGAACCCCGTTATAACGCTGTCCTCAGGGTCCACAGAATGAGACCTTGTTATAACCGGGACATATACATGCGTGGCCTTTACTTAGATTTTCAAGCACAGAGGAGGGTCAAATGACACACACACAGTGACCCCCACACACCCTCACCTCTCTCTGGACAATGCTATTTCCTCCTCTGCTCCGCTCCTAGGCTCCTAACACCTCCTCCTGATTGGCTGCTTTACCCAGCAGCAGCCAATCAGGATGGAGGAAACTGTCCAGATCTCTCCCTGCTCTGGGAAATCCTCCTGCAGGGTTAGAAATCTGCCACCACCCAAATTCTGGCGCCCTAGAAAAACATTACCCAGAAAACACTAGTATACCACCACGTTAGAGCCGTCAACTCAAAAATTGCACTCTGTCCTAAAACACCATCTACCAGAGAAGAACCTACTGTGCAGAACTACTGACCCAGAAAGTAGCAAGACAAACCAACATGTAGAGTTCTGGAACAGATCCGCAAGTTATATTTTCTTCAAGTGTAAAGAGCCATCGGCGATATAAATATAAAACTACCTAATACTATCTCCTAGTGTAACACGTTTATCTTCACCGATGGTGTAATACACCTTCTCTTGCTGGTCCCTCCTGTCCACACATGATTAATGCTTTAACGTGCAGAGGTGGAACTGACTGAGGTCATATCTAACACTGTAAATGTTTTATAGAAATTCAATATCCAATAATTTAGGAGAAAAAAAAATTAAATATATATATATATATATATTCCCACAATTGTTTCCCCTGAAAAAAAATATCAGATTTTCATTGAAGGAAAACGCACATAACAGACTTTATAGCAATAGACGCCAAAACTTTATCCCACTATAAAAAAAGTAAGACGTTAAATAGTTTAATTATTCCTGTGATTTAAGACTGCAATGACAGCAAGAAGGAAAAAAGGGTTTCCAAGACCTATGTTGTTAAAATAAAGGTTGTCATAGCAGCACAGCTGCCCTTCCCAAGAGTATGCCACACCTGTCTGGTGATGTTACACTGAGATTGAGAGAACTGCTATTCAATTGGTTCAAAGCCCACAAAGAATACGTCAGAAAGAAAATGCTCTTTTCTGATCCAGAAAACACTTAATTTGTGAGGTGTGGAAATATGTAACGTTTACTTACTTCTCTCTAGAGCTTTTCACACCCACATCGTGTTGCCCTTCCCTGTCTGCTGCTAAGTGGTCAAGCAGATTGTTTAGCTGGTTCCCGGCTACGTCACCTTATTTCTTTTTATTTTATTTTAACTTGAAAGATGAGAAACTTGCTGATAATACGTTATACAAATAGATAATACAATTGTTTATATTGGGGGTACTTATACAGTGTATATGTGTCCCGTCACAAATATAATGAAAATCGAAGACATTCATAATAAGAGAATTTCCGCACATTACTCTGCTATAGAACAATCATCCCAAGAGAGATACAAGGAGCAATACAACCAATACCCTGTTGGTTTGTTGTTTTTTTTATACATCCGTTCTGTAGTATTAGGTAATATTTACTACCTTTTTTTTAATTTTTTAATTAAACTCTTACTGCCATTTTTAATTAGTTTTAATATACGGAGCACCCTTTGATTTCTATAACAGGTTTTAGCCACCTCCCCAGCAGTGCAAGATCTTTGCAACACTTTCCTGTTTGTGATAATTTGTTGCCAATATTTCCAGCAGTTTGAGCTGCAAACTGTAACAACAGTATCTATTGTATTGTACTGTTACCATGGTAATATAAGAATGCATTGTACTGTAGATGCCGAGTTACACTGACTGAAGGATTGATGTGAAACTGAAAGACGGCCATTTAGTGAACCCTGGGAAACAGGATTGTGCTGTTCAATCACGGGAGAATCAATCGATCGGCAGCTTAGGTAATTAGTTTTCAATAAGGTAATCAAAAACTGCATATAATAAAACAAAAAATAAATGTTGAGCTTGGGGTTTTTTTTTTCAGCTGCTTGGACTGCCTCTTTAAATACATTTTATAAAGTTTATCAATCTAAAGCATATGGTTACAATGTTTTAAAATATCATTTTAAAATGAATGATTTGATTAAAAAAAAGTTAAAATCACATACATGTACTTTTGGAATATGTCACTAAAATTAATTTTGTGTGTGTGTGTAACATGAAAAAGAAATACTAATACTACAACAATCTGGAGACTGAGTGAGCGCCTTTAATAAGCTCTTTCAAAATTACATCAGTAAATTTAAACAAGTGATGTATCTTCTCAATTGTCAACACATGCGGTACATATCAACACGCACACACAGCAATCCTCAAGCAAACGGTGCATCTAAACCTACAGTAGTAACTGCAAATACAAATATTACCCGGTATAGTTCACAAGCTGGGAGTGGGGTACTACTTGTATTTGTTCTAAAAAATAATAAAATCATTAAACCTAACCCATTATATTGGGTAAGCATTTTCAAAACCGAACCAATACGATTTACAAATGTATGCGTCAGTTTATAGATTTCTCATTGGCTTCAGAATTCTGTCACTAACAATTACTGTAAGAAAAAACAGTGGTGATGGATACAAAATCATAGTTCTATGTAATGCAGGTGCTTTGTGATATTAATGTATTGATGAGCAACATTACATTGTACTCAGGTTGCGTCTGAGCAAAACAGATCAGTGGAATACGTGCGTCAAAGGCGTCCAGCTGCTAAACGTAACATAAAACAGATTTATGCATGAACATGATCTTACCAAACAGAATTTTCATTTCTTTCTTTTTTTATTATGCTGCTGTTAAGGTTTTATTTTACTTCTGAACCATATTTGCACCTGTGAAATACTAAAACACTCAGTGGTTTTCTATTTGCTCAACTTTTTCTAGGTTGTTAATAAACAGCTGGTTCTCTTGGTCTGCATTTATTTCACACGTTATAGGTAATCTATGAATTTTTGTGAAAATAAATTAGATTAAGCGAAAAACTAAAAGCAGGAAAGAAACCAAATAGGAAAAACTGTGCGCATTGTCCCTGTAGTTCTATGAAACCGACATGCATAACATTTAATGTGTGTGGTATAAAGTGATCATTAATGTTGCACACACAAAACAATAGAAACCAACTACATTAAACACATCAGCAATCTGTCTTGTTTGCACAGTAATATATCAAGTACTGTAGACTTACTATCATTGCTGTACGAGTACAAGCTTCAGCTGTAGAATGGCCACGCAAAACATTGCAGAAACGACCAGGTTTAAAGGTGGAAAATACTGTTATCACTGGGCAATAACTTACTGTCATTTCAAATGTATCCAAAGCTCACGCAATTCATTGGTTGCAATGTACTGTATATATTTTTTGTTTGAAGTTTCTAATAGAACACTAAAAAATCTAATAGTATAGAAAAAAGAGGCAGCACTGTAGTAATCCAAAAAAAAGTATATTAAATATAAAAGACACAGTATGTACATGGGTCTGTATATGTGCCTTTTATATTTATTATACAGAGTGCTGCCTCTATTTTACTATGGGAAATATTTTTCTATAGATAAATACAGATATATATATATCTACATACAAATGGCAGCACTCATCAATATATTGCGGTTTATATATCTACATATAGATAGATAGATAGATAGATAGATAGATAGATAGATAGATAGATAGATAGATAGATAGATAGATACACACACACACACACACACACATATATATATATATATATATATATATATATATATACGGTTACGTTTTAACATATTATATGGGGTAATCATATTCTGTTCATTTGCATTTTTCAAGAAAAACTAAGAAATGGTCTACAAGGAATAAATTGACATTAAGTTTGTGCATTACAAAAACAGAAGAAAAATGAGCAGTCTTAAAAACAGTATTAGATAAGTACACTTATCAGTGGGTAATAAATGTAAAAGAAACAAGTCTAAACCAAAATAGCTAAACAGGTTGGGGGGAAAATGGAAAGGAAGAGGCAGGCATTTAGATTCTTAAGGTCAGAAAGGACGGAGGCATCATATCAGAATCAGAGTAATCAATCATATCAGAGTAATCCCTCATAGGACTAAAGTGAACAAATATGTGGCATCTTTACCCCTTGAGTGGCCTATAGACGTATGTTGTATGACCTCAGGCCTGGCACCCTGGAGCACCTTATAAGGTATTGCTTACATCAGGGGTGCGCCCCCTGGGGATTTTCTGAGGGGGTGGGGGGGCGCGTCAGTTATAGAGGTCCCGCGCTCTCCCCCCAGGCATTTAAATGAAATTCCGGGGGAACGCGCGAGGCCTCTATAACACATTTACCTTCCTCTCCAGCAAGGCGTCGTCATTATGGTAACCCGGTGCCAAATGATGGCGTGGGTTCAACGTGAGGTCACATGACCCCGTGCGTCATTTAACGCCGTGGCCGAGCGGGGGGAGGGCGAGGTCGGGGGCACCCCTGGCTTACATCAGCTCTCTTTTTGCTTGTTTTCTAAGGGAGATCACGATCACATACTCTGAACAGGAGAGGAGGAACTTCACTTCACCGCAGTGCCATACTGATCATGTGGTCTATCTCATGAGCGATCACATCAGTGCGATGTTTCCGGGAGGGCCGTGGCACTCCTGTACCTTGGATCTTCCGGCACTTAAGAGGGTAAAGGAGTACATCTGCATGACTGGGTGACATTTCTACAAATATCTGACAACTTAACAAGTATTTTCAAAATTAGTTCGTAAACATTGTGAGCCGACACTTCGTATGAGTCTGATTTCCTTTGGCTGCTCCCTTTTATCTGATGTCACTGCGCATTCAGCAAGTGCTTTTACTGCCATGGCTTCGCTTCCCCTTATCTTTACTGTCTCTGATAAGGGCCGGTGAAGCTAATGGTGAAGAATAACACTTGATTGACAACATTTCCCCCTTCAGAGGTACCATGAAATGCAATGCGAAATAAACACACATACACACAAACACACACACGCACACACACAAGAAAGCAGCTAACTGTTTGCTATCAGCATGGTTAGAATTGTTTAGAGAACACAATGAGCTGGAATTACACCTATACATTAATGCTACTGTAAGTCAAGTGATATAAAAACGGCGTGCTCTCTGCACAATATACAGGAGAAAAAGCATTAAAAAAAAGTTCCGTTTCTAGCCTTCTAAGAAATATATTAAAATGTACTTTTCATATTTTTTGCTCAACAATGTAAAAATGTTACACTGACTGAAGATCTAAAGACCATAGCAACCAAAGGTGATGTATTATCAAAATGCAGCTTGGGTATAAGAACAGATCTCATCACAACATCCTGGCAAAAAAAAAATCGAAACATGGTTGGATACGGACGAATTACCACCCTGTGTGTTCTTACAGTTCCAAAATCGGAAAAAAAGACATTTCTTTACACTAAAACATAAAGAAAATATTTAATTAGAAAATATTGGGCATAATTGTGCTCCAAGGGAAGTTCTATTTGTTTTATTCATGCTAGTTTGCTTTTCCATTCCATTTCTTTTTGTTTTTAGTCTTATTTAGAAAAATCAGCCAAAATACTTTGCCTTAAGTGGTTCTAATGATTAAATACATCAATTATGCTCAAGAGTCTACTTACAATTTAGAGACTCATCATTTCAGGCGTCCTTTGGGCATCGAGCACAAAACTGCTGCGAAAATCCCGGCTGTGAATTGTTAATGATTTTATATGTGTGAAAGTTAAAAAAAAATTAATAAAAAAAACAGATTATACTATATATTGTGGATTTATCTTATGGCTGTCAATTTAAAACATTTCAGGCACTCGGTGACAGGTTTTATTTGCACTAGTTATATTTAAAATGTAGCAATTGAATAAATCATCTACCCTAACCATATTATGGAACATTAACTATTCCATACAAGTAAAAGCTATATGATCATATTTGCTACTCTCAATTCAGGTTATACAGTACGTTCCACTTTTTAAAGCATGTACAATGTACACCGTTTATTCTAAACACATCTAAAGCAAAACACTTGAGAATTTTTTTTATAATCATCAAGATGTTAAACAGTTAATAAATGTGAATAGATTTTTACTTCGTCCCCAGCAGTTGCTGTTCTTAGTGTTAGCATGCAAATATTTTTTTTTTTGGTTCTTATCCTCATCAAGGTCAGAACAAGGTTGTTAATTTAGTTCTCTAATCTGTTAGTAAGCACTTAATATGCTGATACACGTCGGCACCCATAACAGTTAGTTAAAGGAAGATGGAGGGTCCTAATGAATGATTTCATGGATCTAGGCGGCAAACTTAAGGCAAGGACCTCCAGAGCAGTATCTGGGATATCCTGAAAACCTGACCTATTGGGGTGCTTGAGCACTGGAGTTGAGCACCCCTGCTGTACCCCAGGGAGGCATTTGGAGACAGGGAGATTAATGCATGGCGAAGAAAGTGATGTAGGAAGGAAGGGTTTGGGTTTTTGTAGAGCACCAGGAGTCCTTCCCTGACGGGTGATATCTTTACAGCACCTAAACAAAGAGGGTCTTCTGTGCTGGGGGGGGGGGGGGAATGTTAAAAAGGTTGTAGGATGTTTTAAACTAGGGAGGGGGGGGGGACAAGCAAGAGGCAATTGACTTGACAAAATAAATAGGAATGGAGAAAAAGTTACAGTATGGGTCAAGTGGGTGGAGTGGGGGGGGGAGTGGGAGTTTAGGAAGTAGGAAGGCACCAGTATTAAAGACAGATATACTATATTAAATACATATAATACTGTACTAGTACATTTCTAAAGACTAAAATCAATGGGAGTAGAAAGGCAGATAAGCCATTAGTACAGAATGGTAGCAACCTTAAATTCATGCTTTCTAATGCATGACGCCTCACAAGTAAAATGGGGGAGCCTGAAATAATAGCCAGAAAGGAGCAATATGATATCATAAGCATTACTGAACCATGGTGGCAGGAAACTCATGACTGGGCAATTAATGGTGGTGGAGTATGTTTATATGTTAAACCAGATTTAAAACCTCATATAAGGGAAGATGTGTATGAAGGGATTGATGAAAATGTAGAGAATTTGTGGATAGAAATTAGCGGTGGGGGTAAAAGTACAAAAACAAAAGTTCTTTGTTGAGATATGCTATAAACCACCCAGTATCTGTGAGATTGAGGAAGCCAAACTACTTTTGCAAATGGAGAAGGCATCAAAACGAGGTAATGTTTGCATAATGGGTGATTTTAATTATCCGGAGATAGACTGGAGCAAATGAGATTAGGATTATAACTAAAGGAAACAGGTTTCTAGTGTACTAAAAGACAATTATATATCCCAAATTATTGAGGAACCAACAGGAAAAGAGCATGACGGAACTAATAAAATATATAAGTAAATACACAGTCATGTCCGCAACATTAGGGGAAACCGTGATCATAACATGGTCTAATTTAAAATAAATTATTTTAAAGACCTAATTATATGGGGAAAACAAAGGCTCTTAATTTAGAAAGGCAGGGTTTAGTAAACTAAGCAATAGTTTACCAGGAATAAATTGGGATGAAGTTCTTGCATACAAAATACAGGGGGAAAAATGGGCAGTCTGTAAAACAGTATCAATGTATATACCCTCAGGTCATAAATATAAAAGAAACAAGTCTAAACCAAAGTAGCTAAACAAGAAGGGGAGGAAATGGAAATGAAGAGGCAGGCATTTAGATTCTTTAAGTCAGAAGGGACACACACAGGCATCATGTCAGAATTATAAGGAATGTAATAAAAGTTGAAAATGGCAACCAAACTAGCAAAAAAAATGTAAACAAAGAATTGCAGTAGAAAGTAAGATTAGCCCTAAAAATGTATGTAAGTACATTAATAACAAAATTAGAAAAGAGACTATAGGACCCTTCCAGTGTGAGAAAGGCATGCAAGTTATTGGAGTTAAGGAAAAGGCAGAAGTATCCAATACATTCTTTGCCTCTGTATTTACCAAAGAGTCAATTGCAAACATATTGCAACAGGTGGAAGCCGAAGCCTCAACATTACAGTAACTAACATTTTGTTAACTGAGGAAGAAGTGCAAAGGCGGCTTGATAAAATGAAGGTAACTTAAGCACCTGGGCCCCAAAGCCACCCGAGGGTTCTTAAGGAGCCATGTTCAGGAATAGCAAACCAGTATATTTCATATTCAAGGACTCAATTTGAACGCGATTAGGAATACCTAATGGATAACTACATTATTATTATGTCAGCATTGATTTATGAGGGAAAGGTCATGCCAAACTAACATTATTAGTTTCTTTGAAGAGGTAGGTAGTGCAATGCAGTTGATGTGGTATACTTGGATTTTGTAAAAATATTTCCCACTGGATTGAAAACTTGTTGAAAGAAGACAACAGAGAGTTGTCGTAAATGTAACCTTTCAATCTTGGGCTAAAGTTGTGAGTGGAGTACTTCAAGGATCAGTACTGGGGCCACTGCTTTTTTACTTGTTAATTCATGACTTTGAGGTTGGCATCGAGAGCAAAGACTCCATCTTTGCTGGTGACACAAAATTGTGTAAGATATCAAAATCAGAGCAGCATGTCATTTCTCTCCAGAAGGACTTGGAGAGACTGGAAACTTGGGCAGGTAAATGGCAGGTGAGATTTAATACAGATAAATGTAAGATTATGCATTTGAGAAGCAAGAATAAACAGGCGACTTACTAATTAAATGGGACAAAATTAAATCAATCCCTGATAGATAAGGATTTAGGAGTGCTTGTAGACAGCAGATTTAGCAATAGTGCTCAATGTCAAGCAGTAACTGCAACTGCAAATAAGATTATTTTGCATAAAAGTGGTATGGATGGAAGGGAAGTAAGAATAATTATGCCACTGTATAAATCCATAGTAAGATCACACCTTCAATATGGAGTGTCGTTTTGGGCACCACTCTTCCAAAAAGACTGCAGTTAAAAAGTGCACATGGAAAGTATGTACTTTTGTGTTGCAACCCGCTTTTTTGTCATAGGGAAATCACATTTTAAATTGCACCCATGTAATTTTACGTAATAACCAGAAATGTCTCAATCCACACAACGTGTCAAAAATTATATCTTTTATAGAACAGAAATCGACTTTTCTAGTCAGGCGGAAGTTAATGGTATAAACTGAAAAATAATGTTTTTATGCACACAAAAAAACTGTAGAAAGTGTGTAAAAATCATCTGCCAAGTTCAACCTAAAGACACGTACAGTCGCGTCGTCGTGGCAACGCGGCATCAAATCATGTTCACTGCAGTTGGAAGGGGTATTGCAGCAGGATGCCGGGAGGCGCCGCATCCCACGCCCACCACGCAAGGGATTTCATTTATTTTACATTTTCTCCAGGTTGGCCTTCAATAGAAGGTGGTAACCCTGCTTCTGACCATATTTACATGCTTTATAATTCAAGCATTTGGAGAAAAAAAACATTGATCTAGAGCTGTACTGCAGCAAGGGTTTTTACAGCCACACAACACAGAATCTCAGATTTTCCATCGGCTTCTATAGCAGGGATAGCGCAGAATATGCCACCTAAAACACACCAGCTGGTGTAATAACCCCTGTGACATCTGTAGTAATCCAACTGTGGGCTAATCTTTGTTTCAAATCTGGAGCGCTTTTAAAAATGACAGGGTTTTCGGCCTGGGATTAAACCACACATTATGTTATGGTAACAAAGTGACAAAAAAAACAAGCCACCGAGAGTAGGTTTACTTGCTATGCACTTCTGTACCCAAGCTGTGCTGAAGAGCTGTGTAATACGACAGGCATAAGCTTATGGGGGTTTCATGTTAAAATGGATTGAAGCAAAAGGTGACACTGTGTGCTCATTTGTATATCATTACCCAGAATCCCTGGCTGCAGTGGAAGCATTGCATGCTAAGAAATAATGGGGGAAAACAGGGCTGCAGACCTGTCTGAGACATGTGAATATGCTCACAAAAAATATTTTTATTTTCTGGTATGAAAAAAAATGCCATCAAGGGACTAAAAACCGGAAGTCACAAATGGGGACAAGTATGGTTTCCTATTGATCAATAAATCCAAACTCCAGATATTCTACTTCTGATTCTATTTCTTACCTAAAATACTTAAAGATATGATCCCCGCCCCACCTCAAGCAGACTAATCATATCAACTCATTAATACCAAAATGCATCATAGTACATAGCTTCCTTCCTACAGAAATATGTAACATTGTGTGCAAGTGCTACATTTTCTCACCTCCAGAAAATAGATTATATCTGGTGCACCGGTGATGTTACTACCTCCCTTGAACAGTTGTAAAATATAACGAACAATGTGATGCAAACATTTAAAAATGTGTATATAAATTAAAAACAAATATACACAATGGGTGCAACATGGTCTAAAAAATAAACAAAAAAAATATAGCACATAATATCACAGAAAAAAACAAGAACTGGGAGCTTTTTACTGGGACTATTCTTACAGATTGCTTCAAATGAATCGGAATAACCACTTTATACTTTACAAGTCAGATGAGAAAATATAATATGTGAGGGCCTAGCACAAAAACACAAGCAAAGACGGTTGTTTTAAAATGGATATACGAGGAGAAATAATTTGTATCCTGAGAATGTATACAAGATAAAACATTTTATGCAAATTGTAAAAATAAGGGGACCATTTTATATAACATTAATATAAATAATTCTTACAATAAATAATGTTAATTGAATAACTACATGTGATATATAATCTACGAGTATATTTAATTATATAGTGTATTAAAAATAAAATTTATGCTAGATCTCAACTAAAATATCTATTGAACTTAAATTTAAACAGTGATATAATTTTCCAATAAATAATGTATGTTACATTATCATAACCTAAATGAATGTCTAGTAGCGATATAAATAAATCTTTTTTAATTTTAAAAAATTGTTTGTTAAAATGTCCTGTGAGCAAAAAAAGATATATAAAATAAATAAATATATAATTATAATAGATCTGATTAATACAATTAGATTTTTATACATTGCACAACATCATAATTAATAATGTCCAAAAAAACTTTTTATAATTCAAAAGAACATGTATAGTTAATGGTTTCATTAATTCCTTCTGGTTCCAATGTTTTTTATGCATAATTCTGTAACTCATTGCAATTTTCTTTATAATATCAGAAAGCCTTTTTGTCTTACTTGTGTATTTATTGTATGTTTCTTATTAATAATAATAAACATTATTTCATATACAGCAATAATGCTGGTATAGCAGATTATAGCTGATTATAGCAGTACAGGCATACCCCACATTAACGTACGCAATGGGACCGGAGCATGTATGTAAAGCGAAAATGTACTTAAAGTGAAGCACTCCCTTTTACCCACTTATCGATGCATGTACTGTACTGCAATCGTCATATACGTGCATAACTGATGTAAATAACGCATTTGTAACAGGCTCTATAGTCTCCCCGCTTGCGCACAGCTTCGGTACAGGTAGGGAGCCGGTATTGCTGTTCAGGGCGTGCTGACAGGCGCATGCGTGAGCTGCCGTTTGCCTACTGGGCGATATGTCCTTACTCGCGAATGTACTTAAAGTGAGTGTCCTTAAACCGGGGTATGCCTGTATAAGTTCTTATACTGCTGAGGTTCATCTCTCCTGATACCCCTGTCTGATTTCACCCTCATTGGGCAAACCGTTCAAGTGACGCGCTAGCGAGCAGTCAAATGCAATTGATTTGTCTCTCCAAGCAGCTAAGTGCCGTGCGCTCACATGTGCACGCATGCTGGTCAAAAACATTGCCTCAATATGTTTGATCACGCCGAGTGCGAGCACGCATGCGCGTTCACTCTCAACCTGGACGAGCCCTAAGGTTTGTTGTGCTCTTTCAGAGCTTAGCACCTGGTAATTGGGATAGTTTTGGGTTAGAAGTTATTAGGTTCTAATGTTTCATCAACATTTTCCTCGTCTGGCCTTTGCATGGAGTGCATTCAGCATAGACTGAAACTTTCGTATTGTCAGGTTTCTTCTTCACTTTCATAGAACTGTTAATATTTCATCAATTTATTTCTATGTGAGATCTTAGATTATCTGTAAATCATTAACGGATTCTCCCTTAAAATCCTCTTATTTTGTACACAACCTTTTTGCTCTCATATATGGACCCTTGACGGTGACCCCAGTGGTCGGTAGCTTGCAGCAAGTAAAATGCTAGGGAACAGATGAAAAATGCTATTGCAATCTGTGCATTTCCTATTTTTGTTTTGTGCAAAGTCTGCTCCTTTCATCAAAGATGGTTACATCCAAAATATCAAAAGTATTATTGGACATATTATATTTATATTTTAAATGTGCTTTGGTTGTGTGCACAAAACTTTAAAAAGCCAAAATTGTCTTGTGGCCCTCTCCCTATTACGACTGTCATCTATACATCTTCAAAATTGTTCATACTGGGGAAGACACAAACCTCCTCCCAACAGCTACATATAGATTTTCATAAATAGGATATAATCCAGTTAAATACTTGGGTATGATGGACAAACAGAAGTCCTTTTTATTTGAAAGTATCTAATTTATTTTAACTGCCAACTAGTTTTGTTTTATTATTCACATGGACTTGTTAAAAATTTTATGGGTGTTAGGAAAGATGATTATATTTGGTCCACCAGCCAATTCCATGAGAACCTAGTGCTTTGGCGTCGCTACATAGATGTAAGAATCATCTGGATGGGGATATAGAAAAAAAGTGATTTTAGATGTAATGTTAATTTGAATTCTAGTTATCTGGTTTAATTCCTGAAAGTGATAATATAAATGAGTTTGTATGTTTGGAGATTTTTATTAGACCTACACAGTCTAAAACCTTTTAGAAGTATGTGGACAACAAAAACCATTTCCTTGACACGAGCAAGCTTATCCACAGTGCTTGAAAAACAAACAATGTAACCACTAAATAATTTTTTGGCATTTAGTACTACAGAATATTGATATTTTAAAAACAAACTAAATAAAGTAGTATTTTAATACATATACAATATTATTAGCACTTTTTTATGCAGACTCCCACACATTTTATTTATACGGTATTATATATAATATTGTGAGATGTGAAAAGAGTTATAGAGCTATAAATAGCTGCTCCATTCAACCCGAAGAAGTCTTGATTGACAGTGAAACGCATCGGGTTGCAGAATCTGGACACACAGAGACGACACCAGTCAAGATCAGAGGATGTGACATCGATGGGTGGGTCTTTTAGTCGGCACAATCAGGTGAGGGAGAGACACGCCAGGGCATATCCACTGTGATCAAACTTCCTTTTGATGTTCTGTATCCTGCAAGGCTATTAAGCTATAGAGACTTCACACAAGTTGTGTTCTGCTTGCCGATTTGCAATTAAAATGCATGACACTGTAAATGCCTCCTATTTCTTTAATACATGCCATGAGATGCTGTGAAGTCCGTGATTACACCTGACCAAGAACAGAGGCAGAAATAAAGAAACAACACTATACATTGTTACAGCGGTGCGCAAACTCCCCGGGCCTCTGTAATAGCCGCGCGGCCCGCAACCCCCCAATAAAGTCTCACGCACCGCTGCATTGTTACATTGCCTGCCAATTCCATTGAATTTATGAGTGTATTGAGTAACTTTTGAGATTCTATATCATCTATTTCTGTTGTACTACACTACTACTAGATATATAGATATCTATCCCATCTATTTCCACAGTCTATATGTGCTATCGCAGGGCCCGAGTCCCTCCCTTAGTACACCATAATTTGGACCCTTTGAATAAAACCAGACAAAACTTGTGTATATATTTACTGGTCCTTTATGACCCCTGGGAAACTTAAACCCGGCGGCCCTCACCTCCTAATGAAAATAAGCTTTACATAACACACACACACACACACACACATATATATATATGTGTATATATATATCTATATATCTATATATATAAATATTTATATATATATATGTATGTATGTATATATATATCTATACAGGGCTCGACAAACCAGGGCAAAACCCACTCGACCCCCCCCCAAAGTAACTCCCCCCAGCCTCAAAAGTAACTCCCTCAACCCCCCTCACGACTCTTACCTGTGGCGTGGTGCGGCAATCTCCGTTTTTTATCCTGCAAATTGTAATGTTTCCCCTGCAGGTTAAGTAGAATCCCATTGCCATGGCAACGCGGCGTCACTTGGCGCCGCGCGGCCATTTTTTCAGGATCTGCAGGGGAAACATTACAATTTGCAGGGGAGAAGACGGAGATTGCTGCACCACGCCACCAGACCCTGCCGCAGGTAAACACTCGACAGCGGCCAAAATGCACTCGCCTGTTGCATGTGGGCGAGTGCATTTGTTGAGCCCTGTATATATACACATATACAGACACATGCATATATACACACTAAAACAAGGATGCTGTGCTATTGTCCGTTTTAGTAGTCCTAGTGTTTGATGAAGAAGCCTTTTAGGTCAATATTTGTGCTTGCACTGCATTGGAGCTCTTATCTCACATATAGGCATGAAGTCATGTTGCAGGCATGTTCAGGGTTAAACATTTATGTGGTGTGCGTGTAATTTGTAAAAATATACTCAAGTTGCAGGAAAAGTCCTATGGGCTGTCTGTTTTCCGGTCGCTCTTTAACAGACCTGCAAGTATCTGGTTCTCTGTTACTGGTGACTCCTCTCCTCATAACACACTTCTCTTTATGCGTAGGAGATATGTTTCTGCAGATGACTCTCACTTTCTCTATCCTTGGCTAGCGATCTCATAAGCCTCCTCTTTCACCATCTGTGAGTGTCAAGCTGCCTCTTAAACCCCTCACTATCACATGGACTGTTTCTCTGTGTGGCTCTAAGACTGGCATTCCCTATCTCTGTGTCTGGTCTCAGACTGGCAGTTGAACTTCCTCCGTGTCTCTCAAACTGACAGTTTGTTTCAACATCCTATCCGGTTTCCTTCTTATCCAATCCCATATGCCCTGGCATGGCAGATCAGAGACAGTGTCTGTTATTGCATTATTGTATACCATATATATGCAGATTATTTCGGTATTGTTCAAAGTATACACATATTTGTAGCAGGGGCTACATATGCACATACATTATATATAATATATATATATATATATATATATACACAGCTGAACCCCGTTATAGTGCGGTGCTTAGGGTCCAAAGAATCTGAATGCTTTATATGCAGATTGTGTGAAAACATTGCAGAAACTTTGCGCAAACATTGTACCCCTTCATGGGTTCCGTGGCCGCCAGAGGGGGAGAACTGGGATATCTCTCCCAGCTGTTCCAGGCCCGTGGTGCAGTGGCACCATCACGCAGGACTGACCTGGCATCAGCAGCATCTGGCAGCTCTCTGCTCTCCCCGCTTCTGCCTTCAGCTTCCGGCTGATAGGGAGAGAGGGGAAAATCAGAGCCTGCGCCCTTAAAGAGACAGTATGTCTCTGTGTGTGACTGTGTATTTGTGTGTGTGTCTGATCCCCCTGAACAGAGCGTCAGAGTGATGTGTCGCCATGGTAACAGGTGTGGGGTCACGTGACGTTATTTGACGCCAGAGCCGAGGAGGAGGGGGGGTGGCACAGGCAGCCAGCTCCCTGCCACCAGGAAAATGACAAGTCCTGGTCACCCCAGCAGGGCACAGGAGAGGCTAGAAAACAGCATGGTAGGGGATCTGCATTATGGTACTGCATATTATTGGGAGCCACACGCACATCGCGTTATAAGCAGGTTTGCTTGTAACGGATCGCGCTATATATATATATATATATATATATATATATATATATATATATATACATATATATATATATATATATACATATACATATTCACACACTTTTCTTGATTTCTAGATCAATTTGCACCCTGAGAGACCCTATATCCACTTCTAAGGCAGAATTGGGGATTTCAATCGCCGTGATCTGCAGCATTTGTTTTACAGGATATTCTAATTATTGATATTAACGTATCTGCTTATTATAATACAGAGTTTTCTACACAACACAATCGCCGAGTTTCTTCATAATTGATTCAAATTCTTTCAACGCGGCTTCTATCTTTTCTAGACAACTTACAGTAGATGTAGCAAACTTAAATACCATTTGGATTAGTTTACATAGAGATCTTGCTCACATATTCTGCATCAACATCTGCTCTCTATAGACGTGAAAAGCTTAACATTTGGTAGGAAGTAATGTTAATTTTCTGTTTTCAATTTGGATAAAAATTAGCATTTTGAAGAGGGGGGAAAAAAAACCCTGCAGTATACACGTCTGTTTTTGAAAGCTTTCAGCAGGCAAGATTGCACAGATTACTTGTGTTTAATTTTACAAAATGTTCCTTGTCTGGGAAGAGACAGATCTGAACTAGATAATCTTACTACTGCCTGCTAGGGCTTTTTTGTCTTCTCTTTATCTTTTTCATTTTCTTTTTTTCTGTCTTCTGGCTAGCTTTGGCAGGCACTGTAGTCTAGGATCAGCTGTTTTATTTCTAGTTCGATTAGTTCAAACAGAGATAGCTCACACATCTGTTTTATTTCTGAGAACACTGCATAGGAAAAAAAGTGTCCAATCCATTCTATCGAAACATAAACTTTGCTATTAATAACAAAGAACTAAAACAGTGACTTGAGGCAGAGCTTGAGGAATGCTTCGGGACCTGGTTATCAAGATGTCTGTTTACATTTGTGCATGTACATGTTTAACCTTGACCTGTTTAACTACCACACACTCTTTACCTAACATGTATTGAAGTTAGAAGCGTGTTTTCCTTGTACAATAAGTCCTTTTATTTTTGTATACCACCACTGAAAGGCCTCTTTATGTGTCCTCTACATCTGGCTGTTATCAGTGAGCCGTCATGTAGACTCTGGTATTTTCCCTGTTACTCTCACATAATGCCACCCACATACAGGTCAAGTTCTAAATTACCTCCTATCCCTGTGAAAAAAGCAGGATGTCTGGAATAGAGCTCTTTGTACATCGACTTTCAATACAGTCATTTTGTTTACTACTATGTAGAAAAATCAAACATAAGCACTGAAGGGTTAAGTGTGCAATGCCACTTTGCTAGTCCAAAGGGACGGTTTAAAAAAAAAAAAAAAAAAATGTTCTATTTTCATTTCTTGGAAAAATACAAATGTTTTTTAAAAAAAAAATAATAATTGTATAGCATGGGTAGAAAAATAAAAATTCCAAGCTGGTTCCTGAGTTACAGTGCTGACTCGACTGTCAGTCACCACTGTGACCGGCCACAGCGCAAAAAGTAGGATAGGTTCCCCTGTCGCCGGTCAGGGCGGTGGTGACTGTTCAGACAGCACAATGCTAAATTTGGCTGGGGGAGAAGGGGGAGAGAGAGGGGAGAGAACAGTGTAGGGACAAAGTGAGAGGGGGGGGGGGGGAGAGAGCTCCATTACTTTATATTAAGAAAGTTTGCACCTAGACACTTTTGCAGTGTCCCCTTTTAGACTATTTATCGGCATTTACATTTTTACAATATATCACTACAACCCAAAACTTAAAGATGGAAATAAATTCAATTTTGTTGATGCCACACGTCCAAAGCTTATTCCACTTTTATAGGATTCCCGTTTTTAATCATGCTGTTTTTTTCCCAAGATCATAAATTGCAAATAAAGACAAATTCTACTGTTCTTCCCATACAAAGTTTTTCATACCTATTCAATAATACTGATGTTTCTTTATTATTAAACAAGCCTCTTTAAAGCCTGTGGGATTTCAGAATATTTCTCTCAAATAATAATCCTTTATCTGAATACTTAGAATGTACAGTCAATAGAAATTCAACATGGAATAGAAATCGTGACAAAGACAATACCAAAGGCCACACATAAGTTACGTTCAACAGATCTGGAAGGAATATATAAACAGACACTATTTTGTACGTTTTATGCAGATATGTAAAAATCTGCCAGATTTAGCAGGGAGTACGCACAGTACACATAAAAACATCCAATTGAAATGCTAAACTATTTACTGTGAAAATGTATTTCTACTATTAATAAACAATGCCAACGTTTGCAAGGCGTAGCTATTTTTAAAAGGACAACGTACACCCAAAAGTTGGGTTACTACTGCACATTGCAGTACCTTTGTAAAACAACCTTCCCCGTACGTATCACCTGTAGTAGTAATCATTTCTTACAGTAAACATTTTACTACACACGTCGCCATTTGTACACTAAAAATTGAGGCAAATGTACAGTAAGAAAGCGAGCTTCCAGAAATTACACTTTTTATGCAATGTCAAAACATAAAGCAATTGTGGCCCAAGGCATTTTTTTTTTGCATTAGCTGATAACGCATAAAAATAAAATAAAACATCATTTTGGATGATTTTTCTATGATTCATTGCAGACTTCAAACATTGGAAATGTCAATTGTCAGTTCAGAGGACAATGTCAATTAGCCATTTAAAATGTCATGTCAGGAACGCGCAATGAATGTTGTCATCAGTTCACAAGCCCTTAAAGGGAGAACAACTGGCCTTTCACACAGCAAGCAGGTAACAAGGAGTGTTGGAAATATGTTAAATGAAGTGAATTGTTCCTTTATGTAGTTACATTGTTGAAGATTATAAAAGAATACAAAAAAAAAAAGTACTCGCTTCGCATTCTACTTACATTAAGGATAATAATCCAATGCGTACAACACAAGGAACAAACACAGGCAGCAAAAAATGCACATGAAAGGTGCAACCCCACCCAAAAATCAGCTTTTAGCTAAACAATCATGAAAGAGTGACCAATTTCAAGAACTGCCCCTGCGGGGTGGGGGGTTTGGGAGATGGTTACTCATTAAACCTGCGATAATGCAGATCGGGGTACTATTGCGTGGAAATTCACACGGATGTCAATGGGGGTTTCCATACAATAATGCGAAAATCGGCACTACTGCAGTTTAAATATTAACCCCTTGTGTTCCCAACAAATCTCCAAATGTACGAACTATTTTAGTTTTAACCTTCAGGGTACCATTGTTGATATTTCATAAGCAATGGTGGGAACTCTAGAGGCCCTTATGAGGTTCAGGGAAAGTCATTTCGTTTTTATTTGTTTTCTAATCCACTTGCGTCACTGGAGGCCATGTTACGACCACGAGATAACCACCCCCAGATGGTCACATGGTAGCGGTTCCAGAACTTCTGGTACTCTCAGGGTTACCACACTATGCTTGATATTTCCAAGATGCTTGCTTTCCAAGAGTCCCATACTTATCTAATGCTCATGGTTTATGGGCTTTCACTACAAAGCCATTTTGTTTATTCCAGACATACTGGATTTGTACAGTATGTTGTTTCCCATATACAGTAGGCCCAGATTCACAGAGGTCCAGTAACTCTTAGTGCTAATAACGGACCGTTAAATCATTAACAGCGTTATTTTTGCTGCGGTTAATGCATATCCACAAAGCTAAATTATATGCAAAACCAACATATGCAAAAATACCAGCCGTTGCACTGTATATCTCATTGACATAGAATTAACGCCATGTTGAGTTAGCACTGCCTTGAGTTAGATTGAATTAACATGACTAGAGAGTGGAGGAGGGGAGGATAGCGCTACATATATTTCTGTTTTTTTTTTTTTTTTAGATATATCACGAAATGTAACTCATTAAAAATATCATTGCCATTCATTCACTTGGGTTCAACATGCGACTAACTAAGCTTTAAGTATCTTATATCAACAATATTAAAAGTACCATTCATACTATATAAAACATTTAATGTTAATTTGTGGAATAGCAGCATACAAACGAAGCAATTCTCTTTTCCTCTTATTTAAAATGTTAATGTTATCAACTTAATTGTGTTCTCTTATTGTACGAAAACTGTATACTGTACAATACTGTACAGTTGACCATAAAATAAAAATAAATAGGACTAAAAGGACCCATCTGATTTAGTAATTAAATATCATAATTGAAAAAAAATCAAGGTCTACAAATACCTTAAAATGAGAAAATACTTGTAGCTTTTTTTTTTTACCACTGTGAATGACATTTTTAATGTATTATAATGTAACAAACACTTTTTGTTTCTATAGCAAACATTCACAAAATTCCATCCCTTCCTCTTCTGAAACAGGCTCTGGCACACACCCTTTTGAGCCCTGCCCTCTCTCTAGCAGTGCATCAATTGTATCTAGTGACTGCCTGGTCACATGATCTTCCTCACACAACTTTGCCTCTTTGGTCCTCTTCTGCTGCACTGACGGCCATTTAGTGAACCCCCGAGTTGAAATTTCGCCGATCGATCACAGGAGAACGGATCAATCAGAAAAATCGGCAACTTAGCTAATTACTTATCATTGTGTGGATTGTATTGATGCACATATTAAAAGGGAAAAATACAATAAAAAAACAGCAGCTTGGACGGCTGCTTTAATAGGCAAACAATTCAAGTGTCTAAAATGGGATATCTTGCCTTCTGAGCATATTGTGGGTGCTATACATATATCACTATACAAACAAGGTTTACGGAAACATTTAGATAAAAAAACAGTGGAAGTTTATGCATATAAAATAGGCAAATAAACATAACATTACCAAAAGGTTAGAGATTTATTTTGATGCATATCCAGTGGGAGAAAAAGGACTGGATACATGTTCCTATAAATTGGTAGTTAGGAAGCTGTTTTTGTAAGTGCAACATTCTCTATTTTTACCATTTCTGATTATTATTATTACTATTTCCATGCTCGCAGAGAAGCTTATTTGAAGACCACACTGCACAATTATGCCAATAACCACTCTTTCAGCCTCATCTTAAAGCTGCAGTTCAGTCAATATCCTGCATGTTTGTTTTTTTTAATAAATCAGTTCTGTAGTAAGAAAAAAAATACTTTTAGCATTTTCTGTTTTTAAAAAAACAACTTTTAAAGACCAATTTTCTTGTATTCTATTTTAACAACCATTTGCTAAGGCACTGCCCCTTCATGTCCTGTCACAAGTCCTGGCACACCCCTTTGTCAGCCCTGCCCTCCCTCTAGCACATGTCAGTGCAGGAGTGCTCATGAATATTCATGAGCTTCCACTGAGAGACAGAAGCAGAAGAAAAACAGATCCCTTCACTAATTATGTGACCAAATTTTGCCAATCAATACATGGAGAACGAATTGACTGGCAGCTATACAGTTCTTTAGGTAATTAGATATTGCACACATGAAACTATTGAAGTAAAAAAATTAATTAAAAAAAAAAAAAGTCTGAACTGCAGCTTTAAGGCTCAGATCTGTTTTATCTGCCAAGTGCTGTCTAAATCGTCCACGTTCAGTATATAACATGCTTTTAGAATATTAGAAAAGTTATTACCACTAATATTCTAATGATTACGTAATGGTTTGGGGGGACATGCAGCATCTCTGCAAATTCTCCACTAAGTCCGTGTAATAAATATTGAAGATGGCTTCACAACACTATTCAATGTTGAATATGTTGGCATTTTATCAGAAACCCTGCCAGTAATATTATATATAAAAAAATAATAATAATAATAAACTTACAGCAGAACTACATATTTCTTCAGACTACATTAAACATTAATATACTAGAGCAGGCCTGCACAACTCCAGTCCTCGAGGGCCGCAAACAGGCCAGGTTTTCAGGATATCCCTACTTCAGCACAGCTGGCTAAATTAGTAACTCAGTCATACCGAGCCACTAATTGAGCCAGCTGTGCCGATGTAGGGATATCCTGAAAACCTGGCCTGTTTGCGGCCCTCGAGGACTGCAGTTGTGCAGGCCTGTACTAGAGTGTCAGAGATATGGCAACTCGGGTGGAATTTTTAATTTTAGATCGAGGGAAAGAGAAAGACATTACAAGCTTGTAACAGACAAATACACCTTTACTTTAAATAGCAGGAAGCAGAAATGACAAACCTACAACACTGTGCAGATTATCATATTGTTAAACTGCATACCTTGTGCTATCAGCTTGGGCATGTCAAGTATTGTTGCTAAGTTGGTAAAGTGCTGCTTATTGCCATTTATCCATATCCCTGCCCTTCTGTTAGAGAAGGAAAAATCAGGGACTGTGTGGGGACCACAGTGGTGCCGATCGGGGCTCTACGCACAGAAACTCCCATTCACTTCAATAGGAGTTTCAGTGTGATAGTGCCCTGATCGGCATCATTGCAATTTAATGAATATATCTCTGTGTGTTACAGTTCTGTTTCCATCCCATCCATACGAGAGTGCCGGATGGATCTGCAAAGCATTGTTTAGTATAATTCAAGTGTAATAAAAATAATGGTGGTCTGACGGAAAGCAAGTCAAAAGGATAGTAAGGAGCTGTAAACAAAAGTGATGGGGTGCACCGCTAATATAATACTGTTGCAATGACTAATGCTAATTTTCACCCCCTTTTGTAGGTTTTAAGTACAGAGTCTATGCAGCGATCCTTATAAAAGCTTTAATCAGCAAAAAAATAATAATCTTCCTACAAACTAGTCTACTCCCAAATTCCATAATGTCCATATCTTAACAGTACGTCAGAAACTTAGTATAGGTTGTAGAGGTCGTACAATAAATAGTTCACTACTGTATATACATTTTTACATTTATTTATTATTTATTTATTTATAAAAATATTTTACCAGGAAGTAATACATTGAGAGTTACCTCTCGTTTTCAAGTATGTACTCTAAGCTTCTTGCTTTCACCTTCTGAACATTATCTTTAAAGACTGCCGATTGTGTCCTTGCTTTAATTGGTAGACTAGTTTTGCTAGAAACAACAATGTTGATACATACTATATTTGGGTGTTTTGTTATACTACCTATTTCTTTGGGCAGATAAAGGTACTGGTAAAATAAACAGAATTACCATGCACATAAAATCCCATTGGCAACACATTAAAGGCATGACCACAATTTTCTCTGTAGCAAATGATGATTTTTCAGTGTGTACAATGTAGGCTCTATGCACAACTCGTTAAGTGAGAAGGGCCGAACTGCTCAAAGGAAAACAGATTTGGGCCGGATGGGTAAAATCATCATCATCATCATCATCATCATCATCATCATCATCTCTCCTCCAGCACCCCTCCTCATCTTCATATATCTCCCCCAGCACCCCTCATCATGTTCATATATCTCCCCCAGCACCCCTCATCATCAACCTATGCGAGACTCCCCATCTATCTCTCATACCCCCATCTCTCCCCCTCACCCACACACAATAGTCCCCCTCCACAAACAACACGCAATACCCCCCTGCACACCACACACATCCCTCTCCACCCCTGCACCTCACATCAACCCCCCACCTCACATCAACCCCCCCCGCACCTCACATCAACCCCCCCTGCACCTCACATCAACCCCCCCTGCACCCCACATTAACCCCCTGCACCTCACATCAACCCCCCACGCACCTCACATCAACCCCCCCGTATCTCAAATAACCCCCCCCTGTACCTCAAATACCCCCCCCCGTACCTCAAATAACCTCCCCTGTACCTCAAATAACCCCCCCCCCCTGTACCTCACATAATCTTGTGGCGGTTGAGCAGGCAGGACTGCAGGAACGCTCTCGCTCTAGAAAGCAGCAGGCACGGAGGTGCCTGCTAGTGCGCGCTCCTACCCTGCAGTCCTAAGAGCGGACTCGGGAGGGGGGGGGGAGTGTGCAGAGCGGGAGAGCGGACTTGTGAGGAAGGAGGAGGGGGAAAGCCGCCGCGGGCTGCACAGTGAGTGCGGGCGGGCCGCATGCGGGCCGCCTGTTGTGCAGGCCTGCTCTAAATAGAAGTGTAAACAATAAAACATGGTGCCATACGCATTTTATTATTTTGCACTCCCAGGTCTTTCACGAAAAATACTTTGGGAGGGTCTGCACCTTTAATATTTAATATATTTTGAATCGCAAAATCAAACCTACCATTTGCCTTAAGCTTACATGTAGTATTGTATTACCTTAGACGCATAAGAAATATTTAATAATTGTGAGACTGCATAGTCTTTAACAGTTTGGAAAAGCCGGAAACCTATTTACATAGTTTCATAGTAGATGAGGTTGAAAACGACATAGGTCCATCGAGTTCAACCTATGTTAAATGTATCCTATATTTGTACTTACAGTATATTGATCCAGAGGAAAGCAAACAAAACATTCCAGTGAAACATTATCTAATTATGTCTAATAAGGGGAAAAAAATGTATTCCTTCCTGACTCCAAATAATGACAATACGATTTCTTCCTTGATCAACATAATTCCAATATTTATTCACTTGGTATATACCTGTATACCATGCCTTTCTAAAAAGATGTCCAACCTTTTTTTCAAGATATCTATTGTATCTGCCATCACAGCCTGCATGGGTAATGAATTCCACATGTTAACTGCCCTACTGTAAAGAACCCTTTCCTTTGTTGCTGATAATCTCAAACCCCAACCTTAGGGGATGACCCAATGTCATCTATACTGGCTTTAGGATGAATATTTATTGTATTGATCCGTGTATTGATGCTGAATGTATTTGCAAATAGTTATATATCCCGTTAGACACCTCTTTTCTAATGTAAACACATCTAATTTAGCTTGTCAGTTTTTCAATTCCTTTGATTAATTTGATGGCTCTTCTCTGCACTTTTTTTTAGTTCCATAATGTCTTTTTTATGGAGGGGTGTCCAAAACTGTACTCCATATTCAAGGTGTGTTCTTACTAATGCTTTATAGAGGGGGATATACTTTTTGGCCTTTGCAGCTACTGCTTGTCATTGGGCCCTATTGCCAAGCCTTCTGAATCCCTAAATCCTTCTCCATCAAGGACTGGCCTGATTTTAAACTGTACATTTATCTGTATTAAACATCTGCCATTTACTGCCCTAGTTTCCAGTCTATCCATGTCCATCTGGAGAGAAATAATATATTGCTCTGATTTTACTACCTTACAGAATTTGGTGTCATCAGCAAGGATGGAGACTTTTCTCTCTGCCAATCTCAAGGTCATTAATAAACCATTTAAAAAGCAAGGATCCCAGTACCGATCCTTGAGGTACTCCACTTACCCAGCCTGGAAAGTTTCCATTTGACAACTCTCTGTTGTCTAGCCTTCAACCAATTTTCAATCCAAGTGCAAATATTTTTTACTGAGATTAATTTGCTTTATCTTGTACACTAACCTCATGTGGCACCGTATCAAAAGCCTTTGCAAAATCTAAGTAGACCACATCAACTGCATTACCCTGGTCTAAACTCCTACTTCCCTTCTCAAATAAACTAATAAGATTAGTTTGGCACAACCTATCCTTCATAAATCTATTAAGACAATTATTAATAATGTTGATATTCATTAGGTATTCCTGACTATTATCCCATACTAAACCTTCAAGAATCTTCCAAACTATTGACTACAACCTTACAGCACAGTTCTGTAATTCCCTAGTTGTGAGCTAGTTTCCTTTTTAAATATAGGCACCATGTCTGCTTTACTCCAATCTTGTGGTACTGAGCCTATGGAAATGGAGTCTTTGAATATTAAATGTAATGGTTTGGCTAATACTGAACTTCGCTCTTTAAGAACTCTTGTATGTACAGCATGCCATCAGGACACGGTCCTTTATTTACTTTAATTTTATCAAGCCGCCTATGCAATTCTTCCTCAGTTAACCAATTGTTTGTGAAAATAGAGGTTGTGGCTTCCTCCTGTGGCACTATTTTTGCCAATGATTACTCCCTGGTAAATGCAGAGGCAAAGAAAAGATTTAATACCTCTGCTTTTTCCGCATCTCCAATAATTTACCTACTGTAACAAGGCTGACTGGTACTTTTCAGAAGAGAGCACGCCCGAAGAGGATGCCAAGAGCGGGTTCAAGGTGGTACCAGAAATGAAAGAGTGGAAGTCTGCACTTCCTTGCCGGTTCAAGGTGGCCATACAGAATATCCCACCCTACCCTATACGGTTTGACATCAGGCAAGCACTGGATCGGATATACCCGGTTTCGCCAATAGAACCCCTGGCTCATGCGAAAGCGATTAACATACAAGAAGCCCCTACCGGATTGTAGTTCGACTTCGGGGAATCGACCTTGCCAGTGGAGTGGAACAAACGGATAAGTGACAAATTGGCAGAGCGCCAGGATGTGTTCTCCACCAGTGAGATGGATGTGGGCTGCAGCAAGAGTGCTCAACACACGATCTGATTGAATGACGCCACGCCATTCCGGGAGCGTTCCAGGCGCATAGCTCCCAGAGATGGAAAGGACATGAGGGACGTCCTGAAGGAGATGAAGACGTTACCGTAACGGAGTCCCGTAGCCCCTCTGCCTTTCCTATCATGGTAGTGCGGAAGAATGGGTCTGTTCGCCTATGCGTGGACAACTGCACCCTGAACCGCCGCACGGTACTTGACCAATATACCAATATACCTTACAGCGGATTGAAAAAATCCTCAGTGCCTTATCAGGCAGTCAGTGGTTCAGCGTGCTGGACCTGAGGTCTGGATACTACCAGGTACTTGTGAGCCCTGAAAACCAGGAGAAGACAATGTTTGTCTGCCCTCTCGGGTTCTACCAGTTCATCAGGATGCCGCAAGTCATTTGTGTCGCACCTACGACATTCCAGAGGTTAATGGAAAAGACCATCGGTGATATGAATCCCCGGGAATGTCTGGTTTATCTGGATGATATCATCGTGTTCAGAAGAACGTTAGAACAGCATGAAGAACACCTTCTGAAGGTTCTGGATCGCCTGAGAAAAGAAGGCCTGAAGTTGTCCCTGGACACTGTGTAGGCCACTTAGTGTCCGCAGAAGGAGTGGCTACTGACCCGCTAAGGTCGAAGCCATAGTGAACTGGCCCAGACCAGATAACGTGATGGGAATCAATGGGGAATCCCTATGGGAGAAGCGCAGGGATTCACTTTCTGTTTTGCACATTTGTATGGCCATTTCCTTCACTAGCTGCATGCTCTTTACATGGAGAAGCGCAGTGATTATATTTGTTTTACAGATAACGTGATGGAGCTACAATCATTTCTGGGGTTTTGCGGATACTACCACAGATTCATAGAGGGGTAATCCAGCAAGGCCAAAGTCCACAATAACCTGTTGAAAATCTACCCCGAGGAACCTCAGCAAAAAGCCGTAACCCTGCGAGCACCGTTCGGGGCAAATTGACATTTGCCTGCAAGAAGGCATTCACAAGGCTCAAGAAAAGCCTCACGGAATCCACTGTCTTGGCCTATACAGATCAGGAGCAGCCGAACATCCTGCATGTGGATGCTAGCATCAACGGGCTGGGAGCCGTGTAACATCAAAAATTCCCTGCTGGCCTCCGCCCAGTAGCATATGTGAGTCGCAGCTTGACACAGAGTGAACAAAACTATTCAGTTCACAAACTGGAATTTCTAGCCCTCAAGTGGGCGATAGTCAATAAACTACACAATAAGCTGTATGGGGTCTCCTTCGAGGTACGGACCGACAACAATCTGTTGACCTACATTTTGACCTCCGCCAAATTGGATGCCACCGGCCACAGGTGGTTGTCTGCCCTATCTAATTATCAGTTTACCCTAAAATACAAGCCCTTGAGCATCAGAGCTGATGCTCTGTCCAGAAAGCCTGGACTGAGTGCAACGCGAGACGATGCCTATGGGAAGAAATCCCAGACCCTAGGATACGGCAATGTGCTCAACTGCGGCGATGGTGGAGAATAAGATCGCTTTCTACGAACTCAGAGTGGTGGACTAATTGAGATGTCAGTCAAAAGCACTCCCAGCAGCATGCTGTCATCCCGATGGCATGTCTATCACGCAAGATACCATCATGAGATGGAAAGAGTTGGTGATACACCAGATGCGAGATCCGGTGGTAAGTCCATATGCCATTTCATCCAAGAGAACAACCCTTCCTTAGTGAAGCGGGCTCCCACCGACACGGTTGCTGTTCTACATAGACCGTGGCCTCCTCTACCGAGTTATCCCCTACCACAACCATCCCGATAGGAAATAACTTGTCCTGCCAGAAGTTTGCAGTACACTTTCCTACGATCTTTGCACGATAATCACAGACACCTCGGAGTGGACAAAACATTCAGGCTAGTTAGAGATAGGTTCTTCTGGCCAAAGATGTGGGAATCCGTGGAGCACCATTGCCGGAGGTGTCTTCGGTGCATACAGCGAAAAACATTGCCTACAAAAGCAGCCCAATGGGCCATTTAAATAGCTCTGGTCCCATGGATCTAGTCTGCATGGATTTCCTCTGCATCGAGGCAGACTCAAAGGGTATTGGGAATGTCCTGGTAGTGACAGACCATTACACCTGATACATTATGCTCAAGCGTTCTCTATTAAAGACCAGAAATCTCTCACAGTGCCAAAGTACTGTGGGATAAGTACTTCATTCATTACGGGTTACCTAATCGGATGCACTCTGATCAGGGGAGAGACTTCGAGAGCAAGTTAATTAAAGAGCTTCTAAAACTGCTCAACATCGAGAAGTCTCGTACGACTCCCTATCATCCTGAACGAGATGCCCTGCCGGAAAGGTTCAACCGAACTCTCCTGGATATGCTAGGCACTCTGAAGGGCTCCAGGAAGGACAGCTGGAGCAAGAATATCCAGCCACAAGTGCATGCCTACAATTGCACCAGGCATAATTCTACAGGGTACACACCGTATTTCATGATGTTCTGCAGAGAGGCACGACAACCTGTGGACATTCGTCTATGAGTATCCACTGATGGGGTACCGAATATGACGCACTATAAATATGTGCAATGGCTCCAGGATAACCTCCCTCGAGCGTATCTGTTGGGGGAAAAGGCCACCGTCAAGCTGAATGAGAACAACAAGCGGAGGTATGACCACAAGGTCCGCCATCGAGAACTTCGGCCCGGAGATGCAGTTCTCCTGCAGAATACTGGGAAAGCATAAGTTAGCGGACCGCTAGCGAGAAGCTCCTTTTGAGGTAGCGTCACAGATGCCGGTCCTCCCTGTATACCAGATGTAGATGGAAGGGTAAGGGTCTGGCATCGAAATCCCTTGCTACCTATTCTCAAGTGGGAGAAAGTGAACCCGAACCATCCTCAGTAGTGCCGGCAAGTGAATCGGAGGAGACCAGCGAAATCCCGGATACAGTGACGGAAAATACTCAGGATCCTTTGTAAGGAACCTCTGCCACTACAAATGAAGGCTGGTGGGCACCACCAGAAAAAGTAGCGGGTAAGGGGCCTGTCCCCCCTGCACTCTCCCCAGTGGTTTCGAAAAGCCGACAACTCAACCCAAGGAGTCCGTGTTTCATCCCCACTAGAGATTATGTAACTCCAGTTGCACACTTTATGAGAGGGCCAGGGCTTCAAGCCGATGGTAGCCTCTCCACCCAAGACGACGTCGGAGAAGAGACTCATAGGAGTCAAAGAGTGAGACGCCCTCCAATGAGATTGGCGTATGATTCGTTAGGGGCACCTCACTATAAATCTCAGCAGCTGTCTCGGAGCAGGTTTGCCTCTTTAATGACCATTCTCAACGAACTGTTCAATCTGGTTTAGGTGTGTTAACCTGGTTAAGTTGTATGTATGTATATGCATTTTTCCTTATATAAAAGTTGCATATGTTGTTCCCAAGCGGGACATTGGATTTTCCACCAGGAGGAGGATGTAGCCGAGTCCCCTTTCTTACTTCCGGTGCGGGGGGGGGAGTTGCCTGGCTGATCGGAGGCCGCCGGAGCTCCGCGCAGATTGGGAGTGTGGGGGCGGCTATTTTGGGCGTCGTGCATGCGCAGAACAGTGAGATTCGCAGTGTGAGAAGTGCAGCGGCCATCTTAGGTGGCTCTGCAAATGCAGCGCAGGACTACAAGTCCCAGGATCCTCTCTAGGAAATACCACATGGGGCAGTCTGAGCCAATAGGGCTCTAACAGCAGGAAAAACAGGATATCCTCTGTGGGCTGAGAGCCCGCGGATGAGTCCTAACGGAGGAGGCAACGAGTAGGTAGTGTCCAGGAAGCAGTGCTTCCCTGGGTTAGGCCTAGAACTTGCCCCTAAGGCCCAGCTAGGCCCTGAGCCATTGTAGTGGAGAGTGTAGAGAAAAGCTCCAGATAAGGACTCTTTAAATTAATGTTAGTAGTGTTATTGCACCGGTGACCAGACGGCCACACGTTGCCCTGCGGTCTGGGACCAGGCCACAGGCCACATATAATGTATAAATCAATATCATTAATCTTTATCTAACAAAAAACACACAGACACACAGACACACAGACACACACACTGGTTCGTTTTCAAATGTTTACCATAATAAAATCTTAATCAGCTTTTCAGCTTTCACAAAAGGCAGTTATTAAACAGAAAGTTTCTAAAAGTGTTGGCACATAAACCTGCTGAAAAGTCCGGTTTGGACCTGAAACGCTGCATTCTCTGCAGTCCTAAAAATAATTAAAAATTGCTACAAAAGACTGTTTGTAGAGTCCTATGTTATCTTGGGAGATTCCTGTTTTTCTGTGTTTTTTGGTCATAAACCTGCAAAATAATAAGATGAAACATGCAAACATAAAACAAATTGCACCATCTATTACATTAAGTAGATGTAAAAACATTTTGATTAAATAAGACTGTGAAATTACTTATTTTGTATATTCACCAAAAAAATTAAAAGTCCTTTTAATGAAACAGCCAATTTTGTATAATATTCTTCATAAACCGCAAGATATAAGGAGAAATGATATGCGTGCACTGAAACAATCTAAATCATGGATAGAGGGAAAAGATCTGTGCATTCACAAAATTAATCCTATTATCTTTTCTACATTAGGGAAAAATACAAATCTTACTTTACAGTGGAAATTGACGATGCTCCTCTTAAATATTTGAACTAGCATAATTCATTTATCATAAGAAATAACCCGCATGAATTAATCTTACGAACTAAGTCACCTTCTATATTAATTTTACATTGGCATAATAAACTACTTATTTGAAATGAAAGCTGATAGGAATTTAAATGTTTGATTTCATGTATTTATGCTGATCCTCCGTGATTTACGTTGATTTACTTTAAAGCAGAAATCCCCTCCAGCTGACATGAAGCTTAGCTGCTGAAGTGAAGCTGCTCTGGATGGCCATATTATGTCCACCGGACAAGTATTCTGGTCTGGTTCCGCAAGGGACAGCCGACATAAAGCAGCAATCCTCTACAAAAGCCTAGTAGTTTAACTCATTATTAGCATCTTCTCCTCTGAGCCCTTTCCGGTTCCTTTTTTTTTTTTGGTTTTTGTTTTCGTGTTAAAAATTATTGTTTCCTTCATTTCTAGCATCTGAGGTTACCATGGTAACCTCAGACTGCACAGGCTACTTAGGGGACACATTTTGCCCTTAACACTTGATATTAAACTTCACAAAGCTCTTGATCGCAGCATCAGATTAAAAAAAAAATTAAATTACTTTAGGGCAACAGGAGATCTTTTAAAGTAAAGCTAAAAAGATCGGCTGCTTTTAACAGTACAGGAATCCCTCGATATACGGAACAGATACATTGCTGAAAAGTTGTCCATGAAGTAAAATTCCGTATATGGAACCCTATTCTCCCATTGACTTCCAATATATAACTGGAGATGCGTTCCTACAGGAAGAGGGGGTACGGGGGAGGTGGCCCCAAGACTTTATAAAACCACACTTAAAAATGCTGCAAACATTTTTTTAAGCACATATTTATTGGGAAATCAATAATTGTATGATAAAATATAATAATTGTCAAAATAAAGAGGGGAAACCAGTTCAGTATGAAAAGTGTGCACAAGTGAGTTAGAGGCGTATGAACTGTGCTAGGACAATGACAGACCATGCACTGTACGATTCCCCCCAAATGTTAAGTTTAGAGATTCAAAATTCCATAAATGTGAGTTTAACATTCTGTATATCGAACTTCTTCCCTAATTTATAAATGTCATTATTGCGAAATTCCATATATCAAGGGATGCCTGTATAATGCCATATTTTTTATTTTTTTGGCTCTGGTTACGACTACCATGTATGTTATATCAATTTTGAGCACATACAAAATGTATACTTTTTCATTCTAGAATCTGGAAGGGTTAAAAAAAAAATCCTGTTACTTTGAACACTTTTGCAACAAACACTTATTCCCATTGACATAGCTATGCATATTTAATGCACTGTAAAAGATTTAGGTCCATATTTACTAAGTGGCGCTATTTCAGAAGATACCTTCCAGCACTGGAAAATGTCTTAAGGACATTAAGGACAATAGCGCTTCTCAATAAATATGGGCCAAAAGGTTTGTTCAGAGACCCATATATACATCTGGATTTTCAAACATTTGGGTTGTTTTAAAGATTCACAATGTTACTGTAAAACCCTCTGGCAATAGCATGGCCTCCCTCATCTTAATATACCATATAGGCAGTGTACACATTTATTTGTGCATCTAAAGATACAAATACAAAAAAAAGTTTTGTACTAAACATAGCATTTGAAAGAGCAGACAATTATCAGTGCCATAAGGCTTTTCCCAATACAAAAAAAAAAAAGACGTGTACATGTACAATTTACTGCATAAACTATTGCTAAAATCTAAAAGACTCCCTACGGGATTACACGTTGGGACCACACTCAGTATTAAGACGATCATGGGAAATGGGTGATGTCTTTGGAGCCTGGCTAATGGTCCAGCACCTGTCTCAAGACTGCTTTACATACAGTATTAACAAAGTAAAGTCATGATGCAGGCACTCACGCATGTGCTAATCTGTGCTTTATTGTCAGCATTTTGGTCCTGGATGAGACTTTTCTTGAGAAACAATAGCACATGAGTGCTGCATCATTACTTTACTTTGTTTGAAATCCCAAGAAGCTCTCAGCTAGATGTTTAAAATTAACACTGATTAAAATTAATTCAAGATTAATGAAGTCCAGTTAAGCTAGTGCCAAAAAAAATAGTACTTCAGTACTAGGTGGTACCTTTTTTTTATTTGGACTAACAATTGATAATTTAGAACAAATCTTGAGAATCCTACTCTCTTCCTAAGGTCAAGCAATACTGATTTTAACACCAATGAAAACCCAGATAACCACGATAATCTCAAACAAATGCAGTAAAATATGAAAAAATGGTGCGTAGGAACAGTCACTAAACAGACAGAGCAAAACATGGATGAAAGGGACAGTGAGAAACATGGAGTGCATGGAAACCCAAGCATTCAGTGGCAGGGAAGGTGGAAGACAGGGGTGCTCAGACTTAAGGTACCTAGGATATACTTTTGCCAGCCTTCTCCTAACGTGATCTACCACCACTAAAACCAAAATAATTAAAAAAAACTTACTCCCCCCCACCTCCATACTCTCTGCCTCCTGTGGCCCTACCTGTTAAGCGAGGAGTGAAAGGCCATCCGAGTCCTGCCCGGCAGTCGAGGAGAGCCCACCCAGTAAAGAGGAAGTAGGGTCCGACTTCCGGCGGGACCTAACTTCTGGGTTCAGACCACCGGGGCCGCCCTCCACTGCTGGGTCAGGGACAGATATCCAGAGGTCTAAATGAAGTGAGTCACTGGTCCCTAGCGATTAACGTCCTGAGCACCCCAGGTGTAAGATTGTCAGAGGGACAGGAAAAAAATTATAACAATTTCTGACCATGTGTAAGAAACCCCAAATAGGCATGAAGTCCCTTTTATTTCGTGTTAAAGAGCATTATCATTTTGAGTTCCAATATTTTTCGTCCTTTGCTGTTTTTAAACATCCCTTTGAAGATTCACAATTTTTCAATCATTTATGGAATGATCTAGTTGTGAGAAATTATATCCCACTGGAGCGAAGTATCTTCTTGTTCATGCATGGTGTGTTATTTTGTGTCTGTGCAAGTTCATACTGGTTTGTAGTTTTTTTTACCAATATTGCATCCTTGGTCGCATTTCAAACATTGAATTATATATACTACATGCAACATTAAGATCCTTTAATACTGAAGGTTCTAGTTGTGTGACTGGCTGTGGGATTCTCGCATATATGTTTGCAACGTTTGCAGTGTGTGGTGTAGCATAGTTTTATACCAGTCTCAGCATCCTTGAGTTCATTAGTACGTTTTTTGTTGATTAACTTCTGTCTGAGGTTCAGCGGTTGTCAGAATGCAAGAATTGTAGGTTTGGGGAAAATGTATTTTAATGTGTTATCCTCTATCAGTGTTGGTTACAGATCCTTATTTTTTGCATTTTCTCTAAAACAGGGTTGTATGGCCACTAGTATTGTATCAAGATGGAAATACTAATGTGCCTAACCTTTGGTTGTCAATGCTGCTCATCAATCCATTTCAGCCTCTTGCAGTTCAGAAACACAGCTTGAAGGCGATGAGAAGCAGAGCAAACCAATTCCTGAAGAGAGGGGGAAGAGCTGAATGGAAATGTGAGCAGGGAAAAATGTACGGAAAATGATGGGAGTGGTGTAATCTGGAACAAAGTATGGGGAGTGTGGGAAGGGTTCTAATGTGGTAGGAACAAGGGAAGGAGTAGAATGTATAGAAGAATAAAATATGGGCCTGGATTGGCCAAAAACAAAGGGGGTTCCAAAGAGAAAAAGCAAGACATAGGATGCACACTGAAGGGGTTAAAATTATATGTCAGCTCTACAAGTCTCAGGGATTGAAAGGGTGAACATAACATTTGCTAGCTTTATCTTTCTTATATGGGCTGTTCCAGTACTGAGAGAATAACTCACTATGCTAGTTGTAATCTTTATTTACTTCTGTTGTTCTCAGTTTGTTTTTATACAATAGCACAAGAGCAGTAAAGTATCCCAAACAATACACCTGCAAGCTCTTGAGAAACATTCCCTGTATTTCTCTTTGTAATGTAGAAGTAGAAACTGCTGGCCAAACATAAGCAAGATGTAGTGATTTACTAATGCTTTGTCCAAAGACACAGATACATAACCTCTACAGAAACTTGTTATTTCTCATTGTTAAACAAGATATTATGTATTAACATGCCCTTAGTTTTTTGAATAAATGTCGGGGCACAACTGAATAAACTTTGAAGTGTGGAAGCAGACCTGTTGTCTGACACCTCTCTTCCCGAGCTCGTATTTGTCTGTGTTTCGGAGACTGCTAAACCAGTGCTGTCCAAATCTCCCTAGGTTGAGTAAAGTGATTCCTACCAAAGTGAAAAAGTAACACTTTCAGTTGGTGGCAAGCGGTGGGATCTCCACTGGGTCAGTGAGTATACGCTAATTTATTGTTTCTTGCCTTCCCTCTGGGGATCCCTATTGGTAGGATATCAGGGTATAAAGTCCCTGATAGGTTATAAAGGGTATAAAGTCCCTGATATTATAGGGGTATAAAGTCCCTGATACCAATTACGGGTATAAAGTCCCTGATTGTTGTTGTTTATCAGACTGCAATCAGTCCCTGATTGTTGTTGTTTATCAGACTGGTTTACGCTCAACCCGGACACAGCAGACTTATTATATAGTATAAGTGTTGTATTATAGAGTATAAGTGTTGTATTATAGAGTATAAGTGTTGTATTATAGAGTATAAGTGTTGTATTATAGAGTATAAGTGCTGTATTATAGAGTATAAGTGTTGTATTGTAGAGTATAAGTATTGTATTGTAGAGCACAAGTGTTAAAATTACAGTGATAAGTTTTTTTCTTTTAGATCTTCTGTATAAGTTTCCTTTGTATTGCAATCATTTCATTTTAATATAAACTAATTATGGGTACTAACACTAGTAAAAATCTGGGAGGTAAACCAGAGTTTATTAAGTATAAAACTAACAAAAAGACTAAGAAAAATAAAAATGTAGGACAGGTCACCGTTTGTAGACGGAAACCAGGTCAAAGCCCCAAATAATTTGTTGTACAGATTGTCGGAGATTATTATGTTGATCCGTTTGTGGACAATTTGTCTGGGTGGACTGAAGCAATGGGTTCTACTAGTCCGTTTCCAAGAGACGGTGCCTTTGATGATTTTCATATGTTGATGCTCAGAGGCACTTGTCTAGGGGATCCTGACTGGTTGTGGTTTGGTCTCAACCCAAAGTGGAATATGAAATATATACGGGAATCTGCCAATGCATGGGTTAAAATTGCCCCCTACGGGTGTAAAATGTCACTCAATAAAATTGTGTCCTCCGCACCTCCACCTCCTTATATATCTTCCCTGAACACTAGTTTATCTCAGGAACCTTTTTCGGATGAGGATGTTTTATTAGCAATAACACCCCGTGTTGACCCCAGTCCGACTGTGAGTCGCAGCGAGACCCCTCCACCCCCTTCGGGTTCGGGTACGCAACAAATATTCTCCACTTCTGTTAGTGAGGGTACCCGAGCTAAAATACAAGCTGCTCAGCAACTGGCTGCTTCTAAAACTGGTCTCACTGAGTTAGTCAGCCCTCAAAAGAGCAGTGATAAGTTGTCGACCATGAGTAGTCCTAGAGGTCTCTTACAAACCATAGCCGATTATGTGGCACCTTCAGCCCAGGTTGACACTGTTGTTACAATGCCATTTATGACTGTGGGCGACCAGTCGATTACTAAACCACCTGACATTATGACTCTTAATGCATGAACAAAGACTCATGGTGTACCAAAAACAAAGGGCAACCTGAATTGTATAATACAGGAATATGTAATACACCTTGTTGACAAGTTGAATGGCATCTATGGTGATGTATCTATGTCTCTTCCTTGTCCCACAGGTACGCCAACACACCCTTTCAAACCAGGTGACACGGTCCTGGTCAAGCAACTGTTCAAAAACAAGATGCTGGATCCTCCCTTCGGCAAACCAACCACTATCATCGCCATCACCCGTACTGCAATCTTGACAGAAGACAGCCCAACATGGATACATGCAAGCCGTGTGAAGACCACACCAAATTGGTTCCCGTCATCCACCCATCCTGGACCCGTCGGCAAGCTCCTAATACTTGCCATGTGGTTATCTATTATAATAGCTATAATCTGGGGACTGATTGCGAGACTAACTGACTGTTATATGCAACACAGGGAGAGATGCCAACCTTTGCGCTTCTCTCAGACCACCCATATATTCATCTCTAATCATCACACGAGATACCTAGTAAGAGATAGGTTTCTGCAAGCCCATGGTCTTTTGGAGGTTTCTTCCCCTGGGAGGTTTTCCTCTCCTGAGTGGTGAGCAGAAGAATAAATGGGTTTGGTCAAATGGTTGTTCTTTTAGAACAAACGGAGGGAATTGAAGAGGTTAAAATTATATGTCAGCTCTACAAGTCTCAGGGATTGAAAGGGTGAACATAAAATCTGCTAGCTTTATCTTTCTTATACGGGCTGTTCCAGTACTGAGAGAATTAACTCACTATGCTAGTTGTAATCTTTATTTACTTCTGTTGTTCTCAGTTTTTTTTTATACAATAGTACAAGAGCAGTAAAGTGTCCCAAACAATACAGCTGCAAGCTCTTGAGAAACATTCCCTGTATTTCTCTTTGTAATGTAGAAGTAGAAACTGCTGACCAAACATAAGCAAGATGTAGTGATTTACTAATGCTTTGTCCAAAGACACAGATACATAACCTCTACAGAAACTTGTTATTTCTCATTGTAAAACATGATATGTTATGTATTAACATGCCCTTAGTTTTTTGTATAAATGTCGGGGCACAACTGAATAAACTTTGAAGTGTGGAAGCAGCAGCCCTGTTGTCTGACTCCTCTCTTCCCGAGCTCGTATTTGTCTGTGTTTCGGAGACTCTAAATCAGTGCTGTCCAAATCTCCCTAGGTTGAGTAAAGTGATTCCTACCAAAGTGAAAAAGTAACGCTTTCACACACTCTGCAGCAGTGTACAGCTTTCACACACTCTGCAGCACTCCAGTCCTCAAGACCACCACATGAGGTCTGTTTTCAGAATATCCCTGCTTCAGGTGGCTCAATCAGTCCCAGCTTCAGCACAGGAGGCTCAATCAGTCCCTACTTCAACACAGATGGCTCAATCAGTTCCTACTTTAACACAGGTGGCACGATCAGAGGCTCAGTCTTTGACTGAGCCTCTGAATAAGCCACCTGTGATGACGCTAGGATACCCTTAAAACCTGACCTGTTGGGGGGGTCTTGAAGACTGGTGTTGAGAGTCCCTGCTCTAGAGAAGTTGACAATGCTAGCAAAAATCAAAGGGGCTGCAGGGGCAGTAAGAATGTGATACATGGAGAAAACACACCTACTCCATTCACAAGCGCCATCATTCACTCAATTAGTAAAAGAATCCGACAATGCAGTGTACAGATACATGTTGGTGTACTATTGTGTGTAAAATAATGGCATGTGAGCAGCTGGGAAAAGTATTTTGCATGGCTAAAACTTCAAATGTAGAACCATAATTGTCCAGCACTGTTAATGAAACAATTATTAAAATCCATCTTCCCCAACGTGCCAATTTAAAAAAAAAAAGATTGTCCAAAAACCTTACCAGAAAATTGGTTGTTTGTCAGAAAGTAATTAGAAGTTCCCATTAATTTAAAATAGTAGCTTATCAATATTATTTTTCTGGCATGTGCTGCCATATTTGTGATTTTTACTGCAAATCGACATAATAAATCTAGTAGTACGTTAGCACAAGCTTGCACATCACTGTAGATCACACACTTCATTTGGTAATCGATGGCTAGACCTTTACTGATACATTTCTACATTATAACTTCGAGACATTTACCATTTGTACTGTATGTACAGTGATGGCTAGTTTAATGGCTATCTATACAAAATGATGTACCATCATTTAAATGTCGTCTTATACAAAATAATGTTATCATTTGGTCATGCATTTTTTTCAATTCCTGCATTATGGAGTATGGGATCGTATACAAAAGTATAAATTCGGAATGGGAGCAATCTGTAAATGATTTAATAGTACAAGTCACCCATTCGAATGATAAAATTAACTTTTGTTTGCACAAGGGAATGAATGCTCATCAATATATACTGTACTTCCTTTGTTTACAGCTGAATACAATGGAGGGGACTGAAGTGGCAAATAGATCATTTAAATAGGCCCCTACATATGTGACTAACTGCGCAATGTACACAAATTTCCTATACCGTGTGCAGATTTCTATCCCCAAAACTAACATTTAACATAAACATACTAACCTGCACATCATATGTTCCATTTAGCAAAACAGGCCTCTGGGAGTTGATGTCCTGTAGAACACCTGAAAGCACAGAACGATTCACCTTCTGAAACTCTTTGGATTGGCTAAACTGTACCATGTTGTGAAGTGCCAAAATTTTGGTGTCAAGTTCAACATCTTGCCTTGTACGGTTGTGTAGGCCTAGATGGTATTTACGGAAGTGTTTGATCAGATCTGTGGGGTCATTCCCATAGTAACCATACCCACAGATGTTGCATTTGAAATCCTGAAGCTCTGGAGACAAAGGTGCTGAATCTGAATTGTCATTTACCAACATATCAGCTTGGGATTTGTTCAGCCCTGCACCCCCATCTGAAGGCACTTGTAGGTTTTCTGAGGCCACCGAGGCTGGACTTGAGCTTTGACAGTCTACTTTAACACTCTGCATCGTGTAGTCTGTAGCCCTTGGTGACATATCATTTTCTTCTCTTGCCTCCAAAGCATCCCCAGATGCAGTAGAGACCAATTCTTGGGTTTCATCCGCATCTGATTTTAGAGGTGATTTCAAGGGCTCACAAATTGCCCTATCTGCAGAGGAGAAAGCCATCCTATTTCTGTCTGTCATCTCATCGGGAGGATATGAAGAAGCATTTCTGCCTTTAATGTGCCTATAGGTAAAGACAGCTTTCTCACTTAACAAGCTTTCAGAGCCCCTTTTAAAGCTGGAAGAAGGCTCTTGATCATGAAAACAATTACCCTCACTGTTATGTTCCACCGAATCACATTGTTCAATGTTTTCTTGCATCTGCTCTGTGATTAATTCCTTGTTCCTCACAATGTCTTCTCTCTCTCTTGCAGCAGACTCCACTATCTGTGCCTCACCTTCACTCGCAACGTTTCTCAGAGGGGGATTCTTTTTCCGGACCATATCTAGGGGGAACAGGGAAACGAAAACATATGAATACCAGTATACTAGTTACATCATTTTTATTTTAGAAATATATACTCCTTGTGGGAATAAACATTTAATTTCCTAAATACTAGGGGCTATTTATGCTAAAGAACATGCTACTTAAACTACAGTAAAGACTTAAGATACAGCACAGAGTACCAGATCAGTTTATTATGGCAGACGTGTTTACTGCCTCTAAGGCTTATTTTCTAAAATGAACACATTTAGATTACAGCATATCAATATTAATTTTCAGTATACTGCTTTAATTCAGAATAAAGTAATCTAACCAGTAGAAGTATTAGCCACTAACAACTACTCCTTAGAAACATTGATGAATGGATGCTAAAATTCATATTTAAAGTGCACTGAAAGAGACCACATTCTTACAAAAATGCATGGCCAATCTTTTGTCCCAGTTGCAAATTTTCTTTCAACCATGACTGCACTTGTATTAAAAAAACTTGTTTATTTACTCACAAAATAATTAGTATGTAGTATAATGCTGAAGACTCTGCAGCTTCTATATAAAAGTGCAAATTGTACTGTAATTGTACAATATTTTCTGTTGAATGTTTTATTACCTCACATTAACCTTTTTTTTTCTTGCTCCACAGAAACACTTGTAAATTATTTCACAAACTGTATACAAAGAGGTGTGATGAAAATGTCATGAAATTCTAAAGACCTCCTTATTACACTTGCACCTGCAATACTATGTTATAGCTTTTAAGGTCCAAGTGTATAATTAATTCATATCAACACTGATACTTTGCTGTAAGGATGCATGGAATTATTGTATTCTGTAGGGTTTCTATAACTGCAAAGACTGTGCTAAACAGAAAACCAGAGCTGATCACTTTCAGGGGAGCTTTTCCGTGTTTGTTTGAAGAAGTACATTTGTATTTCAAACATACTCCTGAAATGTACTACTTTCTGTTAATGCAAACTTTAACATTTTTACTAGGCAGAAAAATTGTGAAATCAAATGGATCATGAGATGTATCTAGAATAAGATGTATTAGGTTCTTTCTTTTCACGGACCAAAAAAAAAAAAAAAAAAAAACTATTACTAAACATGGGGATGTTTGTGGGAGTCAGTAGAGGCAGATATTCTATATTAAAGGAAAGTACAAAGGCAAGAGCCTCATAAAAAGGTACTGCACTTTAACAGCCGGGATACAGACTAAGGAGGACAACTTACATCAATCTTTTTCTTTTAATCCACTAAATGTCAATAGCGAGCAGAGATAGACCTTAACCTGTACCAGGACAATTGTCTGATCAGTTTAAAGCTTGTTCTAAAATAAGACAGCCTTCCACTATGCCAGAACAATAAGTGTAACAGATAAATCATAGATACAGTGTACATAGGGGAAACAAATGTTAAACTCCTGTTTATTTATTGCTGTGTACAAAGCACTGCACAATTCCATTCATTTCCTTTATCTGGGCTTCATTCTAAATGTATATTTCGGATAAACAAGTGTACAGCAAAATAAAAATACCACTTGTGAGCACATTCGCATCTCAGACAGGACTCCAAGCCTGCCTTTCCCCATTATCTCTTAGCATACAATGCTTCCACTACAGCCAGGAATTCCTGGTAATGACATGCAAATGGGCACGCAGTGTGTCACAGCCTTTTGCTTCTTATCCATTTTAAAAGGAGCAATCCAAGACGTTTTTTATTTTGCATTTATTTTATTACAGAGGATTGAAGCAGGGCGACTTTGGAGCTGAACCCCTTTAATTTCTCCCTCCAAAGGGGGTGCCGGTATATCATGCAAAAGTTTAAAGCTCCAGTGTCAGGTGAGCCAATAGAATGTCGCACCGGATGATGTCACGGCTTCCTATTGGCCTGCAGGGTGCGAGAGCCTTAAAAAGATGCCATTAAGTGAACCCTGGCAGCTGAGCGGAGAGGCTACGCCCTACAGAGGAATCTCTGGAAGCAGGAGGCCCCCAAAGCTGAAATTAATGGGGTTCAGCTCAGGAGGCCGCTTGCTTCAATCTATGTTAAAATAATGAAAAGAAAAAAGGGCCAGCTTGGATTGCCTCTTTAACATGGACCCCTATAATCTTGTGCCTGCCGCATTACACAGCTTTCTCAGCACAGCCTGGGTGAAAGAAGTTAAACAAGTGAAATACAGAGGGTGCCTCTCTGACAGCCCGCAAATACAACACCAACGAGTTATACTTGTGACCATAATGGTGTTTGTCATGAACAGCCACATTTTAACTAGTATTTGACTTACTATACATTGATTGAAAAATAGGATATATTGTTGACCATTACATCGGTTTCAATATATTTATCCAATGCCTTTTCATAAATACAGGAATTCTGATTAGTCAATAGTGCTAATTTATCATATTGTTTTCCCACACCTCCTGCTGAATATCTGCATTTAGCTACTTGATAACGTATGTTGGGAGAGCAGAAGCAACACTGTTTGGAAATTAGAGAGGACATCATTCTGTTTCTGAACTGAAAATCTAAACACAATCGAATATTTATTTACATGTGCAAAATTGAGAAACCAAAATGCAATTTACGGAAATTCCTGACTTATCTGGTTTCTAAACAGAGTTGCCCATACTAAGTAGAAGTCTCTATTTTTTTTTTAAGAAAGATTGTGACCCGTTTCATAAAGGGTTAACGGCTTCATAAAATGGCCGTGCTGCGCAGCAGCAAAAATGAATAATTAATAAAAAGCAACTTCTCAATTAAATTGACCTCCTTAGAAAAAAAAATCAAAACACGTTTCTAGTGAAGTTACCTGAATTGATGAAAGACCAGTGGTTTAAAATACACGTGTTTATATTTCATTCGTTTACAATTGCTTAACATTACTTGTACACATTCAATCAAAAAATGTAGTAAGAAAATAAGCAATGCTCCATTTTTCACTTTAGTTTGTTTTGACAAAGTAGATTTTTAATCGTTTTTTTTTGCTGTTAACTTGTCAGAGCTAGGAGGCGCCTGTAGCAGGACCTTGTCTTGGCACCAGGCGCTCTCTAATTCAAGAGATATGCCCCTCTGATGTCCCAGTAGTATAATTTGGGTACACAAAAACACCTGCAACCAGAATCAATATATTGACTCACACTGTCCCCCCTATTCACTGTGTATCTTAGTGAGCGCCTCTTCCTACTTCCTGGCGATGTCAGGACTTGGATTCTGAATTTCTATTGTATTAAGAGATACCTGATAATAAAACTGGCACGGTCTTGCTTCCGAATACATTTATTATGGGACTAGTGTCCCTGAGAAAACGTGTCAGTGGGATATTACACATGTGATTGATGTTTGTTACTTTGGCCGGTTTCAAACAGTAATGCAAAATCTTTAGCTCCCTTAAAACTATAATTTACTATACATTATTTTGAATATTCTCAAGCATGGCTAACGGGACCACTCCACTGAAAATCTGCCTGTAGAAAATATATGCTATATCAAGCCTGTCAGTCACCACACTGGTTGATCACTGGTTGATCGTATATATTCATAATTACTTTGACATATTCTGCAACTCAAAATAACTTGCCAACTGTCTTTTCTCACATAGGCCGAGATCCACAAAGCTCTGTTATATCAGGGCTCATGTTGTCCGAGAGAAGGTAACAGGGGTGGGGCGGGGGGCGAGTACGGGGGGAAAGCAGGCAGGGGGGCGCATAGAAAAACGTTTACACACCCCTGCGTTAAACCATATCTAACTGTGGTTTTCCACATATTCAGACCCTGTAAGAGACATATTTACGGGTCTGGGTGTGAGTAAAACCACCTTTAGCTACAGTATCACCTAACTAATGCATCGTTAAATCCCTGCGTTAACTATTGCAGGGCTCTGTGGATATGCGTTGTTAGAGGGAACACCTCTTTTGTACATCATTAGCTAATGTGCGTTATACAGACGCACGGGCCCCTTACGGCTCCATATAGCACGTAACACTGCGTTAGTGAGCTTTGAAGATATCGTTAGCCCTTAACGATATGTTAACTTGTTAGCATATCGTTAAGTCCATAACAGAGCTCTGGGGATCTGGGCCATAGCTTTTTTTGTCTTGAACTCAAAATCATTCATCATCAATGTTCAATAGAAAAAGGTGTATGAAACTGCAGCCGCAGTACTGACTCAGAAGAAGTCTTCACTAACAGGATAATAAAAGACGGCTTTGAACTGCTACGTTTGGGAGCACCAACTTGTGCTGAATATAAAAGTGGTACGCTAAGGCCGCGTCCATGCTGATCGTGTTCGAGCTGCGTGATCAAAACAATGTAAATGAATTGGAGCGTCCATACTGCGCACGTGCACGTGAGTGTGGGTAGGAGCGATGCGTGTGGAGACAATGCTCGATGCCCTGGTGACGTGCGCGGTTCAGCCAATGAGGGCGAAACGCTCACGTGCCATCACAGGCACGCTCCACAGCACACCCTCACCACGACCCCCATCGCATGACGTCACGTCACACGTGCCTGTCGCGAGCATGTGCGCCACTGCTATGAACCTAGCCTAAACCAGTGGTGCTCCACGCCAGTCCTCAGGCTCCAACCCCCTTCCGAAGACCGCGTTTATAGTGCCGGCGACGCGACCGATGACGTCACCCATCGCCACTGGCGAAAGTTCAACTTTAGTTTTAAGCGACGTCGCTGGCGACAAGGCCAGTGACGTCACCAAGGAGGAGGGCTGCGGCCTGTGATTGGTTTAGAGACAGTCACATGTGGCGACTGTCTCTAAAAAAATAAAATTCAACCGGCGTCCAAATTTTTGGTCGCTCCGTTGCTCCGTCGCGCTTACTATAAGCGCATGCGACAGATTCAATTGATTTGTTTTGGAGCAACGTCGCGTCGCCGTCGCCAGGCACTATAAGCGCAGCCTAACAGATCAGGTTTTAACGATATACATTTCGAACACTGAGCAACTGATTGAGCCACCTGTGCCGAAGCAGGGATATCCTTAACACCTGACCTGTTGGGGGGGTCTTGAGGACTGGAGTTTAGCCCCCTGCTCTAAACACATTGTTCTCTGGACTTTCGGGAGTACAAAGATGGAAGTGCTGATGAATCAAGTAATCGTAGCCACTATATCATCTATGCTATCTCTAAAGACCACTCCACACATTTGTATTCCTGTATATTAAAAAGAATATGTAACACACATAAATTGTACTTTTACGTAAAGAAAAAAAAGTTATACAACTGGATGAAAAGGAAACTGTTGACAATTTTGGCTTTTTAAGGCTCATCAAAAATATAGAAAGTTTCATTTAAAATGGATATATATTTTTCTGGAACGATTATCACAATCATTTTTCACACATTATGGAAATAAAGGCACTTTTGCAGTGCTTCTAAATTCAGGGAACCATCCACAAGCAAATCATAAGCTAGATAGAAAAAATATATAACTACTTTCAACACATTACCTCCCAGAGAAATAACAGATTGCATAATTATGTTTTACTGTGCCAAGAACTTTTTCAGTAAACATTTCCACTTGAAAACAGATCTCATTTATTCATCTTACCTGGCCCTTGCTTTATAAAAAATAAGTGTGGGGGGTTCAGAATTACTTATACCCGGGGTTCTCAACAATCCCCAACAGGTCAGGTTTTCAGGATATCCCTGTTTCAGCACAGGTAGCTCAATCAGTGGCTCAGTCTTGTGACTATGCAGTTCTAGTCTTTGACTGAGCCACTGATTGAGCCACCTGTGCTGAAGCAGGGATATCCTTAAAAACCGATCTGTTGAGGGGTCTTGAGGACTGGAGTTGAAAACCCTGGACTTACACTATTAGTAATTATTAGCATTTAATTAGCTGGAGCATACTGCACTTAACCGTATCTGAAGTCCTGTTTGGATGCGAAGCGCACAAGACACTATCTATTCTAAAGTTTCTGTAACTATTTAGGAAATTAATTATACCTACTCTAACAAAAGAGGGGACCAATAGCCCATGGAGTGCACTGCTGTGTGGCTGACAAAGATCAGGATTATTCTGCTAGGACCACTTTCCGGTGACGATTTCAGTACATTGTACTCCCTGAACTAGTACAAATATCTAGCGTTCAGTTAACATTTCAGGTCAAGTACAATGTGATATAAAGAGACGACCTACATAGCAGGCCTTGTTTTATTTGTTATTTTCCAACTAGCCCTACTTATCTGCTTTGTGTGTAAAAATCTATGTTCCTATGTTCTTTTGATCCTACTGTATGCAGTTCTAATCTTACATGCATATCCAAGCGTTTACAAATAATTGTCATCACAAGAGAGATTAGGCACAGATTTTAAACCACTCCACAACATTTGTTTACAATGAAGACATTGAAGTTCAATACTTAATTTTAAAATGCTTGTGCTTGTCTGAATTTGTTTCTTTTTAAACCGTGGTCAGTTGACTGTATTTCACCTGTTAAACATTCCACTGCCACGAGTTCACTGTAGTGTTCGGTGGAACTGCCTATAAAGTAGTGGTTACAAGAACCAGGCAAAGTTAAATGTTTGTAGCAGTATCCCTTTCCGTACACTTATGATATTCCCGGAATATCACAAGGCTTGGCACACCAGTTACAATTATGATACTGCGTGAACATCATCGCATTATTGCTTGTTTTCTTAGTGGGCTCAATTCTCTTGGGAAGAGGTGGAAATGATCTCCACGCTATCTGCAGATGTGTCACAGGCACAAAAGCTCTTTCAGAGAGGATTTAAGGATGTACATCAAGATTTTAAGAGAAGGCTAAGGGATGTATTCATTTCCAGGCCCCATTTTAGTTGTTTTCATCATCATCTGTGCTTCAGCCTGTCTAGGCTGCCATAAACTATCGGCCCAGGAGATTTGTGTCAAATACTGTATATGATATCTGACGAACATTGTGCATGACTTATCCCATTATTACATAGGTGTTACACAGAATGTGAAACCTTTCAGTAGCCATAAATGAAATTATAGTGTATAAAGCTTTCAATACCACCGAGGTGTTTCCCCCCCCCATTTGTACAATAGAAGCACATATCGGAAGGAAGGATCCATCAAAGGAAGGTGTGTATGGGTGGAGACCAACTGCAGCAGAGTCTTCAAGTGTAGTGATGGGAGGATTAGAAATAGGTGAGAACGATGATGGGCGTCAGGTGTGGTTAATATGAAAAGTATGCAGAGGTGTGGGGGCCGACACTATCTCAGAGGTGTGACAGGAAGTGCACTAAATGTTGCCATAATAAAAGCCATGAAGGTATTATCTAGCATACATCTTTTAAGTGGTTACCCATGAGTGATTATTTCTCTTTGTTGATGCAGCTGAATCTTCATACAGAACACTTGGGATAATTTCTTGAAGTTATCCTGAGTCTCATTTTCATCATGTTTGTGCGTCATATGGTATCTATCAGAGTATTTCTTACCAGCACAGTGCACAGTGTAGGGACATCTTAATCCATAACATTCTGTAAGAAGGCCACGTATCTTGCCAATAACCGTTTATCACAATATACAAAGTGGATAGCCATGGCAATCAAACCTAATGTTGAGACCTAAAAGTACAAAACATAGGGGCTATCTTATTACAATCTCCGTAGGGCAATACTAGCAAAAACACCACCATTTTAATAATCACGATTTAATTCATCTTTCATAAATCAAATACAGTAGGGCCCCGCTCATACTACGGGTTCTGTTCGATGGAGCCACCGCAAAGCGAAAAGCGGAACTGGCGATTTTTGGCGTCTCCTACCCTTCTGCAAATCCACAGACTTGCAGTTCCCCATTCTGCGCATGCGTGAACTTGGCCGCTCCCCCTTCTGCGCATGCGCACACTCGGCCACCCGCCTTCTACGCATGCGCAGACACGGCGGCTGCCTTCTCGGTACCGCTGTATTGGTGGATCGCCGAGAAGCAAAATGCAGAGAAGCGGGTCCCTACTGTAATCTATATATAGCAGTTTTACACCGCTGACGCTATTCTTTGAAATTAAACTTTTCCTCATTATTAATGGTGAAATTAGCGTTAAAAAAAACTATTATGAAACTAGATGCAATTTAAATCAAACTGTTTACCACCTGGTAGAAACCGTAACCCGAACGAGAGCCCACCAGTTTGAATAGCTTCCCTCAAACAGCAAAATTAACGCTGTTTAAGCAATGGCTCATTCACTACACTCCAATGTCTTGATCTGAGGCAGAAAAAGAGCGAGAGAGAGAGAACTCAAGTAAGAAAGAGAAAGAGTGTGCCAGGGAAAAAAGGAGGAAAACATGTTTGAAATTTTTGTGATTAAGGTAAGTAAATATTTGCTTTTGCATACCCTTTCTAAATAATAAAAAAAAAGGTTACAGATCATAGAAGCAGCCAAACAGATCTGAATTACGTGATGCATGAAACATGGTCATTTATTTTCAAGAGAGTCTCGTTTAAGCTAAAAAAAAGTTCTAATAAAAATGACCCTGGCAGCTTTAAAAAAAAACCCTTTGTACTATACGAAAGTAATATAAGCAGGTCCTACTATTTGATCAAGAGCTTTAACATCTTCAGAATACTTTGTTCCTCAATCTCTAGTTTTATGCCAGAGAGAAGACCAATAGATCAGTATAAGTCACGATAGCAGATGATGATGATAAACTAATAGCTAGAGTACAAGCATTGGTGGAGGAGGAAAGAAACGAGGAACACCCAATTCACAAGGATTATCATTACCTATGAAGAGTATGCATAATGTTTGAATGCAGCAATCATACAAATCAAGTTCTGGTTGAGGAGCCCAAGCATTGTCTATCACTTTCAGGAACTCAAGCAATACTGGGTATTGCTTCGTTCCTGCACTTCTTTAGTACAGTATATTACACTTTTGCAACAATTCTAACAATTCTAATTGTACCTGTCTGAGGTGTGTGAATGTGCTCACAAGTGGTATTTTTTATTTGCTTAATACTGTAGAGCAGTGGTCCCCAGCTTCGGTCCTCAAGTCCCTCCAACAGGTCAGGTTTTAAGGATATCCCTGCTCAAGAACAGGTAGCTCAATCAGAGGTTCGGTCATTTTGATTGAGCCATTTGTTCTAAGGCAGGGATATCCTTAAAACCTGACCCGTTGGTGGGAATTGAGGACTGCAGTTGGGAATCACTGCTGTAGAGTGGAGGAGGGTTTGTCGCTTTTTTCCCTCACCATAACTTATTTTGTGTCTGGTTGTGGCTACTTCCAGCTTCACATTGCAAAGCCAGTACAACCATCCTTGCACTGAGACCCAAAAGGTCAAAACAGCTGTCTGTGTACTTTACTGGCTATGCACTTCTTCAACCTTCTTTTTTGCGTTGAAAAAGCTGTACAATACAACAGGCATAAGCTTATAGGGATCCATGTTAAAATGGACAAGAAGCAAAGAGTGAGACACTGTGCTGATTTGCATGTCATTACTCAGAGTCCCTAGCTGCAGTGGAAGCATTGTATGCTAAGGCTACTGTAGGTCCCCAGTGCAGCCAGCGGCACGTGCGCGCGCCTCTCACCAGCCCCTTACCTGCGCCCTGGCTGTCCCCAGTCCCTCTTCGCTCCCAGGCTCACTGCGCACAGTGACGCGTCAGCCGGCAAGGGTTCCATCCAGTTTGTGATCCCGAGCGGCGACGCGTCACGTGGTGTGGCAGGGAGCCAATCAGAGAGGCGGGGTGGAGAGCGAGAGGTGGGGGGGGGGTAGAAGTCTGCTGAACTGTGTTTGTGTGTGCAGTGGGGCCTCAGCCTAAGTGTCATAGGGAAAGACAGGGTTACCGGCCTGTCAGACATGCCAGTGTGCTCTCAAGGGGTATTTGTATTTGCTGTACACATTTTTAATTGATACATACAGTCTGCAAAACTTCAGTGCCTTCTTATGCCCACATAGCAATGACTTCACTGCACTGTATTTCTTAATGCTTCAGGCTAAATATGATTAATAAATATTGTATGTTGAGAATAGATATGCAAATTAGAACTATACTAGTTTTGTTTTTATTACAATTGCTGACCGTTGCTTATTATCGATCTCACACCTTACCCACTCTGTGGGGGCCTAAATGTAGAGTTATTAAAAATTGTAATTTAGTACAAAATAAAAGTAACAGTAATTCATGCTTCTTGGTGCATAAACGTATAAAACAGATTTGGAGGTGTTGTGTGGCACATGCGTATACTTTTTTTATTAATAAGAAAATACACTTTATGGGTGGAGATAAAGGACACGTTTGGAGGTTATCAATGGCGCACATATGCTAAGGATTTGTCTAAAGAAAATGCAAGAAATGCATTAAAATGGTCAGTCAACTTTTTCTCGTTAAAAAAGAAATCTATGACGATGACGCACACCACACAAAGAATAAGAAAACATTTCTGCCAAATGTAAGAAAATAATTACATACAAACATATGCTGCTTATAATTTTAAGTGAGGAATTTATTTTTGTTGGTTCAATGTCCTCTTTCAATTAGTTTACAAAACATAATTCTTGATACATAGCCCTCTGTATGCATGTTTTCAATTTTGTGTGATTCGCTGGGGATCTGATGACACAATTGAGTCTTTTTGCAGTCTACATCTACAAACCATGTGTATCAGAAGTCAGGGTCTCCGTTTATAATACCACTTTCTCTGCCACTTAAGCCAGGTGACTTAATGAAGCCTACACTTCAATCAAATAAAAGCCAAATCTAATGGAGGGACGAGTGAAACAGTTAATTGGTATAATAATTGCTGCTTCGATAATAAACAGCAGAGCTTCCATCAATATTTATTTCATTTAACAGCTAAGGGGGAGATTTGTCAACCTCCGATACATGATAACACACGGCCGTCTCTTGTTAACTGCCAATGACATGAATGGCAGTGAACAATTGATCGTATTGCTTTTACCTGTGCCGGAGGTTAGTGAGTCTCCCAGAGAAATTCTCCATTTGTTCAGTTTAGCAACCACAAACCTTGTATGTTCAATGTACAGTAAAGGCATCGAAGGGCTAGACGCACGAAGTTCCGATAAATCAGGAAACAGAAGGTGACGTTACCTAACACAGGAACGGCCGTTATGTTCTCTCAGCCAACGCCGTATCCCCAATGCTAAATTATATGTAAAGACAACGGCCATACTATATTTCATTAGAATAGCGTTAGCATCCCATTATTGTAGGATAATGTGCTATCTTCTAATAAAGTGACATTAAGAAAATCTTGGCATTATTCCAACCAGACCCTAAAATAGGCCTTTTTCCAGGAGTTGAGAAATAGAGAAAAGTGTACTGTATACTGTATAAGGCTATGTTATTTAAATCATGCCCAACTACGGCATTACCACCCTATCCAGACACTACAAAAGTCTTACTTCAGTGTCTGGATGGGCGTAACATAATGTTTAGCACCAAGTTAAATAACGTAATATATCGTCCCCTTGTTAACATTAATGGGTTTTAGTGAATAGGCGATGATATAATAAAGTCTCATTTGCATCTCATTATTCCCAACTTGGCGCAGAACATGTTGAGGTTTTTGTAAGATGGTGGGAAGCAGGGGTTCTCTGGAGCTGAACCGCAATCATTTCAGCTCTGGGGACCCCTGCTCGCCGAAATACTTTCCCCCATAGTAGCCGTCGGTAGCAGCTCCGGAGGTTTAAAGGTCTTTGTCATATTGGCCGCAAGAGATGATAACACGGCTTCCTATTGGCCCGCAAGACATTTAAGTCGCCATTATGTTCCCCTCACACAGGCCAGCCAGAGCTGCTATGGGCACCCCCTACGGTGGCAAGTATCTCGGGAAGCAGAGGATCCCGATGCTGAAATTAATGCCGTTCAGCTCCGGAGACCCTCAGCTACAAACCTTTAAAAACAAAAAGAGAAAGCAGGCTTGCTACTTTAGTGCTATGTTCTCTGTGGGAAAAACATCCGCTCAATCTTACGTTATTGTCCCCGGTGGATTCAGTTACTAATAATGTGACCAACTTAGGTCAACATTACGTTAAGTAGCCTAAGGCTGCGCTTATAGTGACGGCGAAGAGATGGCGCCGTCGCGTCAAAACAAATGCATTGTTGCCATTGCTTGCGCTTATAGTGCACGTGACGGCGACAACGCGACGGAGCAACAGTGCTTCCAGAAATCTGGTAGTCACTCTTATGTGATTTTTTCGGCAACGGTCCCATGCAGCCAATCATTAAAATCAACAGTTGCACGGGATAAAAATAAAAAAAACATATCCTATTTTACTGCACCCTACTCACTCCCACGCTATTTCTTAACCAAATTGATTATTTTGTAACATTAAAAGAATACTCTTATATCCAATTGAGTTGCAAAGTACTGTCTTCAAACAAGTCTTGTCAAATAAATCACTCATTAATACACAGCAAATGAATCCAAAAAAAGATCTCCTCTTTTAAGAAGCACTTCCTTTAGAATACATTAGTAAGTTTATTGATGCTAGAATAAGTCAACTTCCCTATTAGGAACAAAAATAATGACATACAACTGCAGTATGCCATTTCAAGAACTGTCCCACAGATTCTGTGTTAAAGGCTGCTATAGAAATCAAAGGATGCTCAGTATATTAAAACTAATTAAATATGGCATTAAGTTGAAAAGAGAAAATAAAACAATGTAGTAAGTATTATCTAATTCTACAAAACTGATTTATTTAAGAAAACTCATGTAGGATATTTGCATGGATACAGCATGCGTACTGTATATTAATAAGACTTACAGTGCTAATGCAGTTGGAATGACTCCATAAAGTATTACTCTCCAATCTCTCCTATAAAACCCAACATCAATTAGTCACTTAGCAAAATCTCCAATTGCAGAGTTTTATAAATGGTGTGCTATGGAACAATATATTTAAGTAAACAGAAAATGATGCATAGATAGTACAAGGGGGAGGGGGGAGAAGAGACAAAAAATCCTGAATGACTACACTGTACACTGCAAAAAAATCAGATCCTAACTCAGGGGGCGGCAACTCCAATGCTCAAGGGCTGCCAACAGGTCAGGTTTTCAGGATGTGCCTGTTTCAGCACAGGTAGCTAAGTCAGTGCTGAAGTAGGGATATCCTGAAAACCTGGCTTGTCGTGGCCCTTGAGGACAGGAGTTGCCGACCCTGTATCAACTACTATTTCACAACTGGTTTAATGAAAGTGCATTTAGCACGATATATGGACTCACAAAGAAGTACTTATTTGTGTGGTGCAAATGTGTGTCATAGACGGTCGTTTCATAAACTAAAAATGCATCGTGGAGCTGCGTATGACATGTTAAAACTGAAAGCAATGGGCCCACAGGAGTGAAAGGTGAAGTGATAAATAGGGCAACATTCACAAATGGCTGAGATACATTACATCGGGGGGCCAAATCCAGTCCTCAAGTAACACCAACAGGTCAGGTTGTAAGGATATCCCTGCTTCAGCACAAGACTGAGCCACCTTTGCTGAAGCAGGGATAGCCTCACAACCTGACCTCTTGGTGGTTCTTGAGGACTGGAGTTGAGAACCTCTGTCTTACAGGATAAGCTTTCAAACCTCTTCTTCTCAGGGGAGACGGAGCGGCTCAGGTGAGTGAAGACACTGACTGGCACTGAGCTTGGAGCAGGGGAACCTGGTTCAACACCCAGTGCCAGCTCCCTGTGACCCTGGGCAAGTCACCCTATCTCCCTGTGCCACAGGCACCAAAAACATAGATTGTAAGCTCTACAGGGCAAAAATGTCCCTGTAAAGTGCTACATATAAACTAGCAGCGCTATACAAGAAAAAACAATTATTATTATTAACTTAACAGAAAATACTTTGTCAAAGGCATCAACTACCTACTGTAATTGTAAACTAATTGGCATACCACATACCACTGCTTATAAAGTACCTGAAAGGAAAAGAGAGGATTTGTGCTTTAAAAAGACACTTACACATTTTTGTTTTAAAGTTTGTTTGCTGATGCTGGGGAGGGGGGAGAGGAGGGGGAAGGCGGTAGAGGGAAGGGGGGGAAGGCGGTAGAGGGAAGGGGGAGAGGAGTGGGGAGTGGAGGGAGAGAGGAGTGGGGAGTGGAGGGGGAGAGGAGTGGGGAGTGGAGAGGGAGTGGGGAAGGGAGAGGAGTGTGGAGGGGAAGAGGGGGAGGCTCATTTATTCTGTGATACAACTGTGCAATCTTGTGCATAGATTGTCCCCCTTTTCCTATGTTCAACTTTTTTTCTACTATTTAGAATGTCACAAATAGGCAAACCATTAAAAGTGAGAGCAAGACGTTTCTTTCAACAATTAATTTGACAGGACCTACTGAGAATAGCATAAAGGCTCATTTTCACAGAACACAAATAACGCCAACCGTCACCACGCAATATCCTACAGTACCTGTGTGTTTTTCTTGATAAATCAGCTCTGTACTATTAGATAAAACTATTATTCAAGTAATAATGTTATTTTTTAATGAGTTTTAATATAAGGAGCATCCCATTGACTTCTGTAGCAGGTTTTAGCCACCTCACAAGTAGTGCAAGATCTTTGCAACACTTTCCTGTTTGTGATCGTTTGTTGCCAATATTCCCAGCAGTTTTAGCTGCAAACTGGAACAAAAGATAATGTTACCTTAGTAATAAGAATACATTGTAGCTGCTGAGTTATACTGACTGTAGGATTGATTGAAACTGAAAGGCAACGATTTAGTGAACCCTGAGAAGCAAGATCTTTGCTGCTCGATCACGGGAGAACAAATCGATCAGCAGCTTAGGTAGTTAGTTTTCAATAAAAGTAATCAAAGGCTGTTTAAGTGCCGCATGGACTGCCTCTTTAAGACATTTGTGCCACATTTACTTAGCAACTTCTGAAGCCAATGGACTGTTAGGCTGTGTCCATGGCAAGCGCGACGCACGCGCTGCGCAATCAAAATGTCCTTACAGTGCGTGTGTTGCAGAGCGCCGGCGCTCACGATGTGCGAGAAAACAAATAAATGTGAGTGTCGCGCGACAGCCGGGTCACGTGAGCGGCTCGCCCACTGAGGGCAAACCAGCTCCGTGATGTCACGGCCACACCTCCGGCACGCCCCCGAGTCCCGTCTACCACTAGGCCACAAATCTCCCCTGCTACAGGCGTGCCATGGACGCGGCCTTAGATGTGCTCTGGAGCAAGGAAGGTGTCTTATTGCAGAAGGCTGGTTTGTAAATATACATCGTAAATATTTCGACAAAAGTCAATTTCATGAAGAACTGGTTGAAAAACATTTTTCTTTTCTTTTTTTCCTGTCCATCAAAGGGCCATCTCAATAGCCACTTCCTAAAGGAGCAGTAACACAGAACCAAACTGGTATGTTTAGCAGATTAGAACGCCCGATGCTCTTGGTCAATGACGAGCGTGTATACTTTTGAGAGTTTTTGGGGCTCGTTCTCTATCCACGAAACGGCCACTCTGGCCACTTTCAGCCGAAATTCTCCGTTAAAGGTAATAGGAAATTTCAGATGAAAGACGACCCAACCGGCTGCGTCGGCCGATACACAATCAGCCCCTTTGTTTTCATTTACAAAATGAACCTCTGCCCCTTACTCCATAAACTCCAACACCATCAATATGGCGGCATCAAACGGAAAGCTCGATTGACTTTAATGGTGCTTGCTGTATGATACCACCGCATTTGGTGGTGCCAGAGCTTACAGAATAAGGCTGCGTCCATAGGACTGCAGCCGTGCGGAGGCGCCCGGAGGCTGAGGGAAAGCGGGTGCTTTCCCTGGCCTTGGTCCGCGCGCCGTCGGGGGGCATGTCGGCGGGGGGGGGGGGGGCTGTGACGTCACGGAGCTGGTTCGCCCTCATTGGGCGAACCGCTCACATGACCGGCCCTCCGCTCCCGTGACCGCTTGAATTTAAAAAATTTCTAAGACTTACGCTTCCGCACGCTTGCGGAAACGTAAGCGAGCCCCTGCTAAAGCCGCTCTCATTGCGGCTGCAGGGGCTCACTGCCGAGCAGCAGCACGCCTCAGCACGGGTCAGTGCATAAGCGCTGACCAAGCCCAAGGCCTAAGGGTCACGGACTCAAGTTCCTACCTCAATGACGTGGTAATCATATGTACACTATGCATGCTTCTGCTTGAGCACCAATGCCCGTAACCAATATGTGGTGAAGTCACGTCTCTGTGTCAGAGAAGCTTTTGAGCTCCATTCACTTGAACAGAGCTCAGAGGCTTCTCAGACATTGAGTAGTTAACCAGTTTGTCCCCCATTTAAAATACTGTTATAGAGGATATGACAAAGCAAGTGGTATGGGCAGTAATTACCCCTTCTAAAGTTCAGGTTGCAATTAATGTCAACAAATATTCATGAGATGCACTTTCCAAAGGTGCATGGTTCTGAGCAATCCCAGCTTTGGTTATTGGATATAATATTCCTGACTCATGTTTAAACAAGGACATATAAGCAACATATTATCAAGAGCTGTTAATTGCATAGACAAAACAGATTTGTATTTAGGATACTGTACATCTATTTACCATGGACAATAAATGTCAGGCACAAGGGAGCATTCAAGACATATACATACAATGTGAATGTGTAGATATCGTGCAACTTGAGTTGAGGTGTTGAAAAGGTGTTGAAAGGAGGGTATTAGATGAGTGAATTCAGCAAGAGTTCCTGACGCTAAATAATGAACCCACATTTTTTTTAAATAAAGGATTTGCCTGGTTCACTATACAGTTTAGCTGAATTTGATTTAAAAATGAAACAGAATTATTTTCATATGCTTCTTCAAAGGATTTAGTTACATGTGTTAATATATTTTATCTGCTTAAATGAGAAGGCCATTTTCACTGGAACACATGGAATCTATCTCAGGATAGATGTTTGATTAAAATATTGTGGCTTTTCATTTGCATTTTGTGCGGCCTTACTCCCCCATACGCTTTCTCTGGGAAAAATCCTATAATGCATGTGTTACTGCTATTTTTTAATGAATTTAGCTTGTAGCTTTTGATAAAAGATTTCCAACTCTTTTGGCTTTGATTGTTTATTAGAAGACGGGCTGATGCCAAAAGCCCTTACATTGATCTCTGCCACACAAAGGAAATTTAATTTAAATCTTGATGATTTGCCAGGATAATAAAACACATGTAAAAAAAAATGCAAAAAAAAAGTTTATGGGTCTCCAAATATGATTTCTACAACTACAGCAGCGAAGAAGAGAATGCACATATTATCTTAATGTCATAATTCTATGTAAAATTGCACATATGGTATGTATCATTGTATTGTGTAATATGTTTGATGATACATAAATGCTACAATTAAAATTAATGTGCAAAAAGAAAAAAGACGTTTATATGACTATGTATGTCACTCCTACAGGGGCCCTGCTTATAGATCTGGTTTCTTTCACAACATAGAACTGTTCTGCCCTCAGGGAGGTTTCATGAATGGGACCCTCTTTGTAATTCATTATTTGATTGTATGATCGTGTTACCTTTAATCAGACTGCTCACCTTGTCAGGAAAAGGGAAGGAAAACAAAAAGCACCACTAAGTATTTGGAGAAATGTAATATTCATTTTTTTCCCATTATTTTTCTACATTTTTTTTATGCCAAACTTGTGGATTGGTTGGCAGAGAAACAAAAAAGAAAAATAAAGAAACTCTGGCTGGGAGATACAATAAATCACAAAATTGAGACATAACAAATGGTTCGCCTTTAAATTGTAATTTGATCAAGAATGAGGACTTTAATAGATACACAAACAAGTTTATTGTGAGTAAAAAAAAAATCTCCACTTGTACAGAATACAGCAATGATAAAGAACACTTATGAGCACGTTCGCAGGTCCCAGACAGATCCCCAGAGCGGTCTTATCCATAATCACACATCAGACAGTGGTTTCACAGGAGCTGGTGTTTATGGCTGCAGAGGAATATAGACCTCATCATTCTTGATTTTATGTATAAATGCACTTCCCTCAGATTTAAACATTATGTACACCGTATACTACCTTAAAAGAAAGTCCTATCAGTCCTAAATAAAAAAAATAAAAAAAAGACATAAACCTATGAAAGCAACAATCTCATCATCCTGTTCAGGGGATTTGACAAAATGTACAAAAAAAGAAGAACAAATCTACGTATTTGAAAAGATAGGGCCCCAGAGAAGGTGCTGCCGCTGTTGTTTTACTTGAAGGAATCCCATCCCCAGCTCTGAAGATATACGTCTATCATATTTGTAATAATTAGCCAAAGTACCATATACATTTTGTCTCATGATCAGATCACCACATGACCCTGATCCCAGCTCTTATGCCTCCCTTTGGACACGATAAAGACACAGAAAGGCTTAAAAAATATGGCCAATCCCTTACGGGTTAGGCCCGGGCCATAGAGGGGTGGGGAGAGCGGAGGCGCGCTAACGCTGAGGCTCGCCTGCTTTAGTCAGCGCGATTGCACGGACTTGCAGGCGAGCCAGCGTGCGCGGGGGGAGTCGGGGGGAGGTGGTTGGAGGCGGGGCAGTGACGTCGCTGGGTCAATCGCCCGTGACGCACTGACGTCAATGTCACGGCGCCGTGACGTTGACGCTGCTGTGCTGTGATTGGAGGTTTTCAGCCGACAGCGCACTGAAAAACAGCTTGGCGCTCGGCTGAAACCTCCAACTCATCAGCACGCCTGCGGACGCTCGCGTGAGCCCCCTCTCAAGTCATCCTCATTGAGGATGCAGGGGCTCAGCGCGGAGAGTCCGCACGCCTCAGCACGGCTGGTCCATCTATGGACGCAGCCTTAAAGGGTAAGGCTACGCTTATAGTGCCGGCGACAGTGACGTCAGGCTGCGGTCGCTGGAACAATCAAATTGAGATGACTTCCAGTGATCAAGCCGTCGCTCTATCGCGCCGTCGCGTTGCGCTTACTATAAGCGCATGCGACGGCAGCAATGCATTTGTTTTGATGCGACGTCGCATCACTGTCGCCGGCACTATAAGCGCAGCCTAAGACGGGTAACGAAGGATGTACAGAATAGATTGCTACGTTGAGTCGTGTAGCAGTGTACAAGTTTTGCTTTGTTATGATAAGTATAGATTTTTTGCAAGTATTTGGTTTCATATGATGCACAGTAAATGCTCTAGTTCAAAGCCCCTAGTAGCAGTATGTGTCCTGGAGAAATGTGTATTCGTTATAGGTTGTCATAACTTTTAAGAAGCCAACCGGAGAGTTCTTCAAAGATGAACTTCTCGTGCACAGAACTTCTTCAGTAATGTACGAAACATTCTAGAAATGTGGTTTAAAATGCTAGGGGGGTTATTCACTAACCGGCAATAAGGCCAAACGTTAAAAACTGTACATCATTTCTACCATCCAAAACCATTGGAAAATTATTCAAGAACATATTCCACTTTAGAGTCAATCAGGACATGGTGCTTAGATACAACAATGTAAAATGTTCTCTATACATTAAAAATATGACAAAGACAGAAGCAATATGTTTTCAAGGTGTAATATGTACATAATAGATTAAATGTATCAACCGATGCATAATTGCATTTCCTTTACTCACTTAATTATAAAAGCACCATATATGTCCTGATTACAGAACGTTTCAATGTATGAGATGAGGGTTGCTTAAACTTTAGTTGCTTTTTTTTTTTATGCCGAACTCGTCGTTCTTTACATAAGCCATCACAAATTTAGCAAGATAATGGAATGTGAAAACACTACATTAACCTATCCATACATTTAGAAGATGGTTAAAAATGAAAATAGGTTATTTCATCAACAAAATCTCCAGTAGTTTAGTGTGAGGGTGTGTCCTTCATGAGGGGGTGGGGGGAGAGACCCAGTTCAATTCCAAGTATTAGCTTTCCTGGTGACTTTGGCATAAGTCCCTTTATCTCCATATGCCCCAGGCCTCAAAATTAGATTATAAAACTTTTCAAGGCATCTGCAAAACTACAATTGTCCCGCTGCATACGTGGTCAGTGCTACATACAGATGTAACAAGCCCTTATTGCGGGGACGCAACTGCCCAGGTGCCACAGGATTAACGCTGCGGGGAGAGCAATTAGGAAGCATGGAGCAACTGGGGCAGCACCATCTCCAGAGCCGCAGCTTTAAACCTTTTGAGCCGCGGCTCCAAAGACAGCAAGTCTTGCAACATCTGAAGGGAAACAAATATCATTGCCCATGTGGCTCTCAGTATGCCTGGCTGATTGTACTGTAAAGCCCTGAATAGGTGTATGTGCTGAACCATGGTTACATTAGTCTGCACCTTTCTGTGTTTTCTAGATTGTATTTTCTGCATATAAAACACACTAGGCAATAGAATTGCAGCAGCCATTGCGAGACTCGGGGGAGCTCAACTCTAGTCTTTAAGCCAGGTTTTCAGGATATCCATGCTTCAACACATGTGGCTCAATCAGTCCCTGCTTCAGCACAGGTGGCTCGCCCACTCCCTGCTTCAGCACAGGTGGTAGAAGACTGAACCTCTGATTGAGCCACCTGTGCTGAAGTCGGGATATCCCCAAAACCTGACCTGTTGAGGGGGCTCGGGGACTGGAGCTGAGCGCCCCCGGTGTAACGGATGGTTGCAAACCTATTACGATGCAATAAGGAAGTTCAGGTCAGCATACAAACAACTGGGCCACCTTAAAAAAGAAATAATTTATAGTTGTGCACTTAATCATAAAGTCCTTTGCAATCAAAGTCTCCTGGTTTAGCAATGATGCCCCCACCCTTACAGGAGTCTGTTATACCCTGACTTTGAGTTCAACCGAGCAATTATAAATTCACCACTCCGCTTCCCATCATATATCTTTTGGCTCAAACTACTTCCTTCAAAAAGGAAAAAGAGAATAAGTCTCTGTTAACACCGCTTTTACTAGCACATAATTTAAATTTTTATTAGAAAGGTCCATTCATATCTCAAAACAATTTAGCTCAGGGGTATTCAGTTACACTTAACATACACAATGATCATCATCTATATGGCTGAATCGAAGAGCTTGACAATAACTTGATTGTTTCCAAGTGGTTCCCATATTTCTTTATTGTTTACCAAATGCTGATTTAAGGGGGAGGGGCGAGTAGTAGAATTCATTTTTTTCTGCTTCTGCAATTATTAGAAAACGAATGGTGAAAATGAAACCCGAAATTGAATAATGTTATAACCCCTGGAAACTTATTAATTTCATACGCAAAAAAAAAAAATTAAATATAATTGGTGTTTACATATTTCGGGATCTTCTCTAGAAGGGAAATGAAATGGAAGCATTTGTAAATAAAGTGCAGGATAATTAAATAATACGAAGACATTTACCTTCTATTTAACTAATTCTCGGAAGCTGGTGGTAAAAGCAAGGCAAACTGTGCAGACTGATTAATTCACTAGCAGCATGATAAAACAAATGTTCCCAAAAGAAGGTCGTCAAAAAATTAGCAAAGATCATAGTAAATATGCTACTAAAGAATGATCACCATTATCACTCATGAATGGCAATTAAGCTGAATATAAACAGGAAAATAAGTAATTACGTATATAATTGAGTGCACACACGCTGAACTGTGATACGTCTTTTCATTACCTAAAAACTCAAATTTACCATAAAGCATTTCTATAGCACCATAACATGACATTGTGACTCACTGTATACACACTTAACCTATTGACTTGTCTTTTAGAATTTTACATTTATATCTATTGATTTTGTCTTTATATGCCTCACAATAGACCAGTTCGATGTTAAGCTCGTCGGGGCAGGGATACCTATCCCCCAATGTTTACATTGACGTATTATGCACTTTATCTTATTTGTATTATTCTTCCCAGTACTCAGTCTTTATTAACGTAAAGCGCTGTGTACTGTACATGTTTTTTTTTTTTACCATGTAAATTAAAATACAATATAATACTGTACCAATTACCCATACCAATGAATAACAATCAATGATAAATGCCATTGGACTTTGAAAAAAAAAATCTTAGGTTGGTAAATCACCAGTTTTTTACCAATATCTCCCTTAATATCAGAGGGGATATACAGGGAAACCAAATAAACATACACCAAGAAAAGATTCCCACACCACCAAGAATTACCACTACCCTGTAATTAATGTATACATTTGGTGTCTATGTGTAAGTACAATGCACTATTTGTGGTTGCAAAACAAGATCTCTGTAATCATCAAGTGGAACATCTACAGCTACCCCACCCACTCACGATGAACAACCAGGTCATCAGAGTGCGTATGTGCAGGTAGACATGACAGCTCACATTTTGGAAGCTTGTCCATTTCAGGAATGGTCTCCAAGAATCTAGCAGCCTGCACGTCATACCCGATCTGCCTAATGACATCACCCTACCTCAAGCTGCAATGTACCATAGCAAATTATTTCAATCTTCACTCAAGCTTTTATAATTCAGCAATTCTTTGTGACTGCCAAAGAATAAGAGACAAAAATTGGCAGCTTGTTCTCCAGCTCCCCAGAATGTAGGTAATACTTTTGTATATTAAATATTGTGCAAAGATCATCTCAGTAATATGGCTGAATAAAAAAAAAACATGAAGTGACACTTATTGGTAAACTTCATCTTTATATGGGTTGTTCCAGTGGTGCTCAAGTTTAGTCCTAAAAGGCTCCACCAGACCATGTTTTCAGGGTTTTTCTCTAATTAACACATATTTCACCTAGTTGCCCAGTCTTAATTGGAACTAAGACAACTTGCTTATGAGAACCACTGGATAATGCAATTTAAAAAAAAATGCGCTTTATAAGCAACATTATTTTTCTATATGTTGGTATTTTTTCCACCAAGTTCTTTCCAGGTCAATACATATTTCTTATCTCCCAATACTATGAACACTTACTTCACTGCATGCATCCTTTCCAGCATTGTGTAATAATTGCATAATGTTGCCATTTCTGTCGCTCAGAGAACTTTACAGAATGTCATTGCTATATTAGAAGTAATTCTATGCTATGTGAAATTGCAATCCAATTACACACAATAGATTCATTTTGATGTTATTACTTCCATATTGTATGCTGGTCTATTATAGTGCACCCAAAAATGTGATGGATTCTTCCACAGATATATTACACAATTTAAAGTTTTGCGGATTGTTGAGACCATGGCAAGTTTAAACGCATAAAAAGGTATGACCAATAATAATAAATAAAAAAATGAATAAAAGAAACGTACACACTATAAATCATATTGAATAATGCATTTAATATTTATCACTATTACATTACAGCACTGTTCAGAGTTTTTCCAGAACAAGCTTACAACCTAAATTGTGGTGTGTGGAGCATAGGGAGGTAAATGGGTCACAAAGAGATAACACTGGGGGTCAAACCGGGTTCACCTGCTTCAAAAGCTGTGATACAGATTATTGCACTACAGTTCTCTGGTAAAAGGAGTTTCATTCTTCTCATCAAGTCAATGTCCAATTCCATGTAGTTTAAATGTTACCCAGAGCAGGATTGGATTACACGCACTTGACAAAAATTGCCTGTCTCAGATATAAAAGGCCACATGGGTTGTTAAGAGGAAGTGTGTATTTGCACATACTTGATAACGGCCTTGTTTGGTCAATGGCAATAGAAATGTAACATGAATATTTGAATGCTACCTGGCCATTATTAATTACAATAAAATCAGGGGGGGGGAATATCATGTCCCCAATATGTTAATTTGGATGTGGTCATGTGAAGAGACAAAGCAGATTGGGTTGGCGGGGAGGAGAGAAGTGCTTGTCGACAATTCTGCTTTCTGGTATCATTGTAGTGCAAATGGTTTCAGAGAGTTAGTGGCCACAAAGCCCACCACATGGCAATGATGAATTCCCCTAATAAATTCCAGAGAGGTCACAGCCTACAGTTCACTCCATGCATCTGCTGAACATGCACGCTATTAAGACAATTATTCATTTCCACATAAAAGGTAGCATGTACTAGTGTTAAAATGAGGTGTGAAGGCTAGAAGTTGGTTAAGATGCTTGAAATTTCATTTGAGTTTGTCTAACAGTTCAGGGATAGAATTGACATTTTCCTCTCACAGTTGGGTGTTAGGCAGGACTGTGCGGTGGGGACTTCTTATGGGAAGGGAAATGACCAAAAGGAGGTGTGTTTAAGCATATCTAAAAACCTTACCCAGGGCAGCAATGAACAGAAGCCATGGAATACAAGGAGTCATGCATTATGTTTACTACGTAAGCTTGCTCTCACTTTTTCGGCAGGGAGGTGCTTCCGACAGAAACAAACTAAAACGTGACATCTGCTACAGTTCTCCACCATCCTGGTACAGTAACTCATGAAATATCAAATAAAGGACAAACCGGTCTAAAAATAAAATAAATAAGGTGGGACGTAATAAGTAATGTAAACGACCTCCAAATTGAACTGTGCCAAGTAATTTAACTTTCAATCTGCAATACTTCAAGACTATGAAATTCAGTTATTGATGGGTAATTGACGTTTTACTTAAAGAGTATCCTGTGTATGGAAGTCTTAGAGCAGGCCTGCACAACTCCAGTCCTCGAGGGCCGCAAACAGGCCAGGTTTTCAGGATATCCCTAAATCAGCACAGCTGACTCAATTAGTGGCTCAGTCATACTGAGCCACTAATTGAGCCAGCTGTGCTGAAGTAGGGATATCTTAAAAACCTGGCCTGTTTGCGGCCCACGAGGACTGGAGTTGTGCATGCCTGTCTTAGAGCATAAGTGGCAGGGACAGAGTTTAAGGATGCACACAGAGAATGTTACAAGCAAAGGAAGTAACAAACAAAGATTTCACACCTGTTTGAACTTATGAATTTGTAGCAATACTAATTAGGCCAAACTGTCCAGATCTCCAGTCAGTATCATTTGATGCATATTTCATTCTAATACATATTGCTGTTGGCCATAATAATTAGATCTCACACATCACTGATTAACTTTGCAATCAAAAATATACTTGTTTTAAATTAAAACATTATATATATATATATATATATATATATATATATATATATATATATATATATATATATATATATATATATATATATATATATATATATATATATATACACACACACACACACACACATATATTTATTATGTAGTATCAGTTATATAAACCCCAGTAATGCATTCAGGGGTTCTAAACTCCAGTCATTAAGACCCCCCCAAACAAGTCAGCTTTTAAGGATATCGCTGCTTCAGCACAGGTGGCTCAATCAGTCAAAGTCTGAGCCACCTGTGCTGATGCTGGGATATCCTTAAAACCTGACCTGTTTGTTTCGGACTGGAGTTGAGAACCCTTGCATTGCTAGTTTAAAAAGCTGCACTTCCACTTAATACTCTTTGCAGGAACTTCTACAATAGCTCTGTCATTTCCAAAGCAGGTTTGCAAATCTGCCCTAATTACTGCTGCAAGTCATCCAATATCAAAGGCAGTATGTACTGTATATTTTGCTCAGTGGTAATGGCGCTGCTTTTGAAGCAGGTGAATTCCAGTGTCAGCTCCTTTGTGACCTTGGGCAAGTCACTTTATCTACCTACGCCCCAGACACCAAAATTAGATTGTAAGTTCTACAGGGCGGGGGACACATTGTGCCGGCAAAATATATGTGCAGTGCCACCATGTACATTGTCAGAGCTAAATAAGAAACAAAATAGGATTACTGTGTAAAATGTCAGCCATTATTAAGTTGATTAAATGAAATGTAAACATCCTTCCCCACATATCCATCGAGCTGTCAAGAACAGGGAACTTGCTTAACTAATCTATATGGCTATTCCATGAAATCACCTGTTCTTACATAAAACAGGTTCCTACCATACCAATATCTCAGCGCTTGTGGATAGCAAAAATGGAACACACACAATACTTCCCTGTCATGGGAGCCTGCAATACATTGCAAAGAAATGCATTTTTGACACCTCTGACTACCATGGTACGAATCAATCACCTCCACTTTTCCCAGGTATACTTTTTGACAAAAAGAAATGTAAAAAAAAAAAAAAAAATTCAAACTATACTTAACTATAGAAGACAATCATGGTTTTCATAGAGATAACCCCTGAGGAAGCAGCCAATCATTGTGAAATGCGTAGGGTGAGGAGCCGAAACCCAGTCGGACCGTGAGGCTAGCGCCAGAGATGTGAGCCCCCAGAATGGACCCCTGCACTTACCAGAAGTGACATCATATGCCAGGCACAGGTGGCTACTAGCCCTGAGTGATGACATAGAGGGCTCCATTGGCTTCAGAAAAGATCACACGTGCCTTGACACTAGCCAAAAACGTGTGTTTTTATATATGTTTTCTGAGTGTAACTGACTTGTCCTTTTTATATTACACATTTGGGAAATATAAACACTAGAAATGTGTGTCTCTTCTTTACATGTATATATATCCTCCTGATATCAATCTGATGAGAACGAGACCTGGAATGCCTGGGTGACATCATACCACTTGGGGATTAGATCATATATATATATATATATATATATATATATACATATATATATATATATATATATATATGTGGGTCTAATGGCTTTGCATCTCATCCCAGCCTCTGTCTAAAAGCTGTGTTTAAAACGGCATGCATTGGCTTGAGGATTGGCTTGTGTAATACGAGCTTGAGACAAAAGGTGGCACTGAGTGCTCATTTGCATGTCATTTCCCAGAATCCCTTGCTGCAGTGGAAGCGCTGTATGCTGGGTGACAATGGGGAAAGACAGGGTTGCAGACCTGTCTAAGACATGCAAATGAACATACAGTAATATTTACAGTTGCTTTATATATATATATATATATATATATATATATATATATATATATATATATATATATGCCTATTTTTGGTGTATTTCTTTATTTTCACATTTTTCCACTTATACAAGATTCACAACACTATATATATTTTCCCTCCCCTGCTGAGCAATTCTGGAGTAGCGCAATTTTTTTGTAGATACTAAACTCCAATGTTTCTTTTTAGTCACTTAACTATTAAGTAAATGTGTTTAAGTGATTCCAAAACAAAAACCACATTAATTTTCAGTGTCACATTTAAGAAGATGTTCTCCATTCTGTCTCCCTTAAAACCAACACATTTTATCATCACCAGTCCACATGCCGTTTGTTGAAATGAATGGTCATACAGTATAAGATTAGGAAGAAACAAGTAGCACATCCTGTGATAGCATCTGGGGCAGCCAGGTATCCTGGACCTACACTTACCATGTCTTATTTAAAAATCAGAGACATTAAAATGGTCCCATAGAATGAAACAGCATTAGTATTCAGAAAATAGTTTGTTATTAACCAGTTATAAACAGTTACTGGATGCCAAAGTTGTAATGCTGAAGGCTCAGGGATTTATAAAGCCTTTTTGCTAACACTTGGTTTCCACTTGCAATGAGGCAGCCCTCCCATAAATAGCCCTTATTTTTCTAAAGAATATGAACCATAGGCATGTGACATCACCCATTATTATAAATTAGGCAGCTACAGATTGTCAGCCATTTCTTTCCATCCCGGGATGGACATGGTTTATGTGAAACGAGTTTCCAAACAGCAGGGTGCCCTGATTTAAGAGCATTGTGGCCTTGTATTAAGAGACCATCTGGTTCTAATAATGCACGCAGAAAAGAAAAAAAAATTCATGAAATAAATAAGTAGCTGATATAAGGCCTTTTTTCATCTCCCCGGAGAATCCCAAGAAAATGAAAGCAACTGGGGAATTTCAGTGAACTATTTGATTAATACAAGCAACGATAATTATTGAAAATGATATATGTACTGTGGTAAGAAGGCCCCTCCGATGACCGAAAGATTAAACCCGGTGCTGCCCAGAGCATTAGATAAACGTAGAGTAAGGAGGTCAGCTCTCAGAGGAAGTTCCAAAAATAGGAAAAAGGGGAAATTAACTATCGTCAATTGTTAATAAACCTTTAATTATTTGTGCAATTTCCTATGAGTGACAACATCCTTAATCTGTGTGTGTGTATGTGTGTATGAGCACACGTGTGTTTGTGTGTCTGTGTGCACACGTGTTTATTTATGTGTCTACATGCGTACACACGTGTGTGTGTTTGTCTACACGTGTGTATGTCTGTGGGTGCACCTGTGTGATTATGTTTCTGCGTGCACACATGTGTGATTGTGTATGTGTGTGCACACGTGTGTGTTTGTGTCTGTGTGCGTGCACACATGTATTTGCGTGTCTGTGTGCACACGTGTGTGTGCATGTGTGAACGTGTACACACGTGTGTGTGGGTATACACATGTGTGTGTGTGCAGACACGTGTGTATGACATGTATGTGTGTGCGTAGAAACATGTGTGTGTGTGCTGTGAAGTAACACCTTGTATTCTGCTTCAGCACGGAAAGGTGTTACTTAAAAAAAAAATTTTTTAAAAAGCTGAAATCTGCAACTTTAACCCAAACAATAAACTTACAGTCTACCAGATAAAAGAAAGAAAGAGAGAAAGAAAAAGGAGGGAGACAGAGAAGCGAGAGAGGGAGCAGGGGACCTGTGAGGGGGGAGGGGCAAATAGCTGCTTTCCGCAATACTTCCTGTGATAAGACAGCTGTGCTGCAAAGCTCACATCTGAACTGCAAATGTAACCGTGACTAACCTGCATATACTGTTATTTTCAATTCTAGGGCAATTCTAGCTTTGAAGACACCAACTGCACTCAATGCTTCTCACATTTTGTATTTTGCTTGTGCCATGGATGTGGTTTAAAAAAAAAAAAAAAAAAGGAAGAAAGATTTAACTTTATGCTCGTGCACAATGTACAAACAAAGAGTCCCTTAATTGCACGGCTGATTTTATAGCAAATCATAAAAACAGAAATGAAGTGGGATTACAGATAAGTGCATCTGTGTTTATTTCCCCCCAATGAAATCGAAGAACTTTCCTTTTAAATCAACATTAAAGTATGACATTATTCCATAAAGATTCTGTTTAGCAAATATCTTCTTGAGCAAAGAAAAAGAACCACAACGATGGACTGTAACATGCCCCATATCATTCAATAACTTCCCCTTACACAAAGAGAACAATCAGGATATGCTGATTACAGCCTTTTCAGTGTAATTGAGCCAAGAACAGGCAATTGCTTACACTTTTCTAGACTAGAGATAAAGAAAAAGGCAATTACCTACATTTTGCTAGACCACAGAGATAAGGACTATTGCCATGTCAAAGGATCATGATAGTGCAAATAAAAGCGTTCCTACAATCTCAAAATACAGCACACGGAAGCAACTGTAGTGTGAAAACATTGCTCTCAAGCAGGAATGTGCTACTGAATAGGTTATGTTAGAGACCCCAGTTCTGTTTGTAAACTTAAGCGAGTCACTATTGCCCTGGAAGCTTTAGGTATATATATATTAAAAAAAAGCAAATACTGTACGAGCTCTTTAAGGCAGGAAGTTATTCAAAGATCAAAATTGTATTACAGTACTGCATATACAGCAACAATATAGCACACACACACACATGTACACACACATACACACGCACACACGCACACACGCACACACGCACACACTTAATTCTAAAATGCAAGTCTCATTCAGTTTGTACGTTTCAAAAATTACTTTGGGAATATAATCTTGGTGCTCGGGTAATATTAAACTAAATTGTTCCCCTTTAAAAGCTGCCCAAAACAACCGTTTCTATAGAATGTATCAATCTAATTGGCTTCCTTACACAAATCTAACCGAGCTAAATAAGGATTTTGTTCCTCTGTAAATTAATCACAAATTGTATTTCTTAGGGGTCTCTGAATGGGTAATGTTTGCCGGCTGGGAGAATGGCTGGGCCCTGTGCACAGTATGCACTAGCGGAGCCTATTACCGCCATCTCCCCCTGAGATGCCACACTTACAGGCCTAGTGATCTCTCCCGGCCATCACAGTTTAATGTAGTGGTTAATTTAACTACCTTAACTTTGAACAGTGATTACAGAAGGTGGGCCAGGGAAGAGTGCGGGGTCTCTGTAAGCGCGGGGGCAGGTGCAGTCGCACCACCATTAAGCCAGACCTGGTTTTCTTTACTCTTGCGCCACCCTGTCCTCATTCGAGCCGGTGAACAGAAAGGCAGTAGGAGAGGACGGCTCTGATTATACAAACTCTTGTTGAACACACCGTGATATTAGACAAAAAGGGAGTAAACCAATTAAATGAAAGCCCTCCCAAGTTTTGGCTCACTGTGTTTACGAACTTTAAAAAGTGACTTTAAAATACTCAGTCGTCGGATTTTGGAAAAAGAAGTCACCCTAGATTTCACCACGGCTATTAGTATACTTTGGCCTTAGGAAGATTTGTTCCTTTTAAATTGCACGATTTTATATATTTATTTTTTTGAACTAGAGAAAAATCAAAACAAATCATTCATTGATCTGAAGGGAAATGTCAGGTGCACAAATTTATCAAAAGTTAATAAGTGGCCCTGACAAGTAGAATTTCACGGGGAGCGACTAATGCTGAACTGCTCCATACCTTCTTATTATAGTATAATCATGATCCACATGTAGGTTGGGACAAGGATTAGGAATAAACAAAGGAGAAGATAACAGAGCACTGCTCACGGGCATCAAAGGTTTGAGAAAAAATGAAGAAAAGTGCTTATTCCATAAAAAATTATTATTTATTGGTCATATATTGGTCTGTATATTGGTCGTTAGCACCACACAAGTTTGCCATTTTGGGACAAGGATTAAGTGCTTGACAGACCCGACAAGGGCAGCAGAGGTATGGAAGCTGTAAAATCTTTGAAGGAACGCATTATGAAAGGGGCGGGCAACTCCAGTCCTCAAGGGCCACCAACAGATCCGGTTTTCAGGATATCCCTGCTTCAGCACAAGGTGGCTCAATCAGTGGCTCAACCTGTGCTCAAGCAGGGATATCATGAAAACCTGACCCGTTGGTGGCCCTTAAGGACTGGAGTTGCCCACCCCTGCCTTAGGCCGCGCTTACAGTACTGGCGATGGCGATGCTTACGTCACGCTACGGTCGCTGGAAAAACCAAATTGAAGTGACTTCCAGCGATCGCGACCAAGCCGTCGCGCCGTGCGTACTATAAGCGCACACAACGGCATCAATACATTTGTTTTGTTTTGACGCGATGTCGCTGTCGCCGTCACTATAAGTGCGGCCTTAGGATCATAAGAATAAATAAAGAAGCCAGAGAAGGCTGCTCTAAACTAAATGATACACAGGCATAAGCAAGGTGATGTTCAGAACTGCTTACAAAAGGTTAGTCACCAGGGAGTCAACATAAAATCCATCTAAATTGAGGTACATTTAAATTAAATCTTTACAGCCGGGGATATCTCAAGGTGTTAAATTGGAACAAATTGTAAGACAGCTGGTTTGACTTTAACAGTTAAAACTATCTTCTTTACACTCAGTATAAAGTATCCAAGTACTTTATACCTATTCAGTTCCACTTGCATCAGTGAGCAAATTAGCAAGTAGTTATATGGAGCAATAGGAGGAGTTATTGGACATAATGGAATATATCAGTATCTGTGCATCTGGATGTCCGTTTTCTCTAGGCCTGTTCTCCATTAATTCAATGTGCCACTTCTGAGCAATGATACGCCGATCTTGTCTAATAGAGGTTCAACACAGAGTAAAACTTGTTTAGAGGGTCTCTCTTTAGAGGCACTTGAAGACACAGAGTTAGATTCTATTTTATGGCAAGCTTTAGGTCACTGGACTTAACAGTACTGCTTTCTAATGTAACATGGTATTTCTCTCTAGGGAAGAGACTGCAATGTGTGCATGGAGGGTGTAGTCCACTTGAAATACATAGGAAAATGGCAAAAAAGATACAGCACTCAGCCTTCTGGTGCAGTTTCAACATTTTGTAATAGATGTTGTATCATTTTTATATAGGTTTACACGTTTTCGAAATTTAGAAGCCTAACTGTGAATAGGACAAGAACACTGCACTGCGTTCAATGGGGACCAAATAAGGATTCATGTCTATGTGAAAAGATAGGTCACCGTCATTCCAAAATTGTAAAGATTAGGGCTGAATCAAATATTTGTCTGAGTTACAATAAAAGTCTCCCCAATAAAATGTTCACATCATTATTTCCCCCAGCTGTAAAGCTTCACAATGTCCTACCTCAATGGGACCAAAAAAAAGCTAAATATAAAAAGGTAATAAGAATAACAAAATAGGACAGATATGCATCATATCGCATAATTCCTTTTAAGCACTTTGCTTTCCGTAAAGTCTCCTAAAAGGACTCACACCCCATATCCTGAAGACCAGGGGTGGGCCACTCCAGTCAAATGCCACCAACAGGTCAGGATATCCCAGCTTCAGCACAGGTGGCTCAATCACTGGCTCAGTCGAAGTCTAGTTGGCTACCCCTGCTCTAGAGTGTAAGCTGCTGGGGGCAGAGCCCTCATTGCCGTCTGTATCGGTTTCTGCTCGTCTGTCCTTACTTGTATGTCATTCAGTTTGTACAATTCAGATCACTCTGTACCCCCACTATACCACGCTGTGGCATATGTTGACGCTTTACAAATAAAGGATAATAATAATAATAAAATAAAAATCTTTGTTGTGAATTGCACTTTTTTAGCTAAAATTGCTTTCCTAGTCTATATGTATTTCTTTTTATTATCTACAAATATATATATATATTATTACTTCAACGTCTGGATTTGTTTTTACTTAAAAGTTTACAACCAAATAACAAACCTACATTCATAAAGGCACAGTGCCACATCACTCACATGAAAATAAAACAAGAAAACAACTTGGCAATGTAATGGGCTTCATTAAACAAACACAATCGCTCTGCAAGTCCCCATTCCGTTCTCTCAATATTTAGAAAGCCTTTTTCATCATTCTATTTTGTAAGGGAGACCCAAAAACCAGATTGTATATCTACGAAGGACCAGGAAGACACTTTGCTTGTGAAGTAGAGGCCCAACAAAAACCACAGACTTCAGACAGAGAGAAGGAGATAGAAAAGCAAACTTTTTCCAGCTGTTTTTTTCCATGTACCATCTTCAAGCTTTAACCCCTTAAACATCTTGCCGTCATTGGTTCATTTTGTGTCTGCACTCAACAGCGGTTTTCCATAAAGGAAAAAATGCACAAGCTATTAAACCGGGGTTTTTTTTGTTTTTAATTTAAGTCTTTTGCTTTAATGTTATTAATAACATGCAAGAAACAGGTCCACAAAGAATATGCATATCAATAATAGTCAGAAGCATGACGTGCACAAAACCATGCCAATTCAGAAAAGGCTTTGCATATGCCATGACATCACAGGAATGAAATATACTCATGACTGGGGTGGCATAAATGCATAATTCAATTTATGCAGCATACAGTATGACGCTCGTGTATACGGAAGGGCAATTAAAGTAGTTGCCTTGACATTAAACAAACAAGCTGAGATAAATTTCACATGTAAGCATATAAACAGACTTTATACAGAATACTTTGTTCCAAGTCATGCAAATTAGGAAGCCACGCACTGCAGACATAGGAAAATGTTTCCCTGAGAAAAAGGAAATCCTTACACAGGCTATCCCGACTCTTCCAGGCACAGAAGGATTAGGGATTCGACCAGGGAATACACAGGAAAATAGTAATAGGAATCTGTCTAAAATAATCCACAGTGATTTCTGGATAAATATCTCTGCATCATATTTTACCAAGTATGACAAATGGAATTTTAATATCCACATATATATTATAAACACATTTTGTTTTAGTCCAGCCATTAATTCGTGTGTTTCCTCCAATTAAATGACCCGCTGACCTGCTTGGACCGTACACAGAAACGCAGGTTTCAAGGTGCAGAGAGTGGCCTGTGACATTAATCCCACTTAGGTCTGTAGCACTTACCCTTGTGTCGAAGCTTTCCTTTGTTTAACCAACGTTGTATCTCATTTTGTTAAGTGCTGAGTACAGAGTCAGCGCTACATAAGAATAAAAATAATGCATTATCACACACTACATTATTATTTTTTTCTTGTAATCATGTTTTTTTTTTTGGTCTCTATTTTTATAAAGATAAATGTAAAATCAGTATGAATTCATATCGCTGGCATTGAAAATAGCCATTTGGCTGCATATAAAAAAATGTTCATACCTTAATGTATTTCAAACATCTGAATTTATGAAATACAGAAATAAATCAAAAATCCTCCCTACCGCTAAATCCTTTTGCACTTGATGAAATGAACGGCACATATTACTGTGCCATATACGTGTCATCCTATTTTCCTGTAATTGTAACATTTACTGTAAATATTTCAGCCCAGAGATGGCAAAAAGACTCAGTTTTACATGCTTTATGATATTTCTGAAAATGAAGTTAAAGTATCAGAAATTGTTCAGCCCATAATGTTTTGATCATCTTTGTAGTATTAAGTAATGTACACATAATTTATACTTATTTACTCTAATGCACAATGGAAGTCATTTTAGCACCGAGCAGTTCTAGGTTGTAAAATGTGATTGAAATGTGAGTGCTGCCCTCTAACACAAGGCTTACACTCATTCACAATTGTACAACCAACACAATAAACGTGGGGAAAAGAATAACAAATGCATTTCATGCTTTTTGATATTGTTACAGTATGTCGCCAAATCATAATCCTTGTACTGTTTAAGGATCTGATCATTAAAACAGCACTTAGGATAGTTTGCATGTATGTTTTCATCATACACGTGAATGGATATTTCAACACTTGAATGCCATGTCAAATATGCAGGATATGTTTTCATTATAAATGTGGACTACTTGCCTGGGTGCTCCGGTGTGGCAGCCAATAGCAACGTATTTGCACCATATTTAAGTTTTGTGGGAGTGCATGTCATATACAGTATATATACATTCATACATACACACACACACACAAACACAATATCAATGGAAACAGGCACTCATTGATGCTTGAAGATTTATTGTGTTCCGATTAATATTGGGACATAATAAATCTTCAAGCATCGGTGAGTGCCTGTTTGTATTGACATTTTGTGTTAAGCAATATCTTGCTCATGTGTACTGGATTATAATCATTATACCATCGCTTGGCTTGAGTGTCTATTACACACCAGGTTTAAAAAAAATAATAATTATATATAAATAAATTACACACACGTGTGTGCGCGCACGGATATATATACACACGCACGCACACAGTGTGATATTCATCCTAACATGGTATATCTTCAGGAGCAATGGCATTATAACAACATGATCACCAGTCTCACAGAATTAGTATATTATCGAATGTTGTAATAAATAAATAATTACTACATTTTTATTCAAGTAAAACGCATCTGTGCCTGTCAGGCTCCGTGACTGTCGGACGTTGCCATTTCCTCTGGCAGCAAACAGGTTTCTATACATTTTGGAACTTCGATAACATTATTAGTAAAAAAAATGAATTCATATTTTAAGTGAAAAACCGACACAAACTAATATCCGTACTGGGGTCCCAGCCCTTAAAGCTACACGCAAACAGTCGTGATTAATGAAGTAATGCTTCTAAAATGTATAGAATATTAATATATTTTTAATTTGCTCGGCTTGATTCTATCTTATCCTTATATCCTTTTGCTTAGGTAACAATGACACTGTCAGTAAATAAATGTTCGATAGTTTGAAAAGTACGTCAACAGTAAGAGTATAATACAGTGTAATTCAAACAAAAGCCAGACAAAACACGTCATGTACAATCTGGTGCCAATACCCAAACCATATATGTATGTAGAGTGCAATTTTTTTATATATACAGTATATCACACACACACACACGGATAAGTTAACCTGTGCACTACTCCAGGATTTACCATACAATATGGTAAAAAGCAAACATTAATCTAATGATGGTATATAATATATACAGTATATATTATTATTATTTTTTCATACATACATACACACATACACAATGCAGGATTGCTACATTTGTAAATAGGACATTTTGGTTAACACTCAAAATCACACACACATCATTCAATTTTAGGAATCCCACAGCTGATAAAGGGAATTATACCTGCCTACTTAATATATACCTTTTTGATCTTGCCACATTTAATAACAAATGCATTTGCATACAATTAGAATGTTCCTGCTATGCGTAGATGCATAGAACTACTTAATTAAAAAGTACACACACAAAAAAAACACAGATAAAATGCTATGCTACAATGAAAAAAATAAAAACATAAAGGAGTTAAAGAAGTTGTATTCTAAATGACTACTATGGTTAAAAAAAAAATGCATAGTTACAGTAAGTGGAAGCAAATGCGCTTCCAAACAGTAAATTATTTCATGCCAAGGTTTTCAAAAGCGGAAAAAAATAAAATAAAAAACAATTTGGCTTAAACATTAGACTTCTGCCTTCAACGTACACAAAGTAAGCTTTGAATACCCAAAGGAAACATGTTCAAGCACTTTAGATAGCAGAGCTGACCATTTTGGGCTTTGTATATGCATATCACAGATGATTTAAACACATCGCAACTATACTGCCTGTGTAAAAATATTCAGATATTTACACTGTTAGATCACGCTGCGTTTTCGAGCTGAACTAGTGCCAACTGCCAAAAAAGTACACAAATCAAAATATGTTACCTTTGTTCAAACAATACTCCTGTTCATTATATAACAGAAACTGTCATATATAATCTCTCACAAACTAAGAACTGGCAAACACTCTAAGCAGAGGTGGTTTGAAATGGTTTGAGGCAAAACTGAAGGATATTTTTAAGTAAATCATTGAGGGAAACCTAAGCACGCCTGGAGAACTTTTGCATCATCGTCAAAGCATTTTTTTTTATTATTATTATTTTTAACGCCAAAAGGACACAGATAACTGTGGCACACATAAAAGGCAGCATCCGGGATCGGATAAATATTATGATGAATGCTGCTAATCTGGTACGGACCCAAAATATGAGCAATTTAATTACTGGCTACTCTGGGGGGGGGGGATTAAATAAGTCATATGATTGCTGTTGGACCCAGTACCCATAATTATAAGAACAAATTGGTTGTGATCCATAGCTACCGCAAGTATTATACAGTATTTGTAACTAGAAGAAAACTGTTGATTATGGACAAACAAAAAATACATCACATAATTAGTTGTGTTTTGGCAACAAAGCAGATATGTATCACATTTTAATGTTAATAATAAGCAACTAATACAGAATACCAATGACGGACTTATTAAGACTCGTGCAAAATCGTGCACACAGAGGTTAAATAGATGCAATCTATAAATGGCTCCACAAAATACACATTTTGTTTACCGTCGGAACCATAAATGGCAACTTCAGAGCTTGTCTGGCTAGTTATCTGTTAAGCAATGTTCATACCAACAAGTGTGCCGATGTCTGAGCAATAGACACAGTATGTAAAAACTTTGAAAATAAAATGAATGGAGTAATAGCATATAATAGGTCTGTCTTTTATCTCACCTAAACCCCTTTGGTGCTGGAGGGGTTCTGTTCATCACACAACATCTAAGTAAGATTACATTGCATCATGTCATTTGCATCAAAAAGTATTCTGGGTTTCCTAACTTATTCGAGGGAAGCCTAGCTCCTTAGGGATAGGCTTTGTTCTTGAACGCAAACCTTAGATTAAAGAAACTAAATATATCTTGGGCTCAAACCATAGGGAGGGTTCCCAATATAAACCGAGAGACTATTGAATTATAGTCCTCCGTGTAGGGTGGGGCCCCATCGAATGGGTGGAGTGCCTAACCTGAAGGAATGAAAAACTGGCACAGGCCAACTTTGTCTGTTTGAAAATGTTTCCTAGTTGCCAGCTGATGATGCCACACTGACGTCAATTTGTCTGGGGTGTCTGTTGCCTCAATGAGGACTTAAAACTTATAAAGTTTGGTGGTGAGCAGCATATCAGCCGGCGTTTCAATGGATTCCATATTAGCATTTGCCTTTCTTCGGGGGAAGGCTAGTGTATCTTGGGTAACAGGTTCATTTGGCACTGCAGAGGTTACACACTGAAGAGCAATGCATACCATTTGGGACCGGCAAGTACATTTTTTAATAGCGTGCTACACCCCATTAAGTTGGTTGACACCAACATACTGTGGAAAACTCACAATTAACCCATTCATTGCTGGAAGAATGGTGGCTTTTCCATATTTGATGGATAATCTTGGTTGTGTCAACATAACTCAGAAAACAGCAAGCACTTTTATTTTTGTCTCGTTATTTGTCTCTGCTACATTTTTTAATTGCAAAAAAAAAAGCTGCTGCAAATTGTGAATGAAGTGCATGTGAAGAATACAATTTAAAAGGCACCACTGTATGTTTGCTGGAATACTATACAGAACCTATGTTGCACATGACCTTTGAAAAAAATATAAGTCTATTTGGACGTATGTACTTGTAATAGTCACATATACCATCCTCTATGCATAACTATTATGTTGGCTCCATAAAAAAAAGCTGAGTTAGCTGAAAAGGTTTTAAAATTAAAAGGATGTTTTCATTGAAATGTTTATGAAATATAGTTTTCCCAATTTACTGACATATTATCTGATTTGTAAGGGACAGAATATATATATAGAATTATTATTTTTTTCAGCTAAAACTCATATATAGGAAAGCTTTGTAATAAAAGTGTTGCATTCGATTATTAATATTTTGATTTAAATATTCTAATTAAAAAATAAAAAGGTCCACATATACTAAAAACAAAACATGGACTTTGTTGACATAACATTGGTAGTTGGACCTCATTTTGAGCTTGAAAAGCTGTGAAAGTTCCTGTAACCTGAAATGCACCGACCGGCATCTCGAAGAGCAACTGCAGAATCCCAGCAGAGCTCAGCAGGAAAGGCTTTTAATAACAGACTGGAAAACAAGAATAAAAATAACTGAATCAACAGGGCCTTTCTTCTCCACGCTACAAAGTCATTTTGATTTGTACAAAAATAAAATAAAAATTGTGGGCATTAAAAAACCAAAAAGTACAAAAACAAAAACTAGCAATTACTGAACGTAAGAATCTGGCAATTCAATACTCAAACTAAAAGAAAACGCCAGTGGCATGAAGGGGGTATAGAAACACGTAGTAATCAAGTTTCCTGCTTAGGAAACCAGTGTAACACACACACACATATATATACTTATAGACACACATACATATACACACAGAGAGGGATATCCATTGATCTACAGCTATCTCTCCATATATACCTGCACTATAATTTAGAGGCCTAAATTAAAAATGTGTGCGCGTGTACAATATATATATATATACATATATACATACATACATACACACACACAAAGTTTTCTTTGGTCCATAACTTGCTTTTTACTAAAGAAAGTTTATTACAATTCTATACAACTATGAACAATAATAACACAATCTGTGTTTTTATGCCTGAAATCTCTCATTTGTAATTATTATTTTATAAATTAATATCAATTAAGCCTTACTGTTTACGGAAGATATTCTGAATCTTTCCCAGGAAACATGTTATAACACTATTATCCGATGTCCAACATATCCAAGAGTCAGATATCTAGTGAGAATGTTAGTACCACAATAAAATCTAAGGTGCAAGCTATGATTGTAGCCATACATCATTTTAAACAATTACTCAAAGTACACCTTTTTTCCCCAATTGAACCTGGTAGTCCCGACCTATAAAAAATGTATTTTCAAAACATTCTAGACAGCATTGGGCCCACAATGCCCACGCCAATGGTCGAAGTGTGATGATACTCAGTGGTACTAAGTACCATTACTTTAAACTGGCAAAAGAAAATTGCCACTTCTGTTCTTACAGCACATTGATCATAAACCTAAAGTCGCCGACATACAGCCCCTGATATAAACCACTTTCACACACACACACACACACACACACACACACACACGTCAGCATCTTGCCCTATATACTGTGTGTTTACTTCTCTCCCTATTAATGTGCTGGGGGTCTCCGCATCACAAAGAATTTATACGTGAAACATTACATCAAAAAGAAATACTTGAATATCATTAAATTGGCTAATTGTTTTTAAATATATCTCTCCATATTGATGTCATTTGCCAGTATAGAATTATGCATGCACAGTATTCTTTAGAAATTCCTTTATTAGGGATCGGGCAAGTACAATTATAGGACATTTAAATGTGTTTTTAAAAGCCCTAGTTGTGCGTAATTGGGCCCCAGATTTTCCAATAGTCGGCAATTCTATAACTAGCAATCTTGTGTCTCACTCTCTTAGTTGCGTCTCAGAGTCATTAAAGATTTATCTGAAGGGTGTTGCTAATAAAAAACCGGATTGCTAAAAATACTGGTAACAGAATGAAGATGGTTTATGACCATGACGAAACCTGGGATAGTAAGCAGCTATAAAAGTGGCCAAAGAAACTTTTCTTTTTTTTTTTTTCTTTTCACTTCAGTATACAAACTATGTAACAAATGACACACGAAATAAAAAGCTAGGGCAAGAGTAATCCTCCTATGCAAAGTATGTAAAAATAGCTTTGCACCGCAATATCCGCGAGCAAAGGTGATTTATTCAAAGTAACGTAGTATCCAGCTCAACCCACCGTAATAAAGCCCTTTCAGAAGTATTCCAATTCATCGGCAGGTCCCAAATATTGAGGAGTGCAGCTATGCCTTAACCGTAGGCATGATATATCAAAACTTCTCTCGTGCAAAACTAATGTCAGTATGAAGCAAAAAAAGGGGCCGACTTATCGAAGAAAAAAAATGAAAGCAGTAGATTTATCAAAGAAAAAACTTTCTTTGCTGTTTGGTATTGTTGTAGTCTTTTTTTTTTTTTAAAGCAGGGGGTAAAATCAATAGTCCCTTGAACAGTCTCTGGCAGGATTTATTTGTTATTATTCTTGCACCTTCAGTTCTGCTAATCATCACGGAATACTAATCTGCTAAAATGCACGGAGATATATATATATGTGTATCTCTCTCATATATATATATATATATATATATATATATATATATATATATATATATGTAAATATATTATATATATATATATATATATATATATATATATATATATATATATATATATATATATATATGAGAGAGATACACACACACACATATATATGCATGTGTGTATATATGTGTAACACACACACACGCACACACATACACGGTCACAAATAACAGTCAAGATAACGTACTATGTTAACGTACATTTTACAAGTCTGGCCAATGAACATACAGCATGCTAAGTTGTTTTGAACTACAATAAAAGTATTGTAGTATACATGACGATATCATTTTCATATTGCTTATTGAGTCAAGGCATCCCCAGTAGGTACATGGGCTTCATAAGGTTTCAAAAGTACCATGAGAGAGGGATTATATTGGCCCAATTCAGGAAGAATCGAGATTTCTAGGTGACCGAGCAATAGAACTCTTAGTTCTCTTTACTGTACAGAATAAAGGTAGTTCAAAAACAAAAGTGCCCCAGTAAAAGTAATTTTTCAACAATCTTGGGGCAGTACATGAGGAAAACTTTCTAAAAAAAAAGTGTTCTGTACAAAATCAACTTTTCCCTCTTAATCTAATTACACCTAAATGCTAATTTGCCATATAAAAGTGATAAATAATGTTTGCTGGGGGGTGGATGGTCAGAACAGTGATGAATATGGCATTTGCGTAGTCTGCTTAATTCTGAGCCATATGTTTTTAACCCATCCATTCCAGAAGGGCACCACAGCGCTACTGCCAAGGGTTTCATTGCCAGTAAGCAGAAAGCGAAAACGAGACAGGAGCCCCGCAGAGCTACAACAGAGCAGCATATGGAAAATGTACTGTTTTTATGTTAAAGTATCTGTCTAGTGTTATGAACTCTAATTTGACTTGTGAGGTGTAATATTTGGGACAGAAACGTCTGCGTTTATAGTTGTCCGTGCCTGCCAAAAAACGAATCCAGACTACCACAATAGTTGTCCTGTGGAAACTAAATTAAGCAAAGGCAAACAGAGATTGGAAAGTTGTCAGTTGATTGAATGAATGGATTCATTTTACACTGGAGCAGAATATCTTAATCAGAATATATCCCTGTGCAGGAACAGTATTTTTACTACCAATTTGTACTTGTTTGCTTTTAATATATGTGCATTCCCCATGCCATGTGTACACTTCATCCTTTCCTGCCATGTGCACAAACATCTTATATGTTCACAAATTTAGTATGTCTGGTAAAGTCAAAATTGAATTACAATTTACAAAGTCCAGAGGTGCAGCAGCACTGCACCTCACGCAGAACCTCAGAAGAGTCACCTTAATCCCTGATTGCTTGTGAGGCCTGCAACGCAATGCGAGCCAATACATTGCAGGTCAAGTGAGACCGAGCTGCACATCTCAAATGAATAAGAGTGTAGTGTGTGCAAAGAATTGAATACAAAGATAAGATTTAGAAGTCAGTGTTTGTACAAGCCACGTCAGGGGGAAAAAAAGGTTCAACCACTGGTAAAGAAATCAAAACGGTTAGTATCATTTCCAGACAGTCCTGTCAGCCATCACGCGTTTACAGGAAATAGTTCATGCAAGCTGTATGTTTATACAAAGACCTTAATATTTAACCTTTATGTGTATAGACACATACATATCTATATTTCTATCTATATCTCTATATATTATACACACACACACACACTGCAAACATATACATACACACACCTATTTTTATCTTCCATGTAAAGTTTCATGATTTATTTTAACCATTATGAAAAAGAATAAGCAAAGCACAATAAATATATACAGTATATATCTCCTTATTTATGCCCCAACTTTTTTTTTTTTTTTTTACATTTTGTCCACATCATTAACTAGCCCTAAACACTACTTTCCGTTAGTGCCCCTAGAATTTTAGCTCTGGTAAAATGTTGTATATTTAACTTTTCCCTAAAACCAACAGGAAAGTAATGTGATACCAACAGAATCCAGAGATTTTAATTGCCCAGCTAAAAAAAACCTGACATAATGATTAAGAGTTCCCTTACACTTTTTTTTTTTTTTTAGCTTCTCTGTGCCTGTAGAAATAAAGTCTTGGTCTGTGATTTACAAGTATTTATAGTTTCCATCTTGGTCCCCTTTGGAATGCTCCCTTTGCACTCCTTGTATCTCCCTGACCTCACCATCTTACTGCACAGAACATTTACAGATTGCAGAATACATTCCCAGACTCAACATGGTATGATAAAACTTTTGCATCCCAATCATCATCAACTATTTCCCCTTCATATCACTACATTATGAGAGTCACTGAAGAGAGCCACTAACTTTCCAACACTACAACTGCTCACATCTTGTGTTCTTAGGATCAAAGTTGAACTAGGGATTTGCAATTAAAAAAAAACCAACACAAATCTAATACAGGGAAGTAAATCACATTAAGGCCTAATCCAGTTGTTATAATATTACGTTTATCTGCAAATGGATATACATATCCCAAACAGATAAAGGAGAAAAAAAACAAGTGAGAGAAATCGAGCACCCTTCTATTTCGCTTTCTGCAAAGCTGCCAATTCAGATCCCTTTGCAATGTCCTTTGATTATCAGCATAAGAAGAACCCAATGAATACAACGGATCAAAAATAAAGATTAATGACTCATTTCACATTGTGAGTGAGTTAAAGTGCTGCCTCTTCCATGCTTCAAACTGCCCTGCCCACAGAACCCAGATAACAGAAAGAAATCAGTGATTTAGAAAGTTCCCCATTCATTCTGCCCCTTCCATGGGTCATACACAACAACACATGCAAAGGAGATTTTAAAGCTACAGGCAGATATGCTCCTCACATACATACATACATACATACATACATACATACATACATACATACATACATATATATATATATATATATATATATATATATGCACAGATACATAATATATAAACATACACACACACACATAGATATATAAACACCCATTTATTATATTGCTGTTTGATTGGAGTGCCAATCTATTGAGAAAGAGAGAGAGAGAGAGAGAGAGAGAGAGAGAGAGAGAGAGAGAGAGAGAGAGAGAGAGAGAGAGAGAGAGAGAGAGAGTGTGTGTGTGTGTGTGTGTGTGTGTGTGTGTGTGTGTGTGTGTGTGTGTGTGTGTGTGTGTGTGTGTGTGTGTGTGTGTGTGTGTGTGTGTGTGTGTGTGTGTGTGTGTGTGTGTGTGTGTGTGTGTGTGTGTGTGTGTGAATCTGGATCAATCTCACCCACCCCCAAGGACATCAACTAACACACTTCAATAAAATAGAAAAAAAACTTACTAGCACTCATGATTGTCCCCCGGTCCCCCCGCTTGTCATGGTCCCCACCAAGTTGCAGCAGCAGTAATAGTGTATGGAACAGTGTAATGTATTCTCAGTCAGATCTTTAAAAAAAAAAATGGGAAAAATAAACAAACAAAAATAAAAAAAAACAGATCCAGCATCTTCTTCTTTCCTGTTTGGCAGAGAAGTGCTCCTTCCATCCCCCGAGACCCCGGCCTGGAAGTTACTTTAGGGGGAGCAAAAAACAAAAACAAAAAAAAGAAGAGGATCCCCGGCCAGGCCTGGGTGCTGTCCCCTGTCACTGCGCCTGAACTTGCCCCTGCTGCTGCTGCAGTTTGGAAGAAGCCACTTCTCACGTCTCAGGCTTTTTTGAGACCCACCACACAGCCACCCAAAAAAAAATCCCAATGCACGTGAAATCCGAGAAGCATGTGTGGTGTGGTGTGGTGTGTTTTTAACCCCCCCTTTCTCTTCGCCTCAAAAAAAAAAAACAACATAAAAACAAAGTCACTTTTTTTTTGGGGGGGGGGGGGGATCAATTCTTCAACCTCCTCCAGATCCCCTCCAGACCCCCCCACAATCTGCTTCCTTTTTTTTTTTTTTGCAGGCAACACTTTCACGTTGAAGCAGAAAGCGCCGCGCGCAGCTACATTCTGCACGGAGATCAGAGGATCACATCCGATCCTTCCCTGCTGCTCACCCTGATCTGCGGGATCCCCCCTCTGTATCCCCCCTCCTCTCCTCTCTCTCTCTCTTACCTGTTGATTGATCTGCAGTAACCCCAGCAGCAGCAGCAGTCTGGAAGATGGTGGAGATCTGGCTTGAGCCATGAACCGTCTCCTTGTTGTTTCGCAGAGTTGATCTTTTGATTATTTTGTTTTTTTTTTGGGGGGGGGGGGAGTGAAAAGGGGGGGGGAGGTTTCCTGTTTCCCCCCCACAGTGTGTGTCTGAGTGCGGGAGAGACACAGACAGAAGAGGGGGGGAGGGTCTGGCTGCCCTGTGTTTAATATAAGATCCCCCCGGATCCTCTGCAGAATAATAAGCCAGAGACTAGCCGGGGAGATCAGTGCTTTATCAGAAGTGTTATCGCTTGTCAGGACCTCGCTCTCCCAGCATTACGTCAGCCTCAAGACACCAACACTATTAATATCAAAGGAGACTTGAGCACAGCACAGGCACCGCCCCCCCGGCTCTTAAAGAGACAGCCACCTCCCATCCAGCAGCAAGCACACACACCAGCCCCTGGTGCTTGAGCGCAGAGGGAGAGGGGAGGGGGAGAGATGTTCCTCCCCTTGCTCCAGTGGCATCCCTAGCTAGTTGCATTGTGTCCTTGCTGGCACAGGTTGCTGTGAGAACGTCGCAAAGTTCCTAATAATAATACTAGTGCTAATTTTCATTTGCCATACACCGGCCTGGGAGAGGGGAGTTGGGAGAGAGTGGCTGGTTGTGTTGTTTTTGTGTGTGTGCCGGGATCTTATGTGTTTGCTGCTGGGAAGTGTTGTGAAGAGCATGAAGAAGGAAGTCACTGGCTGTCCCTAGAAATGAATGCAAGAAGTTATAAGGGGGACACTGCTGGGTGTCAACTGCTCAAGCACACCTGCTTTCCAAAGGCTCCTGTATGTCATGATTTGGGTTCTTTGGTAGAAAATATCATCAGTGTAGGAAATGTGTGTCATGTTTATTGTGCTGGGGTTTTCACTTGTTGTAAGCAATTAGATGGTGCAAAAGATCATAGAAAACAACACATAGAAAAAGCTCACTTTTCCATTAAAATGGCCATGAAAACTATTTCGCTTGTGCAAAAAAATTAAAAAATTAAGTTGTAGGTGCCTATGTACTTTCTAATATAATATAAGTAGAAAATAAAAATAACTGCAATGCAACTGATTTAAAAAAATGCAAATCAGTATAGCCATAGATGTAATGTAAAAATGCAACTGTATCTTAATGTTAAAGGGGATATGACAATGTTGCTGATTTCTCCAACGTGTCGGTTTTTATCTAGAAGGAATGGGATGGGGAAGTAATAGCATTTTTTCTTAAACCCATTTTCATGAGGCTACAGCGAAAATATATGAAGAAATACTTCATTCACAAACACATACTTTTTTTTATCTAGTTTGGAACTCTAGATTAAATGTGTATGGCACTTTATACATCAGCAACTGTGCATTCAATTGGGATTGATTAATTTATAACCAATAGATAAATTCGTAGGTCTTACAGAAATGCACATACAGTGTATGTATCCCTTTATTAGACATATGCTTTGATATGCATATTTATAATATTAGCCCTATGTACATCTCATTTTATGAGAATAGGCATGATTTTCATTACTTACTGTATGTGTGTAACAAGGCAAACTATGGTACACTTTCAGCAGGCTGAGATCCACCATTTGCATTTACATTATTTTGTCATTGTTTTATTTATCTAAAGAAATGTTCAAATTGTCTCCATTGCTACTATTTTTTAGACACTTATTTAACTTCTCCTGTGTGTCAGTATTAAAAGTGACTGTATGTGAAACTATAATGTATAGTTGAAAATGATTACATTTCCTTACTAGCTGTATGCAATACATTCTTAATTAGAAATGAATGAGCTGTTCACCTTATGATATTCAGGGAAACCTTTGATCCTCTGAGCCTTTAAAGTATTCAAATAATACAACTGCAGTATTATTAATCTTTTGTTCTTCTATTTTAACATGTAAGATTGCACCAAGTGTCATACTACACCCCGTGCTCAAAATATAACAATTTTGACTCACTATTATATCATTTTTTCTTAGCGACCATAAATAATAGAGAACTTTTTTTTAGACAAATTACTTTCGTCTTGGAGTAATAATTTATGATGAATATTTCTACTTCCTCTAGATATATTGCATATGCTGGTGATTGACACAACAAATTCAAGCTAAGAGACCATTATAATACATTTTATCACATCCGGAATATTTAAACAACCAAATAATGCATGTTTTCATAATTCTGTGACAGTTATTTTTAATATACTGTGTGCAGATATAAATATTTTTTATGTAAATATGTTTTTCATTCAAATGTCTGTTGATTTATCCTCATGGGCATTTTTTTACATTTAAATTCATTGCTTAGTTTTTTTTTTTACATTATATTCTACAGTATGACATGTACAATGCCTAAGAACACAATATTTTAGTCTTAATTTGATTAGTTATATTTGATATATTACAGTATATTACAGTATATTACAGAAGTACACATTTCCAATACCTGACTCTGACACTCAAATAGAAATACACTGGCTTTACCAAATGAAAGCATAAAACATTAAAGTGAGGTTTGTAGAATTATATAACACTTTTTATATAATTTCTCCAGACAATGATACATTATTAATGCTCAGCTTTAGGGAAATTACAGTTTATTAAGCATTCTGCTTTTTCTTTTTTTTTTCTTCCTCAGCTATTTCACAAGTTTATGACTTGCTTTTAACTCTTTCGAAAACATCTGCTAGGAATATAATTTAGCAATCCACACATGATAGTTGAAGACGGAGTTTAATATGTCGACTTCACTTACAAGTTATTTGCTGCCGTAAAAAGCAATGTTGAGTATGAGAACACACTTTCTTCAGCCTAAAGCATCGACCACTAACGAACTAGGCACTGAACTGTCTGTTTGTTGTTGCTTCTTGTTTAGTTTATCTGTGTTTCTAGTTGATAATAATGTTTGTTAAGAACTAAACCACTATTTAGTTATAGCTTGGGAGGTGGCTGTGGGTGTTTCTACATTGGTGCCTTGTAACCCAAGTGATAATCTTGGGACGGGATTATCCTCTATCTTGTATACCTTAACTATACGCCTATTCCATGTTGCTGGTCCACAATAAAAGTTTAATATATATATATACAGTATATATATATATATATATATATATATATATATATATATATATATATATAGATTGATAGATAGATAGATAGATAGATAGAGATTATATATAGCCAGTTTAATCCTGATCAGAAACGTAACTTTTGAAATCCCAAAGCACTTTTCATTTTGAAGAACTTATTTAAAATTGAATTAATGAATTTTGTAGGGCCTTGTATTTTCTGGGGGGTTGGAAGCCTGTATGGGGCTGGTAATTTTACTCTCTTATACCTGTGCAAGCTTTATCTAAGAATCTAAAAAAACAAGAATAATTTAATTTGCCATCAAAATGTAATCATTTTAACATTCTATGTATAAAACCCCAGCAGCTTTTGAAGCCGAGATTCACCCCCCCCCCCTCCCCCCCCCCCCCGTACTGGTACGGGATATCGCACCATGAATCGAGCATTAATTGACATCAACTGGCAGTTGATGTGGGATCGAGCGCCAAAGCCCATTATGAGACCTTAGTAAATCCCCCCCTAATAGTTTTAGTGGTGCCTGGATGGACCACAACAAAATTCCCCCCTCATCCCAACTTCTGAAAAACGATCCCTATTGAGTATGCACTTTGGTTCCATTGGGGAAAATAAATGTTGAGATTTTTATTTTAGTTGTTTATCCAAAAGTCGTATTTCTTTTTCTTTTAACTTTCTTGTTAAACTTGTTTAACTTTCCAGCTTTTTATTTTAGTTGATAGTTCATATATATATATATATATATATATATATATATATATATATATATATATATATATATATATATATATATATATATATATATATATATATATATTTTGCCTTGGCAGTGGGGTCCTGTTTGTCCCCTGTAGCACTGCTTAAAATCCTGATTCAACCTGCCCTTTTCCATCAATGTAAAGAGGCTGTCACACAAAGGATCCTTACTATAATCCTTAAATTCAAACATCAGTATAAGAAGAAAGGGAGGCCAGACAGTCACCAAAACTCCAGGGCAACCACAGCAAACGATGTCAGTGTTTCAACTTGAACAGGAAAAAAGAGGATGCGGCTCTAAAAGCAGTCACCCTGTATCTATGTTAAATCCTATAGCCTCTAAGGCAGGATTCATGGGACTAGACAACTCCAAGATTAAAGGACAAGTTTTTAATCCTATTTTGCCAAACAGCAAAACATGACTATGTATCCCAAAATGCTTTTGGGCAATAACACCTATCAATCTTACAGGTGGTCTTTTGGTGTTACAATCAGTATACCCTTGGATGGGTTTCTCACAGACACCAAAAATACTTTCTCTGCAACTATGTCTTGCCCAAGCATGTCTGCAGCAGTTGGTAAAATCCATAGGGATGACAGGATATATAATAGTGAGGGTTGTTCCAGTGCTACCATCTAATCTAAAAGCAGGGATAGAAATACCACTAGTGTGGTAATAGTGTGCCACTATTACTTCACAATGCAGGGTGACCAGATGCAAATGAAACTTCATGGGTTATGAGGACAATAATTCAGACGATCCTGTACAAAGCCAATTTTGATGGCAAAAAAGATTGTAACAAATTGCATTTGTATGATTTATTATCCCTGCAGCATGGTTAATGCGTGGCCCAGGCAATGTTTATTGTCCCTGCAGCATGGTCAATGCGTGGCCCAGGCAATGTTTATTATCGCTGCATCATGGTTAATGCGTGGCCCAGGCAATGTTTATTATCCCTGCAGCATGGTCAATGCGTGGCCCAGGCAATGTGTATTATCCCTGCAGCATGGTCAATGCGTGGTCCAGGCAATGTGTATTATCCCTGCAGCATGGTTAATGCGTGGCCCAGGCAATGTGTATTATCCCTGCAGCATGGTCAATGCGTGGCCCAGGCAATGTTTATTATCCCTGCAGCATGGTTAATGCATGGCCCAGGCAATGTTTATTATCCCTGCAGCATGGTCAATGCGTGGCCCAGGCAATGTTTATTATCCCTGGAGCATGGTCAATGCGTGGCCCAGGCAATGTTTATTATCCCTGCAGCATGGTTATTGCGTGGCCCAGGCAATGTTTATTATCCCTGCAGCATGGTTAATGCGTGGCCCAGGCAATGTTTATTATCCCTGCAGCATGGTCAATGCGTGGCCCAGGCAATGTGTATTATCCCTGCAGCATGGTTAATGCGTGGCCCAGGCAATGTTTATTATCCCTGCAGCATGGTCAATGCGTGGCCCAGGCAATGTTTATTATCCCTGGAGCATGGTCAATGCGTGGCCCAGGCAATGTTTATTATCCCTGGAGCATGGTCAATGCGTGGCCCAGGCAATGTTTATTATCCCTGGAGCATGGTAAATGCGTGGCCCAGGCAATGTTTAATAACCCTGAAGCATTGTTAATGCGTGGCCCAGGCAATGTGTATTATCCCTGCAGCATGGTTAATGCGTGGCCCAGGCAATGTTTATTATCCCTGGAGCATGGTCAATGTGTGGCCCAGGCAATGTTTAATATCCCTGACCCTGCAGCATGGTCAATGCGTGGCCCAGGCAATGTTTAATATCCCTGACCCTGCAGCATGGTCAATGCGTGGCCCAGGCAATTTTTAATATCCCTGCAGCATGGTCAATGCGTGGCCCAGGCAATGTTTAATATCCCTGCAGCATGGTCAATGCGTGGCCCAGGCAATGTTTAATATCTCTGCAGCATGATCAATGCGTGGCCCAGGCAATGTTTATTATCCCTGCAGCATGGTCAATGCGTGGCCCAGGCAATGTGTATTATCCCTGCAGCATGGTCAATGCGTGGCCCAGGCAATGTTTAATATACCTGCAGCATGGTCAATGCGTGGCCCAGGCAATGTTTAATATCCCTGCAGCATGGTCAATGCGTGGCCCAGGCAATGTTTATTATCCCTGGAGCATGGTCAATGCGTGGCCCAGGCAATGTTTAATAACCCTGCAGCATGGTTAATGCGTGGCCCAGGCAATGTGTATTATCCCTGCAGCATGGTTAATGCGTGGCCCAGGCAATGTTTATTATCCCTGCAGCATGGTCAATGCGTGGCCCAGGCAATGTTTAATATCCCTGACCCTGCAGCATGGTCAATGCGTGGCCCAGGCAATGTTTAATATACCTGCAGCATGGTCAATGCGTGGCCCAGGCAATGTTTAATATCCCTGATCCTGCAGCATGGTCAATTTGTGGCCCAGGCAATGTATATTATCCCTGCAGCATGGTCAATGCGTGGCCCAGGCAATGTTTATTATCCCTGCAGCATGGTCAATGCGTGGCCCAGGCAATTTTTAATATCCCTGCAGTATGGTCAATGCGTGGCCCAGGCAATTTTTAATATACCTGCAGCATGGTCAATGCGTGGCCCAGGCAATGTGTATTATCCCTGCAGCATGGTTAATGCGTGGCCCAGGCAATGTTTAATATACCTGCACCATGGTCAATTTTGGAACAGGCAATGTATATTATCCCTGCAGCATGGTCTATGCGTGGCCCAGGCAATGTTTAATAACCCTGCAGCATGGTCAATGTGTGGCCCAGGCAATGTTTATTATCCCTGCAGCGTGGTCTATGCTTGGCCCAGGCAATGTTTAATATCCCTGACCCTGCAGCATGGTCAATGCGTGGCCCAGGCACTGTTTAATATCCCTGACCCTGCAGCATGGTCAATGCGTGGCCCAGGCATTGTTTAATATCCCTGCAGCATGGTCAATGCGTGGCCCAGGCACTGGTCAAACCTATTCTACTTTCCATCAAAAATACAACTCAAAACGAAAGAAAAATAAGAGTGGCATCAAACAGAAATAGGGGCATTTCCTTGCTGAACTCATCTGAGTTATTATGTGGTTGCACAACATGGGATACAAACTTCTGATATTCTGGGGTCTCCGTACCAAGGAAGAGAGTGGCAATTGTAGGAGAAGTTTAATTCAATAGTTCCCTGCATTACAGTTTAACTGATAGTGCTCTCTAAAGGGTATTCATTCCGACATCCAAAAGTATAATCCTTGTTTCATCATTGGAATTGCAGTCTGAGGGTGTTCAACATGATATGTGAACATAGGTTTTCTTTATCACAATTATTGTTGTTCAGTCATGTTGTGAGAGATCTGAGTGGTCTGAAAGAGCCCCACAAATTTGCTCAGAAACTAGATCAAATTCCATGTCACTTGCTGCAGGTAATCGCAGACACCATTTCCTAAATATTGTGCACCATTCTCCATTGTGTTTTAGATACTCTTTCCTCTCAAGCTTCAGCAAAAATGAGATTTAATCTCTCATCTTCCACAATTACACTATTTTGTTGTCATCTCACATACCAGTTAATGATGGGTTTCTCCATTTTACAAGTTCACAGTTCCAGTCAGAGAATACTCTATGGTTTACTTAGCTTATTTTACAAACTCAATTGTCAACTGTCCATTTTGCAGCTGACTTGAAATTGTTTTCTATACTGATTTCAAATGTGCCAGATGGAAACTTCTATTTTCCAGCTGAACTAACATCCTTTTGCTTCTTAGGTTATAGGGACTTCTTCATCATCTAGCTTCAGCTTGTAGTAATGGTCAAGTTTGCCCTCATTTGGCCCAGGAAATGACATCTGGTGGGCTCAAGTATAAAGTCAAACTTAAATATTTCTGGTTTGGCGATTAAATGTAAAAGGTTCAATTCTACTTACACAGTCCCCCTTTCTCTATATAAATTGTGTTTTCCTTCATATCATTTTAATCAATATGTTGTGTCAGAAGTAAGGATATTGATCAAGTACAATGTGATTATGGGAAAACTGCTTAATAAATCATCTGTTTCATTGGATTTTTATATTTGTTTAAAAAAAAATCTCACCTGGAAGGTATCAATTATTATGTAACAACTAACAAGCTACAGTATATATATATATATATATATATATATATATATATATATATATATATATATATATATATATATATATATATATATATATATATATATATCCAGTGGTTGACAAATCACCAAAAAATCTACTCGCCACACAAAAAAATCTACTCGCCACCTAGTACCAAACGTGTGCTGCTTGGGCCAATATTTACTCGCCCGGGGGTTAAATCCACTCGCCCGGGGTGAGCAAATGTATAGGTTTGTCGAACACTGTATCTATCTATCTATCTATATATATATATAGTGCTTTCAACAGTTAAGATTTTAAGGCTACAATTGCAAACCTATCTAACATATCTTTTCGTTTAAAACACGTGTACCATGTTTAGAAAGGATCTGACATACCCGTAGCTACTGTAATTATTTAACTTTCTAGTAAATGTATTTTCTAAGAAGGACTGCAGGTTTAACTCCTATTGTCTGTTGAATGAGTGGTTCAGCACATCCCCCATTTGATTTATTCTAGCTTTTAGCTTGTAATTAAATCTACGACATGAAATCGAGTACTGGTGCCTTCCCCCTTATTTTAAACCAAGTATATTAATTACAATTTGACTAAATAATTTTAATGCGGAGCCCATCCTCTCCACCATATTCTTTTAAATCAAGTACGGAGTATACCTCTGTAGGAAATAGGCAACAGCTTTATTAAACATTAGTAACATGACTATATAAACATACAGTGCGGCTGGATCTTGCCAAGTTTAACAAATTCTCTTGCTGATCTAGCTGATGGCTCTTTAAAAATATTTATTCGGGCAACCCAAAAAGAAAACTGCAAAACCAGCCACGTACCCTAATAAACAATAACCAGCAGAAAATCAGGCCATACTTAAGTCAGTTAGCCAATTTGGCAACCTCAGTCTTTCTAAATTCGCAGTCGTGTTTTGCTGTTTAATCTATGTCAAATGCATTCCTTCCTGAAACCCACTTTACATGTTCCGCTCAAATTGTTTACTAATACTCCACATAGAGAACTAAGATACAAATGCACAATTGACACCCAACAAAAAGGATATCTGCAGCTTCCACTTTGTATTTGGAATCACCCCAGTCACCACTAGAGAATCTCATACTGTTGAAAAAGCCTATATTGTGCATTGTTACAATGTGTGGTCTACGTCTGTCCATGGTGCCACACGAGCAGGCAACGCTCTCCTCAACCCAAGGTGACACCTGAAGTAATCAGTTTGCAGCCACTATTGTCTGTGCAGTCTTTTACTTGAAACTAAGGAAGAAACTGTTTAGAATCATATCACCATGATTATATTTCAATATATTCTATTTCTTTAAATTAATATGAATGTGTATTGCATAGTGTCCTATAGTAACATGATTATATACATATTTATCTGAGGTCTATAATACTACAAAGGGTAAAATTTTATTACTGGTACCACTTCTGGTCTGGGACTCTCTTTGGTCCTGTGCAGAACGCGCTATTCTCGCAGCTAAACCAGTATGGTAACTAGTCAGTGTACCATATGCAGAACCTAGAATAAAGTTACTCAGGTATGTTTACACACTCACTGTGCTAATGGAACAATGAAACACTCTTCTTAAAACTTTGGTCAAGATAGTCAAGAAATTTTGGGGTCTTTGAAAGAATTGTATATCTCTATACATCTTTATAAAATACTGTTAATTTCCAACCACCATTTATGGCTTAAATTATGTGCAGATATACTGTATGGTGCGTGTTGTTCCAAAGATTAAATCATATATCCCTGCTACTGCTACATCCTGAGCCTCTTTCTACTTTGGTGTTCCTAGAATGGACTTTTTCATAATCATATTTACTCAATCAGGAAGGTCTAGATATGTCACATCTATTTTGTTACCGTGTGGGGAGGGGGATTGAGTGTGAAAGGAGATTGAGTGAGAGGAGGGGGGATTGAGTGAGAGGAGGGGGATTGAGTGTGAAAGGTGGTGGGGATTGAGTGAGAGGAGGGGAGATTGAGTGAGAGGAGGGGCATTGAGTGAGAGGAGGGGCATTGAGTGAGAGGAGGGGGATTGAGTGTGACAGGTGGTGGGGATTGAGTGATAGGAGGGAGGATTGAGTGAGAGAGGAAGGGTAAAGAGAAAGGAGGGGGATGGAGAGATGGCTGGAGAGTAGAGGGAAGAGTAAGAGGGGAGTGAGGACAGTAAGTGGAGGGTGAGAAATAGATGGGGTGATGGAGAGGATTCGAGTGGATGAGTGTGAGATGGGGGAGAGAAATAGCAGGGGATGAGAGAGCAAGGAGGTGTGTGAGAGGTGAGGGAGAGTAAGAGAAAGAGTGGGGGGCTTGCAAGGCCGCCCCTTTGGAAACGCTTTATTTTGCGTTTTTTATTTGGGGGGCCCAAAAAATGTAGTTACGCCACTGACTACACAATAACTATACATTGCCAGTGCACTAAATATTGTGAACAATATTCTGTCTAACGGATTGACAAACCAAAAGAAGTTGGGAAATATCCATAAAATGTTCTGTTTTCGTACACTTTTCGCAAAACTGAAAGTGCTCCAAATGTCTGCCAAATTCATGACAGAATATTGCAAACATGGCAGTACACATGGGTCATGTGACCTACAAATTGACTTTCAATGTTTGGATCTCTATGTAGTTATGTTTTGGCAATGGTAGACATTAGGGCAGTAGTTTGCTATATTCATTTTCTTTAAGATATATACACTAATCAGTATATACCCTTGGGTAAGAAATAAAAAAGAAACAAATTCTAAACCACGTGACTAAATCAACAGGTAAGGGGAAGACAGAAAGAGGCAGGCATTTAAATAGTTGAAGACAGAGCCATCATATCAGAATTATAAGGAACTTAACAGAAGTTGTAAAAAGCCAATCAGATTTACAAAAATGTTAAATGAAAAAGGATAGCAATGGAAAGTTAGATAAATCTAAAAAGGTATTATACAATTATATATAGTCCTTTCAGCGTGAGATGGACACGCAAATTATTATAGATACGGAGAAAGCCGAGGTACAGTATTAAATAAATTATTTGCCTCTGTACTTAGGAGAAGCCAATTTCAAAAATATTACAACAAGAGGAAACCACAACCTTAACATTAACTAACATTCAGTTAACACAGGAAGAATTGCAAAGGCGGCTTGATAAAATTAAGGTAAATTAAACTCCTGGTCCTGATGGCATCTACCCAACAGTTCTTAAAGCTGCAGACCAAGCAATATCCTACATGTGTTTTTTCTATTAAATCAGTTCTGTACTATGAGAAAATACTTGTAGTAATAAAAAAAAAACAACAACTCTGAATGATATTTTTAATGTATTATAATGTAACAAGCATTTTTTGTTTCTGTAGCAACCATTTACAGTCACATCCCCATCCTCGTCTGAAACAGGCTCTAGCACACCCCGTTGTGAGCTCTGCCCTCTCTCTAACTGTGCACCAATTGTATCTAGTGACTGCCTGGTCACATGATCTTTCCCGCTGAACTTTGTCATATTAATATGCAAATGCGTTCCACTGACTACAGAATACTCCTCTGCAGTCATTTAGTGAACACCCATACCGAATCTTCTCCGATCAATCACAGGAGAATGGCTCGATCAGCAACATAGCTAATTACTTATCATGGTGTGTCTTGTATTGATGCACACACTAAAGGGGAAAAAAAAAAAAAAGCAGCTTGGACTGCTGCTTTAAGGAGCTCAGTTCAGTCATAATCAAACTGTTATATTTAATATTGAAAAATTTCCACAGGTTCAGTACCACAAGATTGGCGTAAAGCAGACGTGGTGCCTACTGTATGTCTTAAAGGGAGGTCGAAGACAACCATTGAATTACAGACCTGTAATACTGACATCAATAATGGGGAAGCTACTTAAAAGTTTTTTAAGGGATAATATTCAGAAATACATTTTGTATAACAAAATTATTAGTAATAGTCAGCATGGATTTGTGAGGATAGGTTATGCCAAACTAACTTTATTAATTTCTTTGAAGTTGTAAGTAGGAATTTAGACCAAGTCAATGCAGTTGATGTTGACTACTTAGATTATGCAAAGGCTTTCGATTTGATGCCACACAAGAAAATGTGCATAGTACTCTACATAATAAAGGAAATTTGTCTGGGTGAAATTATTTGTGCTTGGGATGTAAACTGGCTGATGGATAGACAGCAGAGAGTTGTTTTAAATGGAACCTTGAGTACAGGCATACCCCGGTTTAAGGACACTCACTTAAAGTACACTCGCGAGTAAGGACATATCGCCCAATAGACAAATGGCAGCTCACGCATGCGCCTGGCAGCACGTCCTGAACAGCAATACCAGCTCCCTACCTGTACCGAAGCTGTGCACAAGCGGGGAGACTATAGAGCCTGCTACAAATGCGTTATTTACATGAGTTGTGCACGTATATGACGATTGCAGTACAGTACATGCATCGATAAGTGGGGAAAAAGGTAGTGCTTCACTTTAAGTACATTTTCGCTTTACATGCATGCTCCGGTCCCATTGCGTACATTAATGCGGGGTACGCCTGTATAGAGTACAGTGTTGGGTATTGCTCCATAAAAAAAAGACATTATGGAACTGGAAAAAGTGCAGGGAAGAGTCACTTAAATAATAAAAGGAATGTAAAGTCTGATTTATGTGAAAAGGTTTTCTAAATTAGGTTTTGTTTACATTAGACAAAAGGTATCTAAGATGGGATATGATAATTTACACATATACTCAATGTCAATACTGGGAACTTTCTAGGGAACATTTTATCCCAAGGACAGTACAAATTACTTAAGATTGAGGGTAAGGGTTCAGCAGGGGTGCGTAAAGTGGGGGGCGCGACCCTCAGGGGGGTGGCAGATTTTTCAGGGGGGGGAGGGGGCGCGGTGGCTACAGAGGTCCCACGCTCTTCCCCAAGGCATTTAAATTAAATGCCTGGGGACCGCGCGAGGCCTCTGCATAGTTCCATGCATTACAGTTTAACTGATAGTGCTCTCTAAAGGGTATTCATTCCGACATCCAAAAGTATAATCCTTGTTTCATCATTGGAATTGCAGTCTGAGGGTGTTCAACATGATATGTGAACATAGGTTTTCTTTATGGTCTGGTCTTCTGCAACGCGTCGCCATGGAAACCCGGTGTCAAATGACACCGCAGGGTTACGTGACGTTGTGTTGTTATGGCAACATGACATCACATGACCCCATGGCGTCATTTGACGCCGGAGCCGAGTAGGAGGGGGGGGGGGGGCGCGAGCCGGGAGGTGAGCAGGCAGGGGGGTACAGGATAAAAACTTTGCGCACCCCTGCCTTACAGTAGAGGTAGTTAAAATATGGAATTTACTATTGATGGAAACTGGGGCGGCAGATACAATAGATATCTTTTAGAAAAGGCATACAGGTATATTCCACATAAATTTCACATAGAGTAGGAAATATGTTAATCAACTGAGAAATCTGACTGCCATTATTGGAGTCATAATTCGAAAATGATTCACTGTTTTTTTTGGTTTGCCATCCTCTAGATTAAAACAAATACAAATATAGGATGAATATCTCAGTCAAGTAAATGTTACTTATGTTGAACTTGATGGACATACAGATGTAACACGATTCAGCTTCACCCCACGCATCACTTGCAGCAGGTGGATTGCGGCCAAGTGCGGCTCAGGGACAATTTCCCATAAGGATTAACACAATGGTGGTCCCTGCTTTTGAATGGGACTCCCGTACCAGTCTGGAAGAGCAGCACAGAGAGAGCAGAGAGAAGGGGTCCCTTTCTCTGTCTCCTTCCACAGCTTTTACAGGCAATTGCTCTGTTTCTATTTTTATTTTTAGTACATAGGATTGAAGCAGGGGGTCTCCGCAGCTGAACCGCATTCATTTCAGGACCGAGCACTCCCTGCTTCCCGAGGTACAGGCCTCCGTATCGGATGCTGGTATCTCCTGCAAGTGTAATTGTCCCGCATCACGCAACCGCATCAGGTCCCGGGATTTGAATGCGGTTCAGCTCCGGAGACCCCCAGCTTCAAATTTATGCACTAAAAATAAAAACAGAGCAATCGCCTATAAGAGCTGTGCGGGGCGACTCAGAGAGGGAGCGCTTCCTTCTGCTCTCACTGCGCAGCTCTTCCAGACTGGTGCGGCCCGGTAGGATTAACGCAGCGAGAGTCCCATTCAGAAGCAGGAACCCCCGCTGTGTTAATCCTAATACTGAGTATTTGGGTGTAGGGAAGCTGCGATCAGGCTATGGTCAGGCTCCATTCAGCTGCAGTTTCCTTGCGCCCAAATTTCAAGTAAGTGATTCTTCATCTGTACTGTATGTCTTTTTTCAACTTCATTTAGTAGGTACAGGCATGCTACATGTATACATACCTTATAACAGCATGTATCAATTTTATTGTGACTAGACATTTTCTTTCTGAACTTTATTGTAAATTTAACTGCCATATCGAAACTTGCCTTAATATTGCCAACCATATAAATTAGCATAAAGTGCATTAAAGTTGGGGAAAAGTGTTAACAGCGAAGGGCAGGATAGTAAATTACTTAAATGCTGTATGCCACCACAATACCTAAATATTATATTTTGGCAGGCAAGCCGGCATTAAACAGTGGATTCTACTTAGGAGAACAGTTGCTGTAATGTTATTACACTGATAAGAACAGCTTTTTCTAGGTTGCTACAAGAACATTTTATCTTGTTTCAAGTGTATTGAATCAGGATAAGCAGCATCACACATACCTTTTCAACACCACCTCCCTAGAGAAAAAAAAAATACATTTTCTATATTCCATGTAAATCTTACAAAGACCTTTTTTGTCTTTATGAGCATTTACTGGTTGCTCATAAAATATAGATTTCTTTGAAACATAACACAATAGCTTACTTTAACAAATGTGTTCCATCTGGCTGTATGACATTTCATTTCTTTAATCTTTTATCAGTTTTTTTCTGTGAGTACCATTTGTTTTATTAATATGTTATAGAGACAGAAAGACAAATGGTAAAAGTTCTAAAGTATCACATACTGGAGCCTACGCACTAAGCGCCGAAAAAAAAAAAATCACCGGGCTATCTAAATCGCCAGTGTTGACAGCGTTGCTATCACAGTATGCATAAAGCCCAGAATTCCTGTGATAGCAACATTTGCAAAACTGGTGAGTTGCCGGTGACGTGATGATCGCCTCTCTGAAAAGGGCTCACCCGGCGATTTCTTTCTGCTGCAGAGAGAGGGCCGCCTCTCCCTGCGCAAATCTCGCAAGAGATAAAAAATGTTTAATATAAAATGTAATACTAGTGTATTGTAGCAGGGGGTCTCCGGAGCAGAACCTCATTGACTTGAGGTCCGGGGACCCCCTGCTTCCTGAGATACAGGCCCCGTTATGGGGTGCTGGTATCTCCTATGCATTTTATTCCGTAAAATGTTATTTTATGGGACATTTATTCCCAGGGTCATGTGACATGGGATATTTAAATGCATAGGAGATACCGACACCCTATAACGGGGCCTGTATCTCGGGAAGCAGGGGGTCCTCGGACCTCAAATCAATGAGGTTCTGCTCTGGAGACTACCTGCTACAATACACTAGTATTACAACCCAAATACAAAATTGAACTAATGTGTTACTGTAGCAGCTAACTGGTATGGAGCTGCTTTAATGTAATTTTTATTAATAGTGTGCAGGAGTAGGGGGTTTCCTGAGATGAACCGCATTGATTTCAGCCTCGAAAACCCTCTGCTTTCCGAGTTACAGGTCCTGGTATGGGGTGCTTGTATCTCCTCCAGTATTTAAATTCCATGGGCACGTGACGCAGACGATTTAAAAATGGCGGCAATACCGGCACCCGATGCCCCATACCACGGCCTGTATCTCGGGAAGCAGGGGGTCCCTGAGGCAGAAGTGGTTCAGCTCAGGAGACCCCCTGCTCCCACACACTATTAATAAAAATTACATTAAAGCAGCTTCATTATCTTAGCGGATAGCCGGTAACGCAATGAAGGGGTTAAGGCACAATAGCTGATATTGAGGGCAGAGGGTGAGTGAAGCTGGTATTTGGCCTTTCACTCATTCCCTCTGCCCCAATAAACATTACAATATGTACTAACCACCAATAGACAACCCACCCCCACATAAAAACATTAAAAAAAATTATTGCACAGGATTGATGCCAGAGGCTGGCGGGGGTACCAGGGTGGTCCCTGTGAGTGTCCATGGGCCTCCAGGTGGTCCCCGCTGGTGTCCAGGAGCCCCATAAGGGTCCCCAGGTGGTCTCACAGTGTCTGAGGGCCCTCGGGTGGTCCGCATGGGTGTCTGGGGTTGTCCGCTGGCCTGCGGTGCCAATCCTGTGCCTAAAAAAACAAATATATGCATACATTCAAATAAATACATCCCCCCTCATCAGCATACTCCAGGTCCATATCTTCCGATACAAGCAAGAATCCATGAAAAAATAATGTCCCCTAACCTATTAATCAATTTAGCGGTTAATAACTGTTATAGTAATTAAGGGGTTAACCCACCCTCCCCCGCTACCCACCCGGGAGGCCTAACCACCCACCCCTGGACCACTATACCAACCCTGTACCCATTGATTGCATAGTGGTACGTCATACCCATAAAATATGTGCATGATAAGCCACTATATCCCTCAATGGTCATCCTAATAAAAAAAGCATGAAGGCCAAAAATGCACAATAATAAAGGATATGCACAAGCACCTAAACACCCCAATTCAAAAAATAAAAGCACCAGACAACCAATTAAATACATAAATAAAAGTACAAGCTAACCAATCAATTTAATAAATGAAAACACTAACCAACCAATCAATTTAATAAATAAAAGCACTAACCAACAATCAATTCAATAAATAAAAGCACTAACCAACAAACAATCAATTAATTTTAAACTTTTGCCAACAAAACAATTGATTCATTTAAACCACTAGCCAATAAATCAATTATTTAATAAAACCACTAACCAACACATCAATTAAAACCAGTAGCCAACAAAATAAATAATTAATTAAAAACGCTAAACAATCGAAAATGAACTAAAAACAAGCCTTCCAAATTACAAACAATTTAAACAAAACAATAAATGGAAAAATTAAAAACAACAATCTATAGAAAAAAATCTTTTGCCAAAAATGAATTGGCTGTCACTGTATTGATCTGTATCCTAAACAGGCACAGATTCATACATTATCAGTCAATGGGCAATGAAAAACATAAAAAGAAACAAATACAATAAAAAAAACCTGTAAAAATAAAATTACATACATTCAATATTTCTTCGCTTTAGAAGCGTTGGCCCTCCGAATCCCGGTGATTCTGCAAGCTCTCGTACCGAGACGTCATCAAAGTCAATCCAGCGCCATCCACCTTGAAGATCCAGAACAGGTAACAACATTCTTCTTTGTTTTATCTTCTATCACTGTCTTCTTTCTTCATCTGTCATTATTTCTTTCTTTTCTTTAATCTTCTATGTTCATCCGTCAATCCAAAATCCAGAAACAGGATGTTCTCTTGTCGTCTTCTTCCTGTTAAATGAGGCATCCAGGCCTTATATAAGGCCTGTGACATCACATTTTAAAGTCAGACGGTACAGCTCCAATCTGATTGGATGCTGTATCATATGCCGTCTCCTTTTTTTTTGGTTAAGGATGTGATATCATCTCCAAGGGAGGTATGTCACATTCTTTAAACCACATGGCTATATCACATGGTATTACAGCCAATGTGATTGAAGACAATCCCATTGGTTGCTGTACCATGTGATAGGTTACATTAGTTCAAAAGGATGTGACATCGCAGTACAAAAGCTTGCAGAATCGCCAGGATTCAGAGGGTCAACGCTTCTAAAGGTAAGAAAAATATTGAATGTATGTAATTTTATTTTTATAGTTTTTTTTATTGTATTTGTTTCTTTTAATGTTTTTAATTGCCCATTGACTGTTAATGTATTAATCTGTGCCCGTTTAGGCTACAGATAAATACAGTGACAAGCAATGCATTTTTTGGTAAATGCGAGTTTTCTATTGATTGTTATTTGTTCAATTTCTGTTTATTGTTTGGATTAAATTGTTTTGAATTTAGATGGCTTGTTTTAGTACTTTTTAGGATTGGTTAGCATTTTTAATTATTTATTTGTTTTGTTGGCTACTGATTTTAATTAATTAATTAATTAATTGTTTTGTTAGCTATTGGTTTTATTTGTTTAATAGTTTGCTTGGATAGTTGTTTATTTAATGATATTGTTTTAGAATAACATAATTGTAATAATTTAGCTATTTTGGTGATTGATAATTATTTGTGATGTGTACTATTAGGCTATTTAGTTCTTTTATTGTTGGGGTGTTTAGATGCTTCTGTAGTTATGTGATCATTGTGTATTTTTGGTCTTAATTATTTGTATTAGGTTGACCATTGAGTGATTTGGAGGCTTATTATGCCCATATTATATAGGTATGATATACCACTGTGCCAATGAATGGGTACAGGGTGGGCATTGTGGGTCCGGGGTTGGTGCTTAGGCCTCCCGGGTAGGTAGCGTGGGACAGGGGTTAACCCTTTAATTACTATAGCGTTTTTTGACCGTTAAGGTGATTAAAGTTTAGGGGCCATTAGATTGTATTTTTTCATGTATTCTTGCTGATATCGGAGGACATGGACCTGGAGTATGATGGCGAGGACGCCCTTCATGATGGCAGGGGTAAGTAGAAAGGTTTATTTACTTTATTTATGCAGGCTGGCTAATGTTTTATTTTATAATGGGCAAGTGAGCTATTATCTATATCTGGATAATGGTAATTATGCCCATTACCGTACAGTATTTTTTTTGTTGGGGGGGGGGATGTATTTATTTGAATGTATGCATATATCTCTTTTTTTTAGGCACAGGATTGGTACCGCAGGCCAGCGGGGAGCCCCGGACACCCGCAGGAATCACCCGAGGACTCCCTTACACCCACGGGAACCACCCGAGGATCCCGGTACACCAACTGGGACCACCTGAAGACCCCCGGACACGTGCGCGGGGATCACATGTAGGCCCATGGACACTTGCGGGGACCACCCGAGGACCCCTGCTGGCCTTGGGTATCAATCCTGTGTGTAAAAAAAAATGCTTTTATGTGGGAGCACAGGAGGTGGGTGGGTTGTGTATTGGTGGTTAGTACATATTGTAATGTTTATTGGGGGCAGAAGGGGGGAGTGAAGGGCCAAGTACCCTTTCACTCACTCCCTCTGCCACTAATAAAGCTGCTGTTGTTCCTTAACCCCTTAATTGCCTTAGTGTTTAGCCGCTAAGGTAATGAAGTTGCCTGTAAATGCATTTTTATTGCATAGGATTCATGGGATTCGTGCCGGGGTCTCCGGTGCTGATATTAATGAGTATCAGCTTCGGAGACTCCCGTCATCAATCCGATACAGGAAAAAAATTTTTTTTCTAAACCTTTGCCGCTTATCGGCAGCTTTTCACCACCATCCTGCCAACTTTTCCTGGTTACAAGATTTTGAGAGGAAATCTCTATTCTAGAACGGTGATTAGCCTCGATAAGCTAACCGGGGGTACTAGAATTGCACGGGTTTGAAATCTGCCGATAAGTGGCTTCGACGCTCGTTTGGTGATTTTTTTTTCTCTGAAAAAAAAATGCCGAAAAGGGCTTTTATCCGCGACTTATCGGGGCTTACTGAATAGCAGTTGGCTTTTTTGGTGAAAATACCTCACTAAGTGAGTTTATCGCCACTTAGTGCATAGGCCCCACTATATAAGTCAATTACAATGGGCATGCTCCTATAGCCTACTTTTGATATGTTGTATTCTTCTCTCTGTTATCATATATGATCTACCTATAGATTGTAAGGCAGCTGCAATGCACATGTATGCAGACGACACAATCTTATATGCACACAGCCTCTCTGACCTTGGACACATACTTCAATCTGATTTTTCAAGATTGGAAAACTGGATTGCCCAAACCAAACTGTTTTTAAACACCACTGACTTTAGACAAGACTGTAACAATGGTATTTGGGACAAATGCAACATTTCTAAAGGTACCAATGATGAAGCAACAGATCAGCACCAACTCTAACACCATCCTAGTCCCTATCACTAGTTTTAAATATCTGGGCATATGGTTTGACTCCCATTTAACATTTGGGTTGCACATTGATACCCTGACATCCAAAACCTATGCCAAAGTAGGTGTACTTTATAGAAACAAATTCTCCTTAAGCAGCTGGTCAGAAAGCACATTGCACAGCAGATGCTAATGCCAATAAAACAAATATACACAAATGCATAGGGATTAACTAAACCAATGCTAACGGCACTGCAGTGAATTACATCTCAATGTATCATAGGCTTCTTCAACATTGTGTTAAAATATTGGTTAGAAATAGATTTTTATCTAGTTAGGGTGTGTGTTAGTTTAATTCATGCAATACATTATATGTGTATTGGGACGTTGGGGTTTTCACTACTCAGTCACACATTATCAAATACAGGGGTTAACCCCTTAATTACTATAGCGGTTTTTGACCGCTAAGGTGATTAAAGTTTAGGGGCCATTAGATTGTATTTTTTCATGTATTCTTGCTGATGTTAAGGAAATAAACAGTCTCTAAACAAATGCACTGTTGCATTGGTTCTAATTTATGTAACTGACGCATAAATCTTGAGGAATTCATGTCAAACAATAAAAAGAAATGTCATTCATTCAAGATATTTAACCTTTCCGAGCCAAGGAGACCTGCAACAAGTTACTCTGAAGGAATACTAGGAAGAATTCCACATCAAATATGCCTGACTTAAAGTAATAAAGTGTAAGCACACAAAATATAATGTGTTTTCTAGTATCTTTTAAAAGTTATTTCAGTAAATAGTTTTACTTATTTAGGTGCAAAAATCTAATGATAAAATGCACAACTATATGGAATATATAAGTAATACATCTAAATAGCACCATTTGTAAACGTGGTTACAAAAAGGATTCAACTTTTACTTTTACCGTTTGATCAAAATGCAAAAGTAAAAAGAAAAGTAAATTTGTGATGTTATGTTCCGTTAACTCTGCATAATGTCTGCTTATTGTGCACACACAAGAATACGGCAGGACACTAAAGTTACGTTTGCAGATGACTTTCTATAAATCCCATAGTTTTAAGACATTTCTAAAGTCATTTTTACATTGTCTGCTCGAAGTCCACTCAATGAGATCTATGGGCTATTTGTATCAACAGCAAAATGTAGGTGCAAAGTCATTATTTTGTCACAACTCGCTCTGAAATATACCTGTACCAGGCAGCATCGATGGACGCTATGTACCAAGAGCAATATGTACGCTGACGCAGTTGTGTATAAAAATGTGCATGCTTTTCTGTCTGAAACGCAATCTAGTTCTGAAGTGTATTTCTTCTGATTTAAAATTTGCCAGTCTGCGCTAGTATTCTGCACTAAAAAGGAGACTTGGCCACCTGTAATGTGACGGAGAAAACCAACGCAGAAAACTATGGAGGACAGAAACTCAAGTTGCGTATTTTTTAACACATGCACCAGGGCCAACATGCATATGTTCCTCCCACTTGGTCCACAAATCCTTCATCTCATCGCAGACAGACGCAGACACATCCGAAGACGGTTCAACTTTTTTTCCCCCCAATTCTGTGGGAAAATATTCTACCGGCTCTATCAAATATAGTAAAAAATAAATAAATTTAAATTGTGTTTATTTCTTTGATATGGTGCATCTTTTTGGACCCAGAATTGCACCACCTTTGCCTTGATACATAAGCCCCAATACAGTATGTTTGCTTTCTCATGCTAATGACAAGCATCGCCAGCTTGAGAGAATGAGTAAGACACTGTTCTGGCAGGTTTCTCACAGACATTCTTGAGAAACACTTATTGACTGTCTCTCACTCTCATGTACAGCGGTGACAGCACAAGGCAACATCAAACTTCCAGTTGCCCATCACTGTTGTTGGTGGAAGAACTTTGGAAGAACTTTGCTCACTTTGCTAACTGCGCACAATCTTGTTCTGTAGTCTGTAATTCTCCTGCATTTCATCTTATTCAACTTAATCCCTTCAGTGCCAGATGGTACTGCCACCTCAGTGGCCACGGATCTTCCGGCACTGATGGAGCGTGACCGCACTTTGGAGCAATCACATCATCTCTTCTGGATACCGGACATAGTGGGAGCGTCTCCTGCTAATAGCCCCTAAAAAATGAACAAATGGCTATAAGGGCCTCTTGGGTGGTATGCAAATTATTGACTGCAAAATGCGAAATAGACATATTTTTGCTGTCAGCAAGAATCAGTTTGAGTGGATTTGTGAATTTCAAAGGAAAATGTATAATCACACACTGGCTCTAATTTCAAGGGGGAAAAAACATAATCTCCAAAAATCAGCATGTATTGAGGACTAAAGGTTCACCAATTGTAGCTGATTATTTATCCATGAATTTGTGATATTTACTGTAAGTTCATATATTTTTACATGCAGTATGTGACAAAAAAATATTTATTTATTTCAAGTTATTTTTTAACTCAGCAATATATTGGGAGACCCTTTGCAGCAAATGGATTAAGCAGTAAATGGTTTTCTGGGTTATTAGAGCACTTGTAATGGATTTAGATGCCGGTTCTGCAGGTCTGTTCTAACCTGCTTGTGCAACAATCAGACTCTCACACAGACAATTATCAACAGTAACATTTTATTTAATGGTTTTAGAGAAACGAGTCAGGAGGTAATCATTATCTTAATAAACAAGGAGGTAGCAATATTCAACAAGCACAATAAAATAGCAGTGGCCACACTAATGTACCACTGGATCTTTTTCTTGACCTGTGTTTAACCCAACCTGTCTCTGCCATCTTGTCCTCCAGCAAAGCTTGGGTGGTTTACAATTCTAAAACTTGAGTATGTTTCAATATAATAAAGGGCAGGACTTTCCACCCGTATCTATGTATATATGTCTTTAATTATATCGCACCATTTATGTGCATAGAGCTTCACAGCAGTAATACACATGACGTGGTAATATCACACAATGGGAATAAGCGCTCCAGACGTTACAAATCTAAGTGGTAAGTAGGAGGAACGTACAGAGACTGTAGCAAGGTGTTCTAGTAAGTTTATCTGCAGGGGGCTAAGGTCGCTGAATGAGGTGTATAGTAACAGCCACGCAGCTACCCATTTGCTACATTAAGGAGGTGGGTTTTAAGATGTGTCTTAAAGGTGGATAGAGAGGGTGTTATCCCAAAAAGGGAAAACACAAAAGATTCCTGTGTAGTTGCACTCTTACAATTAAATGTGCAGAGAAGTGTGTAAGGAGCTCTAATATCTCCAAGTCTATTGCTCAAGTTGTCAAATTGATAACACAACTCCCAATGTACTCATATTAAAAAAACAAATACACAGAATGTGTAATACATATGCAAAGTGTGTATAAAATCCTCTGTGGTGGGTAACAGGATCTAGAGTAGGTGCAGTATATGTTGACCTATATCCCGTTTGCCCCTCAGTTCTTTCTTTCCCTTATATGTGTAACCCAGGTCTCCAGCAGTTCCTAGAGACCCCCCTCCCTTGGAGCAGCGTGGTCGCGGGTGCCGCCGGAGCCAGCGACGGACCCGACGGCTGCTTCCAAAGGTGGGGGCCGGAGAAGGGAGTAGCGTGCTATCTCCGCGAGCAGGCTGGTTGCCGGGGACGCGATCGGGCCGTTGCTAAGGCCGCAATCGCGTTGCTGCGGTCCCGGCAGCTAGCGAGGAGGGCGCCGCCATTGCGGAGAGACTCACGCATGCGCAGTAATCGCGCAGGCGCAGGTAAGGCCCCAGAGCTAGGGAGAAGTCGCGCGAGTGTAGGGAAAGTGCAGGAAGGGTTGAGGTGGCCTCCAAAGACTCGCGCATGCGCAGGGCAAGTGCGCACGCGGCCCCAATGTATTTGCAGCCTCCACGGGACTACAACTCCCATGACGCTTAGGGGCAAGCACATCAGGTGCCTCCGTGTGGCCAATAAGGGCCAAGGATCTCCAGAGGGAGCAATAAGATACATTTCGCGCGCTGAGAACGGCAGTTGGAGCTGGGGAGCTGTGAGGGAAGGAAGGGTGCAGAGAGCATGTGCAGCTCCTGCATCGAGTAAGTTCCCCACATCCCAAGTAAGGCCCCAACTCCCCACCAGGTTAGTGGGTAAGTGTTGAGGGACGGCCCAGATAGGGACGCTGCCCTTAGTGCGTGTGTGTGTGCTGTCTTGTCAGGATCACGGCTGGCAGGGCTGTGAGGCCTGGCAAGAAGGCATATTGCTAGTGTGTAGCAAGTGGCTGTACGCGTTATGAAGTTTGCAGTGCGTAGTGTTAGTGTTAGTGTTAGGGTTCAGTGAGTGTCAGGACTGGGATGAGTTAAGGGAGTGGGGCAGGTTATTACCCCGCAGGCCCTAGGAGTTTTCCCCAAGCCACCCCAGGTTGCGGTACATCAGGGACAGGCCCTAGGTTAGTGTTCCTGTCACTTTAGGGTTAGTTAGAAAGAGATAGGGATATAGCGGCGGTTGCTGTTCCCGTGATGCGGTTGGTGTTGCCGTGATTCGGTTGTGTTCCCGTGAAGCGGTGGGACCCTCGTTGGGGTTCCTGGAGAATTACCTGGATAGGATCAGACAGATGCATCGCACGTCTGACCCTTTTAGAAGATTGTTGCGGACCCGAGCATCGGAGTGCTCGGAAGGTATTCACTATATATATGTGCACCAACAGGCCTAACACATTAATTAGTGACTGCGCAGTCACCCACGTTCTCTCCTAGAGTGCGGGACATTGGGTGGGGATTCTCGGGACACAAAGGTGGGATCACCTAGTGTTGGGAAGCGTCCTGCGCGACGCAGTAAGTGTCTCCTCTAGAGAGGAACACAGGTTATGATGTTGATATTGCTGTGATCTTTTTCTTGCATGATTGAGTAAAGTCCCTAGTTAATATATATATCTGTGTGAGTATCGATTATTGTGATTGTCCTGCGAGGAAACCCTCCCCCTATGGTGGGAGCCATCGCAGGTGGAGGCGCTGCATCGTTGGAATTAAGTACCCCTAGTATAAATGCCCCAGGTTCCCCATGGCGGAAGCTCAGCCCTCCTGTGAGCAACAGGTATAGCACCACACTAGAAGTAGTCAGATACACCTACACACCCCAATCTCACTTGGGGGGGGGGGGGGAGGGCTACATTTGGAGGCGCTGCTGAGATACAGACCTGGGGTGCCCTGTTCCATTTTTTTCCCCAAATTGTCCAAGTCTCAATTTTTTGTCGCCATGTTTGTGAAGTCCGGACACGAGGTCCTTGCCTGGGCTTTGAGGCAGTATATGGAGCCTGGCCGGGTAGTGGCAGTAGGAGGCCTTCCCGCAACTATGCCCGCGGTTGAGGTTCAGTACTCTATGCGTAAAATTCCAGGGTGGCCGCACGCATGTGTTTTAGATGAGGAACACGATTCCACGGCCACATGGAAAACAATACTTTTTGTAGCAACCCCCACTGCGGATATATGCCTGGCAGAGGCCCCGTCCGCCCTGTGTATGCCCGGGGGCCCGTCTGAGGGATACCCCCTAGTGTACGCAGACCTAGTAAAATGGCGTCTCCCGCCAACGCAGGAGAACGTACGTGCTGCTGGCTGCAAGCCTGCACTAAATTGTGTCGAAGAAAACTGTCCGGGATTGGCGGGAAAACCAGAAGGCTACCCCCCTATCTATACAGAGAGCCCTAGTGTAATTGCAGAGACTGGGATTAAAATGGAGTCTCTCTCTAGCAGTGAGTCACACCTAAGATGGCGGCTCCCGCCAAGTCGGGAGAGCACCAGGACTGTGCAAGAAATTGTTGCAGAGTATTGTCCGGGTTGGGCGCGAAACCCTGAACCCCGCCCTTGCACTGTGAGTGACTCAGCACAGAGCCAGAACCACTCCCTTGTAGAAAGTGCCCCTCCTTCAGATTTCACCAGGGGGAGCAAGCCTTGTTATCTTCAAGCATACAGTGAAGCCGCTACTAATTCTTTCACTTCAGCGATGGAGGTAGTGGAGGGGCCGCGTGCCCAAATGGACTTTTCAGACGATGAGCAGGTCAGTATAGCTAACCTATCTACCCCCCTCATAGAAAATTCTGAGGATCCGATCGTGATAGCCTCAAAACAGGAGGAGGATCCTGACCTCTATATCACTCTGAGTTGTGCTGAAGTTAAGTCTGTCTTCAGGGAGAAGTTATTTAGGGATTTCCGCTACCAACAACCGGTTGTGGAGGGGCCGTGTGCCCGAGTGAACATTTCAGATCCGGTTCCTGAGCGGGACGAGGTTGAAGTCCCATCGGTGGCGATGCGCCTACCGGCGAACCACCCCAGCGATTATACAGAGGAATCACAGGGTAAGGTGTACATACCCCCACCTTCTTCTAGTGAATCCAGCGACCAGTCACTTGTGGTGATGCGCCTGCCGGCGGACCACTTTAGTGACAGCAATGAACACCCTATCTTGGCGGATGCAGAGCCTGCTGTGGGCCCGTGTGCCCTAGAGGAGGTGTATCCCGATGTTGCGGACCCTACTGTGGGCCCGTGCACCCTACAATGGTCAGTCCAACCTACTACCGAGGTACCATCAGTCCTGGAATGGGGACCAGTACCAAACGACGATGAGGGTGAGTCGACTGCCCCAGGGGTGTCGGGGGTGAGCCTCCAGGTGACCGCGGAGCACGATGGCTCCTTAAGTCTGGTCACCCAGGCGAAGGGCTCCCCTCTACATCGCGTCCTGGCGGAGGTGTCCTCCTTGGGAGAATCCATCCCAAGCCAGTGGAGTGGTAAGGTACTCCCTAACTCCCCACAATCTCCGATGGAGCTGGCCGTGAAGAAGGTCAGAGTTGCGGCTTCTGAACGGAGTATGAGCCCGTGCGCTCCGACACAAGTGGTCCCAGGACTGGGATCCAACGCTCCCGAGTTTTCAGCGCGTAAGTGGACTGCCCCAGAAGTACCGGGGGCAGGTCCCAAGACGGCCGAGGTGGGAACTGACAGCATCCCCGAGGACCTGTTGGCCACCGTGAATCACCGCAGTGGTCGGGTGTCTACTCTTTACCCCCTGCCAGGTAAAACAGAGACATTGTCCAGTGCTCGCTTCTCAGTGGAAGCCTCGCAAGTCCGTAGGGACAAGGACTGTGTAAAGGAAGATCCAGGGAGACTGGCCTCCTTTAAGCCCAAAAAGGAGCATGCCATTCGTCAAGTAGTGGACCGTGGAAAAGGTCCTGGCCTCCTGGTCTACCGCATCCCTGCCGCGGATGGCCGGGTAAAGGCCCGGTTAAGAGACACTGTGCTATTCCTTTCACCAGGGGGAGGAAGTAGTACAGAACCAGTGACTGTCACCCCAGAGCGTGCTCTACAGGAGATTTTTCTAGCGGAGGCTCACAGACGCACAAGTGAGATACCCCCACATGATCAGTTAGGGGCACCCCACAAATGGTCTCAGCTAGCAACGGGTATTATGTGTGAATTTCATTGTACCCAGTCATATAATTGCCATGTGATGAGTTGTATTTTCTATGCTGTGCATTTTGATTGTATAACTATTATGTTGATTGATGTCGTTCCCCAAGCGGGGACGTTGGATTTTCCACCAGGGGGAGAGTGTAACCCAGGTCTCCAGCAGCTCCTAGAGACCCCCCTCCCTTGGAGCAGCGTGGTCGCGGGTGCCGCCGGAGCCAGCGACGGACCCGACGGCTGCTTCCAAAGGTGGGGGCCGGAGAAGGGAGTAGCGTGCTATCTCCGCGAGCAGGCTGGTTGCCGGGGACGCGATCGGGCCGTTGCTAAGGCCGCGATCGTGTTGCTGTGGTCCCGGCAGCTAGCGAGGAGGGCGCCGCCATTGCGGAGAGACTCGCGCATGCGCAGTAATCGCGCAGGCGCAGGTAAGGCCCCAGAGCTAGGGAGAAGTCGCGCGAGTGTAGGGAAAGTGCAGGAAGGGTTGAGGTGGCCTCCAAAGACTCGCGCATGCGCAGGGCAAGTGCGCACGCGGCCCCAATGTATTTGCAGCCTCCACGGGACTACAACTCCCATGACGCTTAGGGGCAAGCACATCAGGTGCCTCCGTGTGGCCAATAAGGGCCAAGGATCTCCAGAGGGAGCAATAAGATACATTTCGCGCGCTGAGAACGGCAGTTGGAGCTGGGGAGCTGTGAGGGAAGGAAGGGTGCAGAGAGCATGTGCAGCTCCTGCATCGAGTAAGGTCCCCACATCCCAAGTAAGGCCCCAACTCCCCACCAGGTTAGTGGGTAAGTGTTGAGGGACGGCCCAGATAGGGACGCTGCCCTTAGTGCGTGTGTGTGTGCTGTCTTGTCAGGATCACGGCTGGCAGGGCTGTGAGGCCTGGCAAGAAGGCATAGTGCTAGTGTGTAGCAAGTGGCTGTACGCGTTATGAAGTTTGCAGTGCGTAGTGTTAGTGTTAGTGTTAGGGTTCAGTGAGTGTCAGGACTGGGATGAGTTAAGGGAGTGGGGCAGGTTATTACCCCGCAGGCCCTAGGAGTTTTCCCCAAGCCACCCCAGGTTGCGGTACATCAGGGACAGGCCCTAGGTTAGTGTTCCTGTCACGTTAGGGTTAGTTAGAAAGAGATAGGGATATAGCGGCGGTTGCTGTTCCTGTGATGCGGTTGGTGTTGCCGTGATTCGGTTGTGTTCCCGTGAAGCGGTGGGACCCTCGTTGGGGTTCCTGGAGAATTACCTGGATAGGATCAGACAGATGCATCGCACGTCTGACCCTTTTAGAAGATTGTTGCGGACCCGAGCATCGGAGTGCTCGGAAGGTATTCACTATATATATGTGCACCAACAGGCCTAACACATTAATTAGTGACTGCGCAGTCACCCACGTTCTCTCCTAGAGTGCGGGACATTGGGTGGGGATTCTCGGGACACAAAGGTGGGATCACCTAGTGTTGGGAAGCGTCCTGCGCGACGCAGTAAGTGTCTCCTCTAGAGAGGAACACAGGTTATGATGTTGATATTGCTGTTTCTTGCATGATTGAGTAAAGTCCCTAGTTAATATATATATCTGTGTGAGTATCGATTATTGTGATTGTCCTGCGAGGAAACCCTCCCCCTATGGTGGGAGCCATCGCAGGTGGAGGCGCTGCATCGTTGGAAGTAAGTACCCCTAGTATAAATGCCCCAGGTTCCCCATGGCGGAAGCTCAGCCCTCCTGTGAGCAACAGGTATAGCACCACACTAGAAGTAGTCAGATACACCTACACACCCCAATCTCACTTGGGGGGGGGGGGGAGGGCTACATTTGGAGGCGCTGCTGAGATACAGACCTGGGGTGCCCTGTTCCATTTTTTTCCCCAAATTGTCCAAGTCTCAATTTTTTGTCGCCATGTTTGTGAAGTCCGGACACGAGGTCCTTGCCTGGGCTTTGAGGCAGTATATGGAGCCTGGCCGGGTAGTGGCAGTAGGAGGCCTTCCCGCAACTATGCCCGCGGTTGAGGTTCAGTACTCTATGCGTAAAATTCCAGGGTGGCCGCACGCATGTGTTTTAGATGAGGAACACGATTCCACGGCCACATGGAAAACAATACTTTTTGTAGCAACCCCCACTGCGGATATATGCCTGGCAGAGGCCCCGTCCGCCCTGTGTATGCCCGGGGGCCCGTCTGAGGGATACCCCCTAGTGTACGCAGACCTAGTAAAATGGCGTCTCCCGCCAACGCAGGAGAACGTACGTGCTGCTGGCTGCAAGCCTGCACTAAATTGTGTCGAAGAAAACTGTCCGGGATTGGCGGGAAAACCAGAAGGCTACCCCCCTATCTATACAGAGAGCCCTAGTGTAATTGCAGAGACTGGGATTAAAATGGAGTCTCTCTCTAGCAGTGAGTCACACCTAAGATGGCGGCTCCCGCCAAGTCGGGAGAGCACCAGGACTGTGCAAGAAATTGTTGCAGAGTATTGTCCGGGTTGGGCGCGAAACCCTGAACCCCGCCCTTGCACTGTGAGTGACTCAGCACAGAGCCAGAACCACTCCCTTGTAGAAAGTGCCCCTCCTTCAGATTTCACCAGGGGGAGCAAGCCTTGTTATCTTCAAGCATACAGTGAAGCCGCTACTAATTCTTTCACTTCAGCGATGGAGGTAGTGGAGGGGCCGCGTGCCCAAATGGACTTTTCAGACGATGAGCAGGTCAGTATAGCTAACCTATCTACCCCCCTCATAGAAAATTCTGAGGATCCGATCGTGATAGCCTCAAAACAGGAGGAGGATCCTGACCTCTATATCACTCTGAGTTGTGCTGAAGTTAAGTCTGTCTTCAGGGAGAAGTTATTTAGGGATTTCCGCTACCAACAACCGGTTGTGGAGGGGCCGTGTGCCCGAGTGAACATTTCAGATCCGGTTCCTGAGCGGGACGAGGTTGAAGTCCCATCGGTGGCGATGCGCCTACCGGCGAACCACCCCAGCGATTATACAGAGGAATCACAGGGTAAGGTGTACATACCCCCACCTTCTTCTAGTGAATCCAGCGACCAGTCACTTGTGGTGATGCGCCTGCCGGCGGACCACTTTAGTGACAGCAATGAACACCCTATCTTGGCGGATGCAGAGCCTGCTGTGGGCCCGTGTGCCCTAGAGGAGGTGTATCCCGATGTTGCGGACCCTACTGTGGGCCCGTGCACCCTACAATGGTCAGTCCAACCTACTACCGAGGTACCATCAGTCCTGGAATGGGGACCAGTACCAAACGACGATGAGGGTGAGTCGACTGCCCCAGGGGTGTCGGGGGTGAGCCTCCAGGTGACCGCGGAGCACGATGGCTCCTTAAGTCTGGTCACCCAGGCGAAGGGCTCCCCTCTACATCGCGTCCTGGCGGAGGTGTCCTCCTTGGGAGAATCCATCCCAAGCCAGTGGAGTGGTAAGGTACTCCCTAACTCCCCACAATCTCCGATGGAGCTGGCCGTGAAGAAGGTCAGAGTTGCGGCTTCTGAACGGAGTATGAGCCCGTGCGCTCCGACACAAGTGGTCCCAGGACTGGGATCCAACGCTCCCGAGTTTTCAGCGCGTAAGTGGACTGCCCCAGAAGTACCGGGGGCAGGTCCCAAGACGGCCGAGGTGGGAACTGACAGCATCCCCGAGGACCTGTTGGCCACCGTGAATCACCGCAGTGGTCGGGTGTCTACTCTTTACCCCCTGCCAGGTAAAACAGAGACATTGTCCAGTGCTCGCTTCTCAGTGGAAGCCTCGCAAGTCCGTAGGGACAAGGACTGTGTAAAGGAAGATCCAGGGAGACTGGCCTCCTTTAAGCCCAAAAAGGAGCATGCCATTCGTCAAGTAGTGGACCGTGGAAAAGGTCCTGGCCTCCTGGTCTACCGCATCCCTGCCGCGGATGGCCGGGTAAAGGCCCGGTTAAGAGACACTGTGCTATTCCTTTCACCAGGGGGAGGAAGTAGTACAGAACCAGTGACTGTCACCCCAGAGCGTGCTCTACAGGAGATTTTTCTAGCGGAGGCTCACAGACGCACAAGTGAGATACCCCCACATGATCAGTTAGGGGCACCCCACAAATGGTCTCAGCTAGCAACGGGTATTATGTGTGAATTTCATTGTACCCAGTCATATAATTGCCATGTGATGAGTTGTATTTTCTATGCTGTGCATTTTGATTGTATAACTATTATGTTGATTGATGTCGTTCCCCAAGCGGGGACGTTGGATTTTCCACCAGGGGGAGAGTGTAACCCAGGTCTCCAGCAGCTCCTAGAGACCCCCCTCCCTTGGAGCAGCGTGGTCGCGGGTGCCGCCGGAGCCAGCGACGGACCCGACGGCTGCTTCCAAAGGTGGGGGCCGGAGAAGGGAGTAGCGTGCTATCTCCGCGAGCAGGCTGGTTGCCGGGGACGCGATCGGGCCGTTGCTAAGGCCGCGATCGTGTTGCTGTGGTCCCGGCAGCTAGCGAGGAGGGCGCCGCCATTGCGGAGAGACTCGCGCATGCGCAGTAATCGCGCAGGCGCAGGTAAGGCCCCAGAGCTAGGGAGAAGTCGCGCGAGTGTAGGGAAAGTGCAGGAAGGGTTGAGGTGGCCTCCAAAGACTCGCGCATGCGCAGGGCAAGTGCGCACGCGGCCCCAATGTATTTGCAGCCTCCACGGGACTACAACTCCCATGACGCTTAGGGGCAAGCACATCAGGTGCCTCCGTGTGGCCAATAAGGGCCAAGGATCTCCAGAGGGAGCAATAAGATACATTTCGCGCGCTGAGAACGGCAGTTGGAGCTGGGGAGCTGTGAGGGAAGGAAGGGTGCAGAGAGCATGTGCAGCTCCTGCATCGAGTAAGGTCCCCACATCCCAAGTAAGGCCCCAACTCCCCACCAGGTTAGTGGGTAAGTGTTGAGGGACGGCCCAGATAGGGACGCTGCCCTTAGTGCGTGTGTGTGTGCTGTCTTGTCAGGATCACGGCTGGCAGGGCTGTGAGGCCTGGCAAGAAGGCATAGTGCTAGTGTGTAGCAAGTGGCTGTACGCGTTATGAAGTTTGCAGTGCGTAGTGTTAGTGTTAGTGTTAGGGTTCAGTGAGTGTCAGGACTGGGATGAGTTAAGGGAGTGGGGCAGGTTATTACCCCGCAGGCCCTAGGAGTTTTCCCCAAGCCACCCCAGGTTGCGGTACATCAGGGACAGGCCCTAGGTTAGTGTTCCTGTCACGTTAGGGTTAGTTAGAAAGAGATAGGGATATAGCGGCGGTTGCTGTTCCTGTGATGCGGTTGGTGTTGCCGTGATTCGGTTGTGTTCCCGTGAAGCGGTGGGACCCTCGTTGGGGTTCCTGGAGAATTACCTGGATAGGATCAGACAGATGCATCGCACGTCTGACCCTTTTAGAAGATTGTTGCGGACCCGAGCATCGGAGTGCTCGGAAGGTATTCACTATATATATGTGCACCAACAGGCCTAACACATTAATTAGTGACTGCGCAGTCACCCACGTTCTCTCCTAGAGTGCGGGACATTGGGTGGGGATTCTCGGGACACAAAGGTGGGATCACCTAGTGTTGGGAAGCGTCCTGCGCGACGCAGTAAGTGTCTCCTCTAGAGAGGAACACAGGTTATGATGTTGATATTGCTGTTTCTTGCATGATTGAGTAAAGTCCCTAGTTAATATATATATCTGTGTGAGTATCGATTATTGTGATTGTCCTGCGAGGAAACCCTCCCCCTATGGTGGGAGCCATCGCAGGTGGAGGCGCTGCATCGTTGGAAGTAAGTACCCCTAGTATAAATGCCCCAGGTTCCCCATGGCGGAAGCTCAGCCCTCCTGTGAGCAACAGGTATAGCACCACACTAGAAGTAGTCAGATACACCTACACACCCCAATCTAACTTGGGGGGGGTGGGAAAGAGGGCTACATATGATTATTAGGTTGAGCGGTAGAACACCTGTCTGTCTAATAGAGAGGGTGTTAGTCAAATATTGAGGGGAAGGGCATTCCAGAAGTGTGGCACAGTTAGTGAGAAAGGTTTAAGGTGGGGGATGGCTTTAGATACAAAAGGGGTAGAGGGAAGACATTCTTGAGCAAAACGCAAGAGTTGAGATGGTGTATAATTAGGGCTGAGATGTAAGAAGGGGTAGAAGAGTCCATAGCCTTAAAAGTGAGGAGGAGAATTTTTTGTGTAATACGGGATTTGATAGAAAGCCAGGAGAGGCATTTCAGCAGGCGAGACACTGAGAGAGATTTAGGAGAGAGTAGAGTGATTCTAACAGCAGTGTTTAGGACAGATTGAAGGGGAGACAGGTGATAGGCAGGAAGGCCAGACAGCAGAAGGCTACAATAGTCAAGACGGGAGAGAATGAGGGCCTGCGCTAAAGTTTTAGCAGTAGAGCAACAGAGGAAAAGGCGTATCTTTGCAATGTTGCGAAGGAAAAAACGACAGGTTTTAGCTACATTTTGAATGTGAGAGGAGAATGTGAGTGAGGATTCAAATGTGACCCCTAGGCAGCATGCTTGTGGTACTGAGTATATGATAGTGCTTCCAACAGTAATGTAGAAGGGGGCAGTAGGGCCAGGCTTAGGAGGAAGTATGAGGAGCTCCGTTTTTGACATAGAAAAAAAGATTGGTGTGAAACAGCGCTAATAATAACTGGATAATATAAAACACAGGCAGCCAAGTGAAAAATTGATAGTACAATCAGTCAGAGAACATAGCAAACAAAGGGTAACCGGCGCCACAGATAATAAATAAAATCAAACCGAAATTGGTAAAAAGTCCAAATGGAGTCCTATAAACGATGGATTTCGAGGATTCTCACATCAACGGAGTGTATGTGGAAAAAAGAGAAAAAGAAACAAATAATGGTGCAGTATATCAACACTATGGCTAAAGAAACAAACAGACAACACAAGACATACAAGACATACAAATGATGAACACTAGCACGGCCTAATATTAATAAAAAGCAAATTTATTAAGTGTGAAGAATACATATAACGCATCCGGAGGGGTAAAATTACAACCCTTTTCTTGGTATTTCTTACGTAGAACATCTTGAACTATATTACCGGTGTTCACTGATACTTATTTGATTTTAAGCGTTAATTATTTGTCTTTGTATTATATATATGAAGTGTATACTTACCATTTGAGCGCTTTTCCTATCTATTTCTTTTCAAGTATACCTAATCAATGCATGCCTTAATTTACTAAGTAAACCCATTCTCAAGTGTTGAGCTTGTACCAGACGTAACGCTTGGAATTTAGACCTACAGTAAAAGTTCAATTTTTGTTTTGCGAAAAAGTATATACAAGATACTGCAGACATGTGGAATAAGGTTTTGTGGTCAGACGAGACAAACATTGAGCTTTTTGGTCTAAATTTCAAGTGTTACATCTGGCGCAAGCCCAACACTGCACATCACCCAGTCAACACCATCCCAACTGTCAAGCATGGTAGTGGCAGCATCGTGTTATGGGGATGCTTCTCTTCAGCAGGGACTGGGAAGCTTGTCAGGATAAAGGGAAGAATGGATGGTGCAAAGTATAGGTGAATCCTTGAGGAAAACCTGTTTGAGACAGCCGAGACTCTGAAACTAGGAGGACATTCACATTTCAGCAGCACAATGACCTGAATCACAAAGCGAAAACCACACTGGAATGGATGAACAAGAAGATAATTAATGTTCTTTGGTGGCCCAGGCAAAGTCCTGACTTGAATGCAATCAAACATTTATGTGAGGCTTAAAGATTGCAGTCCATCGACGATCCCCAACAAAATGATCAGAACTGGATCAATTTTACCGTGAAGAATGGACAAAAATGTCACCATCCTACCTTGCAAAGCTAGTACAGACCTATCCAAAAAGATTCATAGCAGTAATTGCTACAAAAGGTGCTTCTAGCAATTACTGACTTAAGGGGCTGAATACTTATTCACCAGTAAATGTCACAGTTTTTTCCTCCTCATATAACAGTGTTCAGTTTATCTGCTACAGCTGTGTAGCTTTGAATAAAAATAGTTGGTTTGAAAAAATGCACATACATTATTTGTAATTCAACAACTTGTGACATTATCGGTAGGGGGTGAATACTTCTGCAAACCACTGAGTGTTCTAATATGCTAATCTACTCCAGTGATTCATGGTCCCTAGGGCAGTATAGAGGTTAATTTTCCCTAGGCCTTATTTGTTGCACATTTGTATATCTAAAATGTTTCTAGTTAAAGGTTAGTGCCTGGCGGCGCCTTAGTCCTGGAAGATGCCAGAAGGTCACCTGATATGAGGTGACCTGATTATAATGTTTAGCCCACCTTTAGTCGGCCCAGCAATGGGGGTGGGTGCCTATCTTATATAAGGCAGGGTTCAGCCCTTACTGCCTTGGATCCCAGGAGGTACAAGAGGAGCGGGGTCTCAGGCTCTTATAGCCTGTAATTATGACACCTTTGTTATTTGTAGTACTAGGGCAAGTTTCTCAGTGTTAGGGGGGCCCTTAGAGACCGGGGTTGAAAGAAACTACACTACAGAAGAAAGTGGTTCCCAGGGATCTCTCTCTGGCAGCACAGTCCTAAAGGGTACCGAGATCTGTTACTGGGGATCTCTTCTAGCAGCACAGTCCCTCTGTGCTCTAGAGTGCCATGCTGTTTATGCGACACACCTTTAAACCTGCTTGATGAGCCAGGTGGAGACTGGCTAATTGCCTCTAGCAGCAATAAACTAGCTCCCTACTGGACTCATCAGCTAAAGACAGGCTCTTTATGTGGCACATTGAATAGAGTACAGTATTTTTGCCATCTGTTGTATGCAATAAATGAATCCTTCTGCAAAATTATGTTTTCTCTTTGATATAGATATAGTACAACTTACTGTTTTCTGTACTGCACGAATCCAAGTTTAAATCCCCAGCATTTTTTTGCACTTTGTGGCACCACAACCGAATCATAATGCACAGTACTTTTTCAGCCCGTTAGTAATTCTCCTATGGTATGTACCAAGTACAAGTCCCACAATCTAAAAACCACCACTTTAATGCATCTTTAATAAATATCTATTTTAAATTATATTATACTCATCACTCATTTCCTTCTTTTTCATTATAAAATGTAGACCGTATACACATTGTCAATTAAATGATATATATAATTTTTCCCATATCTGTCAAAATACACTCTTTTCTCTTCAATATATATCATTAACATCCTGCTCCCAATTACGATAATCCTGATGAAACATGTGTAGCGTGCGAAACACGTTGAGATTACGTCACTCGTACGTTATTACTTCTCCACATGTGGATACAGAGTGGTGTTTGTTGTCAGACAGTGAGTCTGACAGTCATCGGGGGATGTGGCTGGTGCCATCCTTTTCTATGTTTCCATCATGAACGATCGGATGCACTGCCACACTGCCCATGATGTTTCCCTTACCTGATTGTAAGTGATTCATATCTTACTATATATTTCTGAAAGCATTGTATGTATGTATGTTTCCCTGGTGTGTTCCCTGTCCCTAGCGGCAATCTCATTGGTCCCTTGGCCCGCCCGCCCGCCCACGCACACCTCTCATTGGCCTCACACACTCACACCACTGCTTCAGGCCCCCTTGGCCCACCCCCGCACACCTCTCATTGGCCTCACACACTCACACCACTGCTTCAGGCCCCCTTGCAGCTCACCTTCCCCCCTCCCGGTGGCCGTCACTCTCCCCGTCACCCGGACCGCAGCTCACCTTCCCCCCCCCGGACAGGCCCCGCACCTTCCCCCCTCCCATTGGCCGTCACTCTCCCCCGTCACACGGACAGGCCCTGCACCTTCCCTGCTGCATGTTTCCCGGCGGCTCGCGCTCACAGGTGCAGAGAGGGGGCGCGTGCGCAGCGCTCCCCGGATGGGAGGAGGGAGAGCAGAGAAGGGCCAGGCGCGCAACAATCGGAGGAGTGCGGGAGAGAGGAGCGGTGCTGTGAGTCCTGGCAGAGGTGAGGGGGCTTTGTGTGTGCGTGGGGAGAGGGGGGGACAGTGTGTGTGGGACACCGTGTGTGTGTGGGGGGAGGGACAGTGTGTGTGTGGGGGAGGGGGGGACAGTGTGTGTGTGTGTGAGGGGGGGACAGTGTGTGGGGGAGGGGGGACAGTGTGTGTGTGTGTGTGAGGGGGGGAACAGTGTGTGTGTGTGGGGGGGGGACAGTGTGTGGGGGGGAGGGTGGGGGACAGTGTGTGTGGGACACCATGTGTGTGTGTGTGTGGGGGGGAGGGACAGTGTGTGTGGGGGGGGGACAGTGTGTGTGTGGGGGGGACAGTATGTGTGTGGGGGGGGACAGTGTGTGTGTGTGGGGGGGACAGTGTGTGTGGGGGGGAGTGGGGGACAGTGTGTGTGTGGGGGAGGGGGGGCAGTGTGTGTGTGGGGGAGGGGGGGACAGTGTGTGTGTGGGGCAGGGGAGGGACAGTGTGTGTGTGTGAGGGGGGGACAGTGTGTGGGGGAGGGGGGACAGTGTGTGTGTGGGGGGGGACGACGACAGTGTGACTCCCGGGCAACGCCGGGTCTCTCAGCTAGTTATTTGTAATTGTGAATATACTCTTTTGATATTTACCTCTGATGTGCTAATTTCATTTCTTCCTATCATATGTAGCCCTGGGTAGTTTTGGGGCTATAGGTCTGTCCTCCTTTTGGCAGTAATACCTAGTAAGGGCAAGTTTGCCAGGAGTAATCATGGGTTTTCCCCACACATGCAGTGCGGTGAGTCAGTGAAGGTAGTGTCTTCAGGCCTAGTGTCCAATTAGAGACACAGGGGTGGTGCTTACTGGAGCTGTACTTAATGCATCGCACTTCCTGCTCTAGTGAGTCTGTCCCGGTAGTGAGAGGGGCAAGGTTACCCTACCAAGCTGTCAGGGCTCTGGCAGGCTTGAGGCCCTCCGGGGAGCGTGGTTTAACCATACCTCCTATCCCACCAGGGGATAGGGGAAGAGCAAGAACCACTCTTGGTGCCCTTGACTGGGAGTGTGTGCAGGGACATCCTGAGGGTGGAGACCTTCAACTGCTGTGATCTGAGACTGCTGCTGAATCATGGAGATCAAATAAAGTGTAGCGGTCATGTAAAATGGCTACAGTCATCTCTCCTGCTGACAGTAAGGCCTGGTAAGTTGTGGGCATGCCAGCAGTAATTATGGAGGTTTGCCCTCACACCCTGGTGGGGTGCCCTGTGTATGGATGGGAGTGGTCACATGCTCTGACTCCATGGTTAGTGATGTCAGAGGTGTGTCAGCTTCCAGAGTGTACATAAGGCACAGCACTGTGTCAAAAGTAGTTCTAGTACAAGTTCAGCTAAGAGGAGGAGTTCAAGTTTCAATCCTAGTCTGAGTTACTGGTTATGTTGTAGTAACTGTAAAGAGACTGTGTCCAGGGACCTGGCACAGGATAGAAATATCCCGGCTGGGATAGGGAATCCCTATTAAAGGAGAGCTCACCTTTCAAAGGGAAGCATTGACTCAAGATGAGTGGCTAGAGATTCTACTGCGTGGGGCAGCTAGCCCACTTCAATCAATAAAGATGCTCTTATTCGAACACCCTCTCGTGTACGTGTGTGGAGTGAATGTACAGAGAGGAGCACCACCGAGGAGTTCCTCACCAGGACCATCCCCAAGTGACCGAAGGGACCCTGATGAGGTGGAGGCGCTGCACTGGAACTAGGTAGGACTCAGCACACTACCTCAGCTGCCTGTCTGGACGGGTCCTCCCCACACACCATCATGCGGGAGACTCAGGAGTCCTGTTGCCAACAGGTGCACCACCAGACACTATCACACTGTAATGGGGACCGGTTAGACCACAGGGGCCAATGTGAGATTGGGTGGGTCAGGCCGGGCCAGAAATACCGTTACAAAAGTATCCTGTGCTTTTATAAAATACCTCCTGCCTGAGACTGAAGTATATTGGGAGGAGAATGAGCGTTCTTTTGCAGATACTTCACCCCATACAGCTGGAGGATGCATAAGATGGAGGCTCTGCACCTGTGAGTAGAATTTGGGCAAATCCCCAGAAACCTGTCCTGTTATTCCCCTTTACCACCATGCAGGAGATCCAGGGCCCTCTGTTACGAGCAGGTATGCACCACACAGAGCCATGTGACCAGAATAGCATAGAAGACCCTATGTGAGATTGGGTGGGGGAAACAGGGTTACACATATATATCCATATATATATATACACAATATTGGGATAGGGACACTCAAATATATGTTCCTAAGAGTACTTACTTTGGTTGGTTGTGGGTGCCTGCAGGATGATTGTGTGCCACAATTGTCGATCAGGAATATACCATTTTAAATAAGTGAATGTCCTCAGAACTCCCTAAAATGTTTAAGCACACACACACACACACACACACACACACACACACACACACACACACACACACACACACACACACACACACACACACACACACACACACACACACACACACACACACACACACACACACACACACACACACACACACACACACACACACACACACACACACACACACACACACATTAAGGTTGACCTGTATGCCCCAATTGTGAATTGGTTTGTTATTTGAAAAATAAATTCTTCCTTCCTCCTATTCCATGAGAATAATTATAATCATTATAACCATAATTTATTGTTATACTTTATTACTCAGTATTGCAATAGTGAACACAGTAGTGAATATTATTTGTATTAATGAAGCAGGAGCATTGCGTTCAGGCATTTCACGTGATGTTAACCTTTGGAAACGCCACAGTAATGTTGGTGCGGTATCCACAGAAGTAATTAACATAACTTTAGGTTAACAGTGCGTTAAAATCATATTGTTAATATTAATGGCCAATAATGAAAATATTATGCAAATATTATGCAAATAATATGCAAATTTGCCATTATTATAAGCATACTCTATCCACAAACGTCTAATAATATCAGTGTGGCTGAAAACCTGTAAGTTGAATAAATCAGAGCTAAATTTGGCTTTAGCTATGACTTATTACAGGGGAGCGCAAACTTTTTGTGCTGCGCCCCCCTGTCACTCTGCCCCGGCTCTCGCGCCCCCCTGCCTACCTTCTTTCGCGTCAGATGACGCTGCGTGGGCGTGTGACGTCAGGTCACATGGTGCCGCGGCGTCTATTGATGCCGCGTTGCCATGGCGACGCAGCACAGACGGCTGAATCCCGGTAAGTAAATAGTTGCAGGGGCCTCACGCGATCCCCGGCATTTAATTTAAATGCCTGGGGGAAGAGCGCGGGGCCTCTGCAACTGCCCGCGCCCCCCCAGCACAATCTCCCGCCCCCCTGGGGGTCGCGCCCCCCACTTTGCGCACCGCTGACTTATTACATAGGTAATAACTCCAATACTAGATAAGAGATTATTCAATGAAGCCATTAATATAGAGGGCAGGTTAGATGTGTTGGAATGGTTGAAGGTTATGGGGTGAGGGGAATGAGGATAGGTGCCCCAGGATGGGGTAGTTAGGCCCCTGAGAGGGGGGGGGGGTTGGGGAGGAAGGTTGGTAGTAGGTAACTCCTTACTTGACATAGCAATGAGTACGGAAATGTCTTTCAAGCATCTTTGGTAGGCAAGAGCGAAAGGGGGATCTAAATATTAACCCCTGTGCATGCTTTAGTGTTCAGCTAGTCAGAGATTACCCAATGGCAATTTAGACTACTGAGGAGTAATTTTTACATACTGTACTCTAAAGAGGTTGTTTCAACTATGTTTGGACAAAAATCCCCTTTGACATCGACAGTATAAGCCACTTCAGCAAATATAGAATAAGAGCATGAGGGGTTAATATATTACAACATTTATGACAATTAATTGCATTTACTTTTGTCATGTAGTGTAGGGATAGGAGTAATGTACTATAATGGTATTTTAAGATAACATAGCGTTATCCTGAAATAACCTGACATTACCCTAACAAAAATGAGCCTGGTAACATCACGTTGGTAACTTAGGGAAAATAATGCCTGGTCCTTTTAGTCCCCGTCATGTTATGTTCCCTGATTTAACAGAGCTTAGTGAATATCCCCCTAAATCTCCTTCTCCTTCTTGGACATATGAGAAATGTTTATAGAGCATTCAAGTTTCAATCATCCAAATAAAAATAAAATTGCACATCCCCATCCCATCTCTTTACGCTCACTTGCAACATTTCAATGACTGTAGGTTTCACTTTGCTTTTGCTCTGGTGTGTGCCTTTGTCAGTCAAAGGTTTAGAATAATGATTTTTTAAAAATATATTTTAAAGATACTATGGAAGGGGGGGGGGGGAGAGGTTCAAACTAAAATCAAGCCAACCCTTACACTTTATTTTTAGTATAAATCAAATGCAGCACTAAAATATATCACTGTTCTACTTCTGATGCAACACAAGACCTTAAATGCTCTTTCTTGACTGGTAAAATATATAATTTGTTCTTACCATCTGCCACACAGATTAACCATTTTCCCCACTGGGATTTTACACAGAGTAAAAAAAAAACTAGATGTTAATTTCTTGTTTGCGGAACAGCCTTAAAATATTTGCATCAAACAAATGTACTTTGTTTACAATCTGATGGTATTCACAAATGAACACAGCCTATAAATGACATTTTAGGTAATAAAGACATACATTTGGCTATTAATATCTTTATAAAACACAGAAATATTCATCAATATTTTTTTGACAAAATACATTACAATAATGGCCTTTAGAGATAGATTTAAACTCTTTAGTGCCAGAATATTCAGAAGAGAGGTAATTATAGCTAGAAGCACTCAGTAAACAAAAGTATATTTGTTGCATCTAAAATTTACTTTTATTATTTGTATATGTAAAAATAAAAAGAATACATAGATTTTTTGTGTATATATATATATATATATACACTTAGTTAAGTTATGGTGAGTAAAAAAAGGTGACAAAAACCCTCCACAGCAAAGCATATACTGTAGCAAATATAACTGTATGCTCATTTGCATGTCTTAGGCAGGTCTGCAACCCCGCCTTTCACCAATATCACCCAGCACACAGCACTTCCACTGCAGCAAGGTATTCTGGGAAATGACATGCAAATGAGCACACAGTGCCACTTTTTGCTTCAAAACCATTTTAAACATGGGTTCCTATAGGCTTAAGCTTGCTGTATGGTCACAGCTTTAAGCACAGCCAGGGTTAAGATGCACAGCCAGTAAACCCACCCACAGACAGCTGTTTCGACCTTAATGGGTCTCATCAGTGTGGGGTTAGTTACTGGCTATGCAAAGCTGAAGCAATGAGGATGGGGTTTACCATACTTAATTAAGTTATGGTGAGTAAAAAAGTGACAAAAACCCTCCACAGCAAAGCATATAGCAAATGGAAATATAACTGTATGCTCATTTGCATTTCTTAGGCAGGTCTGCAACCCGCATTTCACCATTATCACCCAGCACACAGCACTTCCACTGCAGCAAGGGATTCTGGGAAATGACATGCAAATGAGCACACAGTGCCACTTTTTGCTTCAAAACCATTTTAAACATGGTTCCCTATAGGCTTAAGCTTGCTGCATTGTCAAAGCTTTAAGCACAGCCAGGGTTAAGATGCATAGCCAGTAAACCATCTTAACCCTGGCTGTGCTTAAAGCTGACCATGCAACAAGCTTAAACCTATAGGGAACCATGTTTAAAATGGTTTTGAAGAAAAAAGTGGCACTGTGTGCTCATTTGCATGTCATTTCCCAGAATCCCTTGCTGCAGTGGAAGTGCTGTGTGCTGGGTGATAATGGTGAAAGGCGGGGTTGCAGACCTGCCTAAGACGTGTGTGTGTGTGTATGTATGTATGTATGTATGTAGCCAAGCCCCCTTAGGCAACTAATTCTCTGGCCCCTCTAGCACTGTAAGTCCCAGTAATGAATGGGTAGTGTTGGGAGCAAATCCTGCAGGGCCTGGTTATGTCGTTATGTGTGTTAGTTAATAAAGTTCAGGAGTAGCCTGGTATTACAAGGGGGGCCTATGACTGGTAGGAGGCCGGCTTAAAAGCCACTCCCCTGGGAAGGTGGAGTTTTTCCTCTATGGGTTAGAGTAAGTATTTCTGGGGTTAGTTCTGGGCTGTCCTCCATGCTATGAGGATGCAGCCGTGAGCCCCTCCTGGAAAGGAGTAGGCTGAAGCCTTGCCCTGTTAGGGGGTAAGGTTTGCTGAGGAGGGATACTCAAGGCCTCAAGCCTGGGTATTGCCTTCAGGGACGTCATCTTCTTAAGAAACTTGAACAGAATGATTCTATCATTTTCAAAAGAAGCAGATAAAGGCGGTGCCCTAGTGATACTTAGTTGTGAAGATTATATGAATCAGTGTCTTGGTCACATTTCTAGTACAGAATATTTACTTTAATTAGAGGTGGGTCCTACTAATGAGATACAAAACACAAATAAATGTGTAGAAAAAGCAGTATAATTTTTTTTGAATACTAAAATATAAAACGTCTTACAAGTAGTAACATAACTCTTGTATTGTTATACATAAATCCATCAAATGAAGGTACCCCTTTTGCGTAGCCAAATTGTGGCAGGTATTGGTTCTTTATAAGAGCCCTTTTCTCAATGTACAGTATTGAGTAACATCTTCATTTGCTATTTTTGAGACACATATAATATACTTTAGAGAAATTGATGCATTGTCTACTCCATTTTTCTGTACTGTGGATATAGACACTTTGTATACCAATACCACACATGCATAAGTCGTATAAATGGTAAAACACACATATGTGTGTAACATAGTTACATAGTTACATAGTAGTTGAGGTTGAAAAAAGACGTACGTCCATGAAATTCAACCTATGCTAAGTTTAGACAACAGATACTTTATCCTATATCTATACTTCCTTATTGATCCAGAGAAAGGCAAACAAAAAACTCCAGGGTCATATCATCTAATGATATCTCATAAGGGGAAAAATAAATTCCTTCCCTACTCCAAAAATTGGCAATCAGATTAATCCCTGGATCACATTCTTCCCATGTTTACTTATTTGGTATATCCCTATATACCATTATTTTCTAAAAAGATGTCCAACCTTTTTTTGAACAAATGTATTGTATCTGCCATCACAGTCGCCATGGGTAATGAATTCCACATTTTAACTGCCCTTATTGTAAAGAATCCTTTCCTTTGTTGCTGTTGAAATCTCCTTTCCTCCAACCTAAAGGGATGCCCCCGAGTCCTTTGTACTGCCCTTGGGATGAATAGTTAATTTGAAAGCTCCTTGTACTGTCCCCGAATATATTTGTAAATAGTTATCATATCCCCTCTTAGACGCCTCTTTTCTAATGTAAATAAATCTAATTTAGCTAGCCTCTCCTCATAAATTAGGTTATCCACCCCTTTATTAATTTGGTGGCTCTTCTCTGCACTCTCTCTAGTTCCATAATGTCTTTTCTAAGGAGTGGTGCCCAAAACTGTACTCCATATTCAAGGTGTGGTCTTACGAATGCTTTGAAAGGGGCATAATTATGTTTACTTCCCTTCCATTCATTGCCCGTTTGATGCAAGATAAGATCTTGTTTGCCTTTGCAGCTACTGCATGACATTGGGCACTATTGCTAAGCCTGCTGTCTACAAGCACTCCTAAATCCTTCTCCATCAATGATTCCCCCAATTTATCCCCATTTAATTTGTAATTCGCCTTTTTATTCTTGCATCCCAAATGCATAATCTTACATTTATCTGTATTAAACCTCATCTGCCATTTACCTGCCCACATTTCCAGTCTCTCCAAGTCCTTCTGAAGAGAAATTACATCCTACTCTGATTCTATTACCTTACACAATTTAGTATCATCAGCAAAGATGGAGACTTTGCTCTCGATCCCAACCTCAAGGTCATTAATAAACAAGTTAAAAAGCAGGGGTCCCAGTACCGATCCCTGAGGTACTCCACTCACGACTTTAGCCAACCTGAAAAGTTCCATTTATGACAACCCTCTGTTTTCTGTCCTTTAACCAGTTTTCAAGCCAGGTGCATATATTATTATTGAGTCCAATTGTCTTTATTTTGTACACCAACCTCTTGTGTGGAACCATATCAAAAGCCTTTGCAAACTCTAAGTAGACCACATCAACTGCATTACCCTGGTCTAAATCCCTACTTACCTCCTCAAAGAAACAAATAAGGTTAGTTTGGCATGATCTATCCTTCATAAATCCATGTGGACTATTACTAATGATTTTGTTTTCGATTAGGTATTCCTGAATATTATCCCGTATTAAACCTTTAAGTAGTTTCCCCACTATTGAAGTCAGGCTTACAGGTCTGTAATTCCCCGGGTGTGATCTAGCTCCCTTTTTAAATATAGGCACCACATCTGCTTTACGCCAATCTTGTGGCACTGAGCCTGTGGTAATTGAGTCCTTGAATATTAAATGTAATGGTTTGGTTATTACTAAACTTAACTCCTTGAGAACTATTGGATGTATGCCATCGGGGCAAGGTGCCTTTTTTACTTTAATTTTTTTGAAGCCGCTTATAAACTTCTTACTCAGTTAACCAATTGTTCATTAATATGGAGGTTGTGGCTTCCTCCTGTGGCACTACTATTGAAATCGATTCTTCGCTAGTTAACACAGAGGCAAATAATTTGTTTTATACTTCTGCTTTTTCCTCAGCTCCAATAATCTGCCTGCCCATCTCACTTTCAAAGGGTCCTATATTTTCTTTTCTCATTTTTTTGTCATTAAGGTACTTAAAGAACTTTTTAGGGTTGATCTTACTTTCTATTGAAATCCTTTTTTCATTTTCCATTTTTGCTAATTTGATTGCCCTTTTGCAATTTTTGTTACATTGCTTATAATTCTGATACAATGTCTCTGTCCCTTTGGACTTTTAGAATCTAAACGCCTTCCTCTTCTTGTCCAGTTCCTCCCCTACCTGTTTATTTAGCCACATTGGTTTTGACTTATTTCTGTTATACTTATTACCCAAGGGTTCAACAAAGACTTTAAACTTTAGAAAGGCAGATTTTAATAAACTGAGGTCTAATCTAGTAGTTATACAATGGGGTGATGTTTTTGCAGGGGAAAATGTAGAAGATAAATGGGCAGTCTTTAAAACATTGTTAGAAAAGCACACTTATCAGTGTATACCCTTGGGTAATAAGTATAAAAGAAATAAGTCAAAACCAATGTGGCTAAATAAACAGGTAGGGGTGGAAATGGACAAGAAGAGGAAGGCGTTTAGATTCTTTAAGTCAGAAGGGACAGAGACATCGTATCAGAATTATAAGGAATGTAACAAAAATTGCAAAAGGGCGATTAAATTAGCAAAAATGTATAATGAAAAAAGGATTGTAATAGAAAGTAAGGTCAACCCTAAAAAGTTCTTTAAGTACCTTGATAACAAAAAAATGAGAAAAGAAAATATAGGACCCTTTCAGTGTGAGATGGGTAGGCAGATTATTGGAGATAAGGAAAAAGCAGAGGTATTAAACAAATTCTTTGCCTCTGTGTTTACCAGGGAAGAATCAAGTTCAATAGTAGCGCCACAGGAGGAAGCCGCAACCTCCATATTAATGACCAATTGGTTAACTGAGGAAGAAGTTCATAAGCGACTTGAAAAAATTAAAATAAATAAGGCACCTGGCCACGAAGGCATACATCCAAGAGTTCTCAAGGAGTTAAGCTCAGTAATAGCAAAACCATTATATTTAATATTCAAGGACTCCATTTCCACAGGCTCAATACCACAAGATTGGCGTAAAGCAGATGTGGTGCCTATATTTAAAAAGGGAGCTAGATCACACCCGGGGAATAACAGACCTGTAAGCCTGACTTCAATAGTAGGGAAACTACTTGAAGGTTTAATACGGGATAATATTCAGGAATACCTAATGGAAAACAAAATTATTAGTAATAGTCAGCATGGATTTATGAAGGATAGATCATGCCAAACTAACCTTATTTGTTTCTTTGAGGAGGTAAGTTGGAATTTAGACCAGGGTAATGCAGTTGATGTGGTCTACTTAGATTTTGAAAAGGCTTTTGATACGTTTCACACAAGAGGTTGGTGTACAAAATAAAGAAAATTGGACTCAGTAATAATATATGCACCTGGATTGAAAACTGGTTAAAGAACAGACAACAGAGGGTTGTCATAAATGGAACTTTTTCAGGTTGGGCTAAAGTCGTGAGTGGAGTACCTCAGGGATCGGTACTGGGACCCCTGCTTTTTAACTTGTTTATTAATGACCTTGAGGTTGGGATCGAGAGCAAAGTCTCCATCTTTGCTGATGATACTAAATTGTGTAAGGTAATAAAATCAGAGCAGGATGTAATTTTTCTTCAGAAGGACTTGGAGAGACTGGAAACGTGGGCAGGTAAATGGCAAATGAGGTTTAATACAGATAAATGTAAGGTTATGCATTTGGGATGCAAGAATAAAAAGTCGACTTACAAATTAAATGGAGATATATTGGGGGAATCCTTGATGGAGAAGGATTTAGGAGTGCTTGTAGACAGCAGGCTTAGCAATAGTGCCTAATGTCATGCAGTAGCTGCAAAGGCAAACAAGATCTTATCTTGCATCAAACGGGCAATGGATGGAAGGGAAGTAAACATAATTATGCCCCTTTACAAAGTATTAGTAAGACCACACCTTGAATATGGAGTACAATTTTGGGCACCAATCCTAAGAAAAGACATTATGGAACTAGAGAGAGTGCAGAAAAGAGCCACCAAATTAATAAAGGGGATGGACATTCTAACTTATGAGGAGAGGCTAGCTAAATTAGATTTATTTACATTAGAAAAGAGGCGTCTAAGAGGGGATATGATAACAATATATACAAATATATTCAGGGACAGTACAAGGAGCTTTCAAAAGAACTATTCATCCCACGGGCAGTACAAAGGACTCGGGGCCATCCCTTAAGTTTGGAGGAAAGGAAATTTCACCAGCAACAAAGGAAAGGGTTCTTTACAGTAAGGGCAGTTAAAATGTGGAATTCATTACCCATAGAGACTGTGATGGCAGATACAATAGATTTGTTCAAAAAAAGGTTGGACATCTTTTTAGATGGGAAAGGTATACAGGGATATACCAAATAAGTATACATGGGAAGGATGTTGATCCAGGGAATAATCTGATTGCCAATTCTTGGAGTCAGGAAGGAATTAATTTTTCCCCTAAATTGGGTTTTTTGTTTGCTTTTCTAACAATGTTTTAAAGACTGCCCATTTATCTTCTACATTTTCCCTGCAAAAACATCATCCCAGTGTATTACATGTAGATTAGACCTCAGTTTATTAAAATCTGGTTTTCTAAAGTTTATGGTCTTTGTTGTCCCCATACGTCACTATTGCCAGACAGTGCCATCTCGCGAGAGAGCGCGCTTGCTATCCAGTATTGGGTAGACTTCCGGTTCCGGTTTAGGAATACCGTGGTGATCCGCAGTGGGAAAGTACGAGTCTGAGCAGGGGTAGTGACGTTGAAAGCAAGGGATAAGCGTGGGATCCTCATCGTGCATGCAGCTATACCTGATTGTAAGTTTTAAATTGTACAGTGTACTGATTAAAGTGATGATAGTTTAAAATCTCTTTTCTTTTCCTCTGCGCTCCAACTTTTTTGTATCTTCTACATTTTCCCTGCAAAAACATCATCTCAGTGTATTACATGTAGATTAGACCTCAGTTTATTAAAATTTGGTTTTCTAAAGTTTAAGGTCTTTGTTGAACCCAAGTAATCTGTTTTTTGATAATTTATTTCAAATGAGGCCATGTTATGATCACTGTTACCCAAATGTTCCAGGACATCAAAGTGTCACATTTAAAGTGTCTGTAGAGTTAATTTTGGAGTTATCATCTCTGGATGTTTTCTTTCTATATCGTTAATCATGGATGCATTCTGAATATCTGGACTAACATTCTGATTCATTTCTTCAAACAGGTATGTTTCTGTGACCTGAATTCTCCTATCAATTGCAACGGAATTTAAAATCTAATTAACTATTTGTTATGTTACTGTGAGCTGAATTCTCATATCAATTGCAACAGAACCTAAAATCGAATTAACTATTTGGTATGTTTCTGTGAGCCGAATTCTCCTAACAATTGAAACAGAACTTAATATCTAATTTTGTATGTTTCTGTGAGCTGAATTCTCCTATCAATTGCAACAGAACTTAAAATCTAATTAACTATTTGGTATGTTTCTGTGAGTTGATTAGGCAAACCCCTCCCTTAATTGTTAGTCAAACGCATGTGATCAGAGTATTTAAGACAGTCTATCTTGGCTGTGAGCCATATGGATGTGTGTAACATCAAAGTGTCACATTTAAAGTGTCTGTAGAGTTCGTTTTGGAGTTGCAATTGGAGGTGAAGATTAGAGGAAGATCTGGACTATGCACAACAACAACAAGAACAACAACCTTGCAACTATGAGAACTTGACTTTCTAAATGCTGTGATTATTTGTACTCTTCCTATATGCCAATAACTAGGCATTCTCTCAGCCTGCATCTCACTATGCCCTCCCTATTGCTTTTTCAGTTTGCTTTTTCACTCCTTTGTGAACGTCTCTGTTCTCTCCAACTTCCCCACTCCCCACGGCACCATTATTTATACACCTCCTCCCAACAACTTCTTTACCCCTCAATAAAAAACACCCACACAAATCCTCTATTCACACCGTCTAACTACTCCTACCTGCTGCTGGGCATTTCCCCTAAGCCGGAAACCCAGACATACACACCTGATCTCACCCACGCCTCTCTGCCGTCTTCTCCTGTAAATGGTGTTAGCCGTCTGATTTAATACTGATTAACCTTAAAACTCAACCCACGAATTAAGCATCCCAATAGCCTGCACTCATGGCTATTTTCTCACACCCACAATCACTCCTACCAACCATTGTGGCCAAGCACTGACATCTACAGCACCTATTCCCTCACCTGCTGTCTTTGTAAGTCTCCCATCATACCATTAAGATTGTAAGCTCTTCGGGCAGGTATTTCCTTTCCTATTGTCTGATTTTGTTGCGCTTATTGTATTATTAGAATTCCCTGTACTGTATCCTTTGTGAAGCGCTGAGTAAACTTTTGGCGTATACAAATAAAGACATACAATACAATACAATACACATGGAGTAATAGAATGTAAACCACTTTCTCTATTTCAATTTGGTTCTTTCTACAGATGCATCTGCATTATTTAGGTCATAGCTAAATCTGGCTTTTCTCTCAGCAACACGCTGAATAGGACTTGAACCTATTGCTTTTGCCCTGTTGGGGTCTCTGGATATGAGTAGCGCCAGGTTTAGGTATAAATAACATAACATAATTATTTGATATTAATATTATTGGAGCTTTGTCATATTCTTATGCTAGTGAAGCATTTTGCTAATAATTTTCTCTAACATCCATTCGTTATAATGCTTGTCTGTTAATGTGATGATTACATAAGTTAACATTACGTGACTTTTTAAAGTGAGTACATGTCATTTTTTTCATTTTTGTCATTAAAGTTACTTTAACTGAGGTTAAAATTATTTAACATGGACTTACAGAGTTTAGTGAATGTGGTCTTTAGCACATACTCTTCTGAGGTTTATTTACAGGGGAACCAGGAATGTAAGGAACAGGTTAACCCTTAGCGACATAAAAAATAAATCTCCAGAAATGTGGCTACCAACCCAAAGGGAATTACATATGTGGGCATTGTGCTCAGTGTCTACACGCCGATAATACTAAGCACGATTCACCCTTTTTTTCACCAAATGTTTTTTCAACAATATATAAATTGCTCCAGCACTTATGTGGTCTATATGCTAACTTGACCTTGTGCCAAAACGTATATAGGCTACACTAGAAGACAATTGGAAGGTAGAATTAGTGAGCGTAAATCCATACGTAGGAATATCCATACAATTACAGATATAGTGACATTTATTTTCGCCTGGGTCTCGCGGATTGCATCTGCGTTCCTCGATGTTTTTTTGGCTGCTCGCAACTGACTCGTGAGTGCGTCGCTGGCGGGAAAATTGAGTTTTTGCGTTTGTTGCAACACTCCACAGAAATGTAGTAGGCACTAGTGAGCTAGTGTGTCTTCAAATCTAAATGCAATGTAACCCTTCCATTATTCCCGTTCATTTTGTACGATACGTTATCCCATAAATTTAAATGTAACCCACGACTTATTCCGTTACAAACTTCAGAGGACTACAAAGTATTTAAAAATATGTTTAAGAAAAATAAATTATATTACAGTAAATGACTTTGTGAAAATACAACAACACAAATTTTCTCGATCTTCTTACAAATGTACAATCTTCTTCAACCGGCATCTTCATCTGGCTGGCGCTTGGCCACTTTCACCTGTTAAATGAAATGAGAATGCTATATATTAATAATCGAGCAGAAATACAGTATTGTAGTACATGAATTACATTGTGTGGTATAGTACCCGTGTCTTTCTATGGGACAAGTGAAGCAGAAATTAAATCATTTGGCAGTACATTTTTTTCAAGATACTGTAGACACTCTTCTGTGTCAACTTAAATTTGAAGCACTGGAGAAAGGGGTGCAACAAAATGAGAGGAGGTGACATAATTAAACTTTTTTGCAAATAGAAAATTATTAAATGCAGGACTTCCGAGCTTTAGGACCACAGAGAGTTAATTGGATTGTTTTTTTTTATATTAGTGATGGTGAAGTGCTCATAGGAGCAATCCTTGATGTCTGAGATTACCGTTGGTCTCTGGACTAGCCTGTACACCCACTGCTGTTTATAATTTCTGCACCCCGTACACCCGCTGTGCCTATAATCTCTGACAATGCTATCCTATCCTGCCTATCGCCATTTGATGATGGAAGTCTTTTCGGTAGGATTTACCCATCCTGTACTATGGATTTATTGGGACTGCAACTATATAATTATTTTCAAGTTTCTTTGTACTGTTTGAATTGATTTTGGAGGCAGTATTATTCCATGAGGCTTTGAGGGTGGTTATTGAGGTTATGTATGCTAAGAAATTGCAGTCATTTTATTTTTTATGACTGGCCCTCTTCTGTATGGTATTTTTATTTACTTTATTTATTTATTTATTTACATTTATTTACTCAGGGCTAATATAGTTCTTGTCCGTTTAGACTAAATTGGCCAATGGTAGACTGTTGCCTTGATATTACTGTGGTTTTAATCTTTTCTTTTTCTTAATTTTTTTATGTCATGTTATGTACATTCCAGGTTTTTCTGGAGAGTGCAGATATATGTGAAAAAAGAAGAAACACACAAAAAATAGTGCTATATGTTTCAAATAATTAATGGATCTTGGTGGTCAAATCCTGCAGAGTTTGTACTCACAGATTCCCAGTTCTTTAAAACATATCCATATAACAGTGGCAATAATGTGGTGTCTTTAGGTGGTCTAGATGTCTCTGATCAGTTTGTCTATAGATGTAATACCTCATTAGGAATCCCACTTTATTTTCAGAATTTCCTAAACTCAGGTCCTCCATTCAAGGAGGGAAGGAGACTCCCCCCCCCCCCCAAGCAGCTGATAATCAATGGAACTGGAAGCCTGAGTATAAAAGAACAGGGAAAGTCTCAGTGCAAGGGAAAAATAATAATCTGCCTCCCGACCTGTAAACAGAAAGTTTGACCACCTAGATACCTTAATTATTTGAAACATAATGCACTATTTTTGTGTGTTTCTTCTTTTACATATATCTGCACTCCCTGAAAAAAAACCACTGGACTTCATAGAAAGGATTGGGAAAGCAATCCACAAAAAGGTTGGAGCAGCGAATTACATTTTTACGATTTCACGTTTTAATTCACTTATGCAAAATATTTGCACGTGTTCACTGAATGTTACAATATAATATACAGCTCAACCCCCTTATAACGCGGTGCTTGGGGTCCAAATAATCACATCGCATTATAAGTGGATCGCGTTAGAAATAATGTACAATTGTATGCATTGTGCAATAAAGTATTTAAGATACCAATAATCGTGTTGTAAAGTATTCATAAATACTAAAATTGTGAGTCACGCTTGCATCGAGTTATAAGCAGATTTGCGTTGTAATGGATCGCATTATAACGGGGTTGAGCTGTATTTTGTGTTTAAGATATTTCACTTATTGGTTTAAGTGCCACCCAAGATAACCCATTTTTTTCACATATTATGTAAATTAAAGTATATATTTTTTTTTTTATACCAGAGTCCTATTTTCAAAGTCCTTTTATTGTTTTTGTTTTTTGTTATTTCCTTGCAGAACCGCTCTGGCACATCATGTGTGTTTTATTGGGTAAGCATATATTTACCTAGGGTGCGATGCTATATTTGGTATGTTTTGTGTTTGAATTCTTTGTAGTTATCCGCTTGGACAGGGTTATAAAACCTATATCCACTTCTGGATTATGTAGCCCCATGAAGATGGCAATGCGGACGTTGAAACGGGTAAAGCATTTAGCAATTTCCTCGCTGTCTTACAGTATGAGTTTCAATCAATTGTGTTGTTGCACGTCCACTGTAAAATCTACTGTTACAGTATGCTGTAACCTGGCATTCCCAGTCTAGAGGACATCCATTCATATCTTCTGCCAGGTCCGATTATGTAATGACCTCCAGAGGCTGCTGGGGTCAAGGGCTGAAATACCAGCAAGGAAAAGTTAATTTGCTTCTTCCCAGGTGTTCTCATGAGGTGTCCCTTTTATTTAAATCACCTGGTTTAGATGAAGCAAACCGTCTGTTCTCACTTCCGGCACCAGAATGTGTCTTATGGCAATGCACTGCTTTGTACATATGGACCATAATCTACTGATGATTTCATAGTGTCTCGCATTTGAGGTTACATACACATATATAATTGTTCTGATATTTAAGGATTACATTGAATTATGATTATATTTGCTCTTATGTTAAGTACCTATTTTTCATTTTTCATCATCCTGTAATTTTCTGCAACTACCTCAAAGTAGAACCTAATTTATCTTTGATGGTTGTAGCCTCTTAACACTATAACATTTACATTGTGTTTTTACAAACTTACAGAATATTTGTAACGAGACAAATTCCTAAGTAAGTGTGTATATATACTGTAAATTGTGTAACATTGTGGGTTTGCCTTTTCCTGTGAATAAATTTACCATTTTTTTCATTAACTTGTTTTGCTCAGTGATATGATCCCAGTATAAAGGTGTAATTGCCTGTTCTTCTGTGACAGGCATGGGCAGTGATGTACTGTCCGGCACTAACCCCAGGAAGTCCTGACTTGTGATCCACAGCCACCATCTTGAAGACATCATCAGATCTTGCGAGGCCGCTTGACAAGCACAAGTTTGGTGGCAGATGACGTCACATCCAGCTGCGCCAGAAGTGCATCACCCCGCAGCACACCAAACAGGCCTCCACCTGGCTCCTTGTCTGGAAAGGCCGCAGCGGACTCCTTTTGGATGGAAGACAATGGAGCCTCACCTAGCTGAAGGTAGTACATGTTGTCTGGGTCCACCGGTTTCTCAGTGGGTGGGTCTTTTACAGTGCCGATGTCTTCCTCAGGCGTGGGGCTCCTCCAGGGCTCTGGCAGCACCACGGCCTTCAGGACGGACGTCGCTGTATCTGGACTCCGCTTCAGGACACAGGTAGGTGAAGATCTTTCTCTTGCAGGTGTCTGGCAGCCTACTTCTTCTTCAGAAAGAAGGGTAAGGATACCTCTTCCGGGCTGCGATTTCGGGGCACCTCGCACCCCCTGGCAGCAATTGGCATGGAGCAGGTCTGCTCCGGCACTACCAGGGGAAGCGCACCCAACACCCACGGGGCAGTTGACTTACCCTCCCTGCGCACCAACACCGGTTTTGGTCCTGGAACCATTGGGACTTGGACCACGGGGGTCTTCTCAGCCACAGGAGTGCTGTGGGCCTGGTTGAACAGATAATGGGGCCCACGGGCCCACATTTGGCCCTGCAATGTATAAGTTGGTACAGGCCACATTCCACGACTGTAGAGCCCGTTCGTAGGCTGAGATGGCCACCGACGTAGGACAGACCGCAGGGGCCTCACCGGATGGTGTGGAGGCCCAGTCTATTGGCTGGAACACAGCGGAAGGTGATACAGGGCTGGCAGGCCCCGCAGCGCTGGTACCGCACGGTAGGGCTGCCGTCTCCCTCTGGAATCCGACAGTTGGGGCACACACACTGCAGGTGATGTTGCCCTTAGATTGGGACTACTAAGTAGCCCCCTGGCAGGTAGTAATTTGTCAGCTCCAACTCCGTCATTTTCTTGCGATAAGGTATAATAGTAGCAGCTAAGCAAGGGAGTTCTTCTCTCTCTCATAGCTCCGCATAACTAAAGTACAGCAGGGTGAGGCCAATTCCTCTCATAGCTGAGACAGAGTCCTGGATTGGTTTGTGAGTGTTGCCCCTCCCCTAGGTGGAACACAGAGCAGGGGCATGGCGGACCAAGAAGTGAACTGGCACTGGCTGAGCCAGTAAAAGCGATGGGTGGTGTCAGCGTTTGCCGCCGTACAGCATGCAACTGTTTTGCAGAACTTGTAGCTTGTTTTTGCAAACCAATGGTTTCGGCGGGAACGCCATCTTGTTTGCACAGCACACACGGTGGACTCCATTTTAGAATACACAGCACAGTCCATAGACAAAAGGGACACCAGATCCTTGGTGACGCCTCAGGGGCCCGTTCCACACATTTTGAATTGTAAAACAGTACATAGATTTTAGTACACAGGGTCCCACAGCCTGCAACTGAAAGGGGCTCGTCCCTATTTTTTGATACAGAATACAGTATACATTACATTCATTTTTTTTTTTTCAACTTCAAGATTTTTATTGGGTTTCACAACAGGTACACTATGCCACATCCCATAATAAAACAATTTGAAACCCCCTGAGGTTTACCCTTTTCGCTCTCACAATCAAGGGTATAATCACTCAAAAGCAGTAAGGGACTTACAACATGCACTCACAAGACTAGACAAACCTGACTCACCTGACCAAAGACTGGACAACAGAGGGAAAAAACGACAAGGAGGGAGAAGGAGGGGGGGTAGGGGGGGAGGGAATGGACTGCCACCGTGTTCTTCGGTAGTGGAAGGTCTGCTTTCGGTCCGTGCTGCGCCCTTCTTTGAGACCCCTGACGACTCCTCCTCTTTGTTCTGGTTTTAATAGTCGAGGGGATCCTACCTGTTACGTGCCTATGTTATAGTATGTTCCGCTCCGTCACCAGAGAACGCACTTGTACTTATTATTGCAAAATTGTGCTGGCATCTACCCCGGGGATGTCGGATTGGGTAAGCCATGGCTCCCACACTTTTAAGAAATTTCGGCCAGAGTCGTTGACCCAGCTAGTCAACTGTTCCATCTGGCAAACTTGCCATAATCTGTTTCGGATTTTGGGGATGACTGGTGGATCTTGCTGTATCCACACTGCTGCGATCTCGCACCTAGTGGCTGTGGCCATATGTGCCACCAATTTGTATGCCGATTTTGGCAGCCCCCGGACCCGCCTGCCCAGTAAGAACAGCCACGGGTCCAGGGGAACCTCTAAATCGAGGATACTTTGTGCCCAAGCTCTAATGCTCTCCCAAATCGGGAGTACCTTCGGGCAGGACCACAGCATGTGGACTAGGTCTGCTGATTCCCCGCACTGTTTTGGGCAGAGCGGGGAATACCCGCCGACGAATTTAGACAGACGTAATGGGGTGTGATACCAGCGCATCATGACTTTATATGCGTTCTCTTTTAACGTTGAGCAGATGGAGCTTTTGGCCGCCGCCTGTAAGATCCACTCCCAGTCTTTGTCCTCTAAAGTCTCCCCTAGATCTGTCTCCCATCTAGTCATGTAGTTCAGTTTGTCAGCGTCTGGTCTAACTGGACAGATCACTTCCTGGTATAATCTAGAGGTAAGTCCCCGTGTGTCCGTTGCTCTGGAACACAGCTGCTCAAAATTGGTCCTAGCTGGTCTAATTGGAAATTTGTTATAGAATGCTCTTATCTGAAGGTAGCGGAATAATTCAGTGTTTGGAAGGCCTTTTTCTGATTTGACGTGTTCGAATGTTTTAATATACTGAGGCCCCTTCAGATTCATTAACCGCTTATATCCCGACTGTATCCAAATTTTAAAGTGCCGCTCTCCGGCCATCCCCGGGGCGAAATCTGGGTTATCGAAGAGCGGGGTCATTAAGGAGTGTTTTGTCGTTAACTTATGTTTGAATTTGGAACTCCTCCACACCGCCAGAGAGTTCACCATGGTCCGTATCAGCATCCCCGCTGTGTTATCGCATCGTTTTGGCAGCCAAATTAAGTTTTGCAACTCAACTGGAGAACAGCAGGTTTTCTCCAGCGCCACCCATCTCCGCAGGGACGGGTCAAGGTGCCACTGGACAATCTGACCCAATCTTGCTGCTTTGTAATATGCCAACAAGCAAGGTACCGCCAGTCCCCCTCTACTCGTGGGTCTAGTCAGTATGCTCTTAGCAATTCGTGGACTCTTCTTGTGCCAAATGAATTTCATGATCTTTGACTGTAAGGCGAGGATGTCTGCCCGCACCAATGGTATTGGCAGGGCCTGGAACAGGTAAAGCACCCTTGGCAGGAGATTCATCTTAATGCTATGAATTCGTCCAAACCAAGAAATTCCAAACCCTGCCCACACTCGCAGATCCTCTCTTAGAGCTTGGAATAATTTGGGGTAGTTTGCTTTGTATAGTGAGTCGTATGTCTTAGTAATTTGGATACCTAAGTATTTGATAGAGGAGGCCTGCCATTTAAAATTGAAATTTAGTTCGATTAGTTTCTCCATTGGACGTGGGAGACTAATATTTAGGGCTTCAGATTTTGTCTGGTTAATTTTGAACCCGGAGATGAGGCTGAACGCACCCAGAATCTCAAAGACATTGGGCAGGGAAGTGAGCGGCCTTGATAGGGTCAGGATCACATCATCAGCGTATAATGCCACTTTATGGGATTGGTCCCCTACGTCTATCCCTGTTATATCTGGGCTTAGGCGAATATGAGCCGCCAGGGGTTCTATACATAATGCAAACAGCAGAGGGGACAGGGGGCACCCCTGTCGCGTCCCGCTACAGATGTTAAATTGCTCCGATGGGAAGCCCTGGTGGCGCACCCTAGCTGTGGGGCCTTTATACAGGGCTTAGATGGCTTCTAGGAGGCGTCCCTCAAAACCGAATGCTCCTAGTACTGCCCTCAGATAGGACCAATCGATCCTATCGAAGGCCTTCTCAGCATCCAGACTCAACAGCATAGACGGGATATTCTTTTTATTGGCCAGATCGATCAAATCTATGATCCGTCTTGTGTTGTCTGCCGCCTGCCTTCCTCCAATGAATCCCACCTGATCCGGGTGGATGAGCCCTGGCAGGACAATGCCCACCCTGTTAGCTAGTAGTTTAGAAAATATTTTCACATCGGAATTAATCAGGGATATGGGCCGGTAGCTCTTACAGTCTACCGGGTCCTTACCTGGCTTGTGGATCAGGGAGATTGAGGCCTGGAGCATCTGGGGTGGAAAGGAGCCTCCTGCTAGAATTTCGTTAAATAGTTTTAGAAGCTGTGGCGCTAGTATTTTAAGAAATTTTTTGTAATATAAATTTGAAAAACCATCTGGTCCCGGAGCTTTGGCTGGTTTAAGGGCCTTTATAACCTCTGATAATTCTTCGAATGTAAAGTCGACCTGTAATGCCTCCCCTTCTGCCCTGCTCAATTTGGGAAGGCGTGCCTCTTTTAGGAACTTCTGGGTTTTTTCTCCTATTTTCTGTGTGTGGCTGACCTTGTCTCCGTCATAGAGAACTGCATAGAAATTTTTAAATTCCGCGACAATTCTTCTAGGGTCGGAGGTAAGGTCCCCCCCCTTGGTGCGGATTGAGGAGATACTATAATTAGGGAGTTTGTTACGTAATTTATTGGCAAGTAAGGTATCTGGCTTGTTGGCTTTGTCGTAAAACTTACGCTTGGACCACGCCAACTCCCTCTCGGCTCTGGAGTTTAGCAACAAATTGAGTCTAGTTTTAGTGTCAGAGAGTTCCTTTAGGGTAGCGCCCTGTTTATTGAGACTATGAAGTGCGGAAAGGTGTGCTAGTCTCTCTCGCAAATCTTTTATCTGGGACTCCTTAGCTCTTTTGGTTTGTGCTGCTAAATTCATTAGAAGTCCCCTCATGGTCGCCTTATGGGCCTCCCAAAGAGTAGAGTGGGAAGATACGCTTCCTGTATTGATTTCGAAATATTCCTTAATTTTATCTCCTATCGCCTGCTCCGATGTTGGATTTTTTAACAGCAGCTCGTTTAATTTCCAGTTCGCCCCCGGTCTGTCCAGCAGCCGCAGAGCACATCGCAGCTCAATTGGTGCGTGGTCCGACCATGAAATATCATGGATCCCAGAGTGGGAGACCATGGAGACCGCTTTGTTAGAGACCAGGAAGTAATCTATCCTACTGTATCTGTTATGGGGGTGTGAGTAGAAAGTGTATGCTCTTTCCGAGGGGTGATGTTCCCTCCAAATGTCAATTAACTGGCAATCACGGAGCCCTTGATGTATAGTTAGTACGTCTTGTTTCTGTGGTAAGTTAGTCCCCGTGCATCTGTCCAAGTCTGGGTCTAGGGTGCGGTTCATGTCTCCTGCCAGGAATATACAACCTATTGCCACCTTGTGTAGTTTATCAAAAAATGATGTGAAGAATTGCGGTGTCTGTTCGCAGGGGGCATAGATTGAGCTTAAAGTGACCTCTTGGTTGTTAATTGTGCCCGTGACGATAACATAGCGTCCATCCGAATCTTTATATGATTTAACTACCTGGAAGGGCACTCTGCGGTGGATTAGTATCGCCACTCCTCTTTTCTTAACTGTCGCAGAGGACGTAAACACTGTCCTATAGTGCCTGTCCAGGTAGTTGGGGTGATTCGACTTGGAGAAGTGTGTCTCCTGAACAAACACTATATCCGCTTTTTTGCGAACATAGTCCCTGAAGGCAATTCTGCGCTTTATTGGGTTGTTAAATCCCTTGACATTATGGGAAATAAAGATCAACTCGTTACTCATCCTTGACTTGGACTGAACCTGCAGCGGGGGGCGGTGGAGGTGTGTGTTTCGCCAGGAACCGAGACTGAGGAAGAGCCGTCTCCGACCTGTAGCACTCACGATGATCTTTGGATGGTGTGTCCTGTGGGTTGGGGGGAAACAATAGGGAAATATGGGGAATGACACACATAGAACAAAAAACAATTAGTGTCCTCCGAGCTGTGGCCCTGCCAACTTGGCTCAGATTCCATTGCCTTTGGGGGCTGGGCACCTGCCCCTGGTCCCTCTCCGATGTTATCTCACTTCGTGAACCCCCTCCCTCCCAAAGGACTTCGCTGGGATAACCCCTTCCCAGCCCCTGGCCCATGCGGACCGCAGAGCAGGCTGAGATCCCTCAGCTCCCGCCCCGCTCCTAAACCAAAAACTTGCACAATACCTATATAACTTATAACTCCTGGATTTAACGCTAACCCCAGTATTAAGTGCTACCGCTTGCGTCCTTGCCCTTTATTTCCCTTACTGGACGAGTGGCCTCCTTATCTTCCACCTCTCTTAGAGAACGCTCTTTGGTGTACTATCTCTCCCTTCTAGTTTCTCTTCGGACTCCCTTCCCTGACGAGCTCTCTTCTGACCTTTTCCATTAGCCTGTGTCTCATTCCCCTCTAATCCTTTTCATAACCTACCCCGGCCTCATTTACTTGCTATTGCCCTCTAAATACTTCCTCTCCCTTCCTCCCTCTGATAAAACCCCTTGTTCTTACCTTCCTCCCTCCCGTCCCTCCTCCCTACTGCTACTCCACTTGCTTCTTCCCTCTGTCTCCATCCTATTTCCATCACTTCCCTTACGCCTTCCTCTTGCCCCACCCCGCTTACTCCCTTACCTCTTCCACCCTCTCTGCCTCCCCCAGGCTAAATCTGCCTTCTTATATGCTGCACCTACTTTACCCTTATTCTGTCCTGCCTTCCGCTGCTGATCTTAACTTCCCTCTCTTATAGCTCTGTGTGGAACTCCTTTCCCCCCCCTCTTAGGCCTTCCACCCCTGGGTACCCTCCCGGGGTATGTCCACTGGGCCGTCTTCGCTCCGGCGGTGTGTCGCTTGCGGCTGCTGCTGCCCCTGCAGTTGCGGCGCTTGGGACCGGCGAAAATTGAAATTCCCGCCAGGCCGGGTCGCCCGCGTGACGCTCGTCGTCGCCTCCTGACGTCCTTAGGTTCATTCTGCCTCCTCCAAGATGGCCGCCTGCGCACTTCCTCTACTGGCGCCCGGACATCCGGCCGCCGCCATTTTGGGAGCGTCGTTCGTCCTGGACGGCTGTGTTCGCGCTCTCCTCCAGGTTGATGGTGGTTTCCTGCTCCTGCGTTCCAAGCTGGGTTTTTCTTTCGCCTCGTGGGTGCCTCCATCTTTGGACCTCCTGTTTCCCTCGTCCAGGTGAGTACAGCGTCTTTTACAGGTGGGAAAACGAGGATTTTTGCCCCTCCAGCGGGAACCTTAAATCAAGCTCGATCTTGCAGTAATGTAAGCGGGCTTAAGTCCGTAGCGGTATAACAGGGAACTTAAAACTGATAACTGGGAAACTTAATACCCAAACACTAAGGATTAGTTAGAGAGACTTTGCCTTGTTGCACCTCATCTTTTATTCCGTGGAGACCGGGGCGATTGTCCCGCTGTTGCCCAGCTGGGGCCCGGGATCTCCTCCTCTTCCACCGGCGCTGGCGGGGTCCCCTTGAGGCCTAATTTCTGGAGGAACGCCTCTCCCTCCCCAATCTCCTTCATGTAAAAGGCCCGTCCATTTTTGCTGATGGACAATCCAAAAGGGAAAGTCCAACGGTATCGGACGTTGTTGTCCCTCAGCACTTTTTGGGAGCAGGGCCCTGCGTCGCAGCAGGGTTAGGGGGGATAAGTCCTGGAAGATGAGCAATTTTGCTCCTTCGAATTCTATTGTAGGGGTAGCGCGGGTCTTTTGGAGGATGGCCTCCCTGGTCTTGTAGAAGTGCAACCGCGCTATGATATCCCGCGGTTGATCTGACTGCGTCGGCCTCGTTCTCAGGGCTCTATGGCAGCGATCCATCTCCAGTCTTTCTCTGGGGGTATCCGGCAGCAATTCCCCCATCCATCTCAGGACGAATTCCTCGCAGTCCCCCGCTTCTTCAGGGACCCCCCGTATCCTTATATTATTGCGACGCTCCCGATTTTCTGCGTCTTCCTGCTTCTCTTTTAGGTCATTAATTTGGATCTGCATCTCTGTTGTTGTTTTGGCATTGCGTTTGGTTGCGGTGGTAACAATGTCCAGTTGGGTCTCAACTCGACCTGTGCGCTCTCCCAGGCTGCTGATTTCCCTCCCCTGCTCTTTAATTTCTCCTTGCAAGAGGGTTTTGAGGTCAGTATATAAACGATTGAAATCGCCAAGCCTAACTGGCCTGTCTTCAGCATTCTCACCGTCCTCCTTCTCTCCCTCCCGTTCCGAATCAGAGCCCTGATTTGAATTCGGCGCCATTATGGCCTCCGCCGCGCTGCTCCTTGTGCTGTTAAAGTATAGCGGGAGCCCCTTTGATTTCGGCGTTTTGGCTGCCCGTTTTGACATCCTGGTAGTTTAGTAGAGTTATAGTAGTTAAATTCTAGCAGTTCAGTATGGAGTAAAGGTATTTTATTTCTTTATATTATGAGCGGGGCATGGAGCACTGGAATCACGCATCCATACTCTCTGCCATCGCGCATGCGCCATTACATTCATTTTTAGTGTTAATCTCCGCTATAGACAGTACCGTATGTCAGCTCGTGAGACATATCCCGGTTTTTCGGGCCCTACTCGACCAGATTGTTTTGGGTGGACTAGCAATAAAGATAATAACATAATTCCCATAGTACGATTAATTCAAATTGACAAACACAAAATCAATAAAGAAAAATAAATAAATAAATAAATAAATAAAGGGAAAAAAAAGAAAAAAAAAAAAAAAAAGGAGGTGGGTAGGAAGGGAGTAAGGGGTGGCGCGGCCGGAAGAGGAGCATCGACTCGTGCTAGGTCTCTTCACCGATCCTAGTAAGGTTCTTTGTGGGTTGCGTCCTCTCCAGTTTAACACCTCTGTAGGCGTTCTGTCTATTTGTCTGTGTAGTTGTCGTGAGCTGAGTTTCCGCTCCTAAAGGAGAACACACCTGCATCTATCACAGCCAGATTGTGTTCCTCTCAACACCGGGGATATCCGTCTGCGCCAGCCAAGGCGTCCATACTTTGAGATAATTGGTGCCAGTGTCGTTAACTAGACTCGTCAACTTTTCCATCTGGCAGATAGGCTCGTCCCTATTTTGAGTGAGATGTGGAGTTCATGCTCCCTGGATGATTTCCCACAGGGTGCCCCCCCATAAACACATTTTAGGTACCCAGAGTCCCCAGCCTGCAACTGAAAAGGCCCTGACCCCAAATTTTCTATTAGGCAGCTTGAAGGGTACACGCTCCCTGGATTTCCCGTCAGGGTGCGCCCCAACTAGAACATTTTCTCCGTGCATAGGTACACAGGGTCCCCAGCCTACAACTGGAAGGACCCATCCCTGTTTCAAATATGACGAAGGGTACACGCTCCCTGGTAACACGCCCTCAGGGTACGATCCAACACAGTCCTTTCCGTGGCAAGGGTCTAGGTAGCCCTCTCTCTGGATTTCCCATCAGGGAGAAGTTCCCCCTTTCCTTAACGCGGATGGGTGCCCAGGGTCCCTGGTAGAGCATCAGAGGCCTGGCCCCAGCCACTACTGGCTTCCTGCTGCCAATGTCCTTAAAAACCTGCACTGTTGCTGATCTCAGCAGCACCTCCAATTGTAGCATTGCTTATTGTAGTACTGCTTCCCCCCCTCCATCTCCCCCCTTTGGCAGATCTTGCCCAGCTACAGGTCCGTGTGGTGCTGGTTACCTGTGAGGTCAGCTTCCACAATGTTGTGGGGAACAGGACAGGCTTTTGGTGATCCTCAAGTTCTCTTCATCGGTGACAGCGCCTCCATTCACAATAGACTCCAGCAGACTACTGCTATGACAGTCTTTTCTCCCATATTTCTGCCCAATAGACTGCTACTTAGGCAGAAGTATATATAAAAAGGATCTTTATTGGTGCAGTCACTGCAGGTGGTATCACAGTGTTTGCATCATAGTGGAGAAAGGGTCCCAGACCCCTGGATGGTGTTAGCCAGCAGGTAATATTGAGGCCTTGTGCTCTGCACAGATCTTGAGCTCACTCTGCCCCAGGAGGGGCTGAAGGCACGTCTCACTCCCAGCCAGGAGGAACTTGAACTGACTCTCTCTCCCCAGGAGGGGCTGAGCTCAACTCCTTTAATTTGAACACATCCTCCCTAATCTCAGAGTGGGAAGGCACAGGGTCAGCACCATGATTGGCTGTACACACACTTGTATACCTCCAAACCAGAGTCCCATTTGCTGGGACAGTCCTATGTGGTATTTCCCTCTCTCCAGGGGATCCTGGGTCTTGTAGTCCCACGCTGCATCAGCAGAGCCACCCCAAGATGGCCACCGTACTCCTGAAACTGCGTATTCCCCGCCTCACCGCACTGCGCATGCACACCTAATCAAGATGGCTGCCCCCACACTCCCGATCGCACGGAGCTCTGGAGCCTGGCCAGACAGTGGAGCAGTTCTCCTCTCCCCAGAGGTAAGGAGGGGGACTCGGCTACATGTATAAAATTAAAAATGTGATATAGATGGTCTTAAGGGTGCCCACTCACATAGTGGTGAATTTAATCAGGCATTTGTCAGACAATCTGATGTGGATCTGAATAAGTTAGAATCACTGGAACTCTCCCAATCATATAATTGATAAAGAGGTGGACATAGTATAATACAGTTTTTATAAGTTTAAAATGGTTTGAGCAGTGAGCTCAATCAACTCACATGCTCCACAGCAATAAACAGCAGTTTTGACCACTCTTGGTCTGAAGCAATCGGTGCCCCGATCATGCACACAGCCGGCTCCAGTCTCTCATACAATTAGGTGCGCTTCCGAATTCCCTGAGGTGTTTATATATGATGCTCGATGTGTCAGTAGGCACAGTGACTTGTGAAACTGACAATGGGATCATACACGCAAAAAGTTTGTGCCACTAAATCATTTATATCCGAAAAATATTGGGTTCCACTATTTTCATTTGTGGTAATCACTATAAAAATGGCCTTTGATCATGGCACTTTTACGAATACCCCCACTTATTTGATCTTACATATTTGTACTGGTGATTAAATATTGTACTCAGTTATGTTAATTAATGCTTCAAATGTATAATTATATTAACTTTAATTAGTATTATGTCATTAATAAAGTAAACAAAAAAAAGGCAGTTACTAAGCTCGGTTAAATGAAAACCGGTTTAAACTTAGTAACCGTGCTCTTAGAAACTCTCCATTGCGGGTATGAAATGATCTGGATGCTTGTTTTGTACTGAGGCTTAGTGAAGGTGAAACAGATTTTATTAACTAAACATTGGTGGAAGGGAAAAGTTAACACATGACAGTTCCTTAAACGTAAAAGTAATATTTAGCTCACTGAGTCGCCTTGCCCTTATATGCACTAAGTGCAGTATGCTAAAATAACAGTGGGTGCTACCTTAATATTTCATTTGGGTTTGGCTCAGTTAAAGATAAATGCTTAGCTACACCCATAACTGAAATATAAATGGGCACAGCTATTTCCTACTTACATAGTTGGAAACAGACTATTGTCATGCATACAATGTAATTATCGATGACATATAGACAAAATGGGAAATTACATGTACATATAATATGTAATTGACAGTACTGATTCATGTTGACACGTATAGTATTTCAAATGTAGGTTAGACAACTAAACTATCTTGCAGTATTTATAAAGAGATTTAAATGTAAGACTGGGAATAATTATCTTTTACCCTTCAAGTGTTTTCAGTCTGGAGGTTCAGACTCATTTTGTACATCTAAGTATTCTCCACAAAATGCTTGGGTTATAGCAAGAATTCAATGTTTATGATGTACTGTAATTAATTTCTACAAGTGCTGAACATTGTGACCATGACAGCCCTAGTAAAGTGACGAGAAACACTTTTGCAGTCGCAGGGGCTTGTGCTTTTGTTAGATTAGCTAAAAATATTACCTGGCTCTTGAATGGAGAACTCTGGCAGCAGGAAAATCATCATTTTGACAAGTACTTTCTTTGTATATTTTAAGAGTCAAAATATGAGAGTAAGTAGCATACTGTAATATTTTTGTAATTTTTGTAGATTTAATACCATTTCAGAATTTTCATGGCATATGTCGTATTGGATACTTGAGCAGGTCTAAAAGCAATGAAGAAAAAAAATCTAACTTTTAGAGTAGAGTGAAAAGTCCAATCCAATGCAGATGTTTTCAGTGGTTTAACCTCTACATTACAGAATTGCTGACCTGAGGAAGAGAGAAAACTCTTGAAAGCTTGTCTTATAATATCAATTGTTAGTCCCAATAAAAAAAGGTATCACCTAATACTGAAGTACTCATTTACTCAGTACCTAGATTGTAATTCACATCATCTGACACCATATTACATTTTTAGTAGGCTTACCAAACTCTACACATGCAATACAATTCACCAGGCCTCACAGAAGATGGAAATGCAATTAACTCTGGATTTCTTTCTGCAGTGAACAGACAACTTAAGCTCTGTTGCTCAGATACTGAACGATATCAATTTCTTCAGAGAAGCTTACAGATTTAAAATAAACAAAACACTTCATATCATTGAAACTTAAGAGAACATGATTATAGCTTCTATAATATTTCCTCTTATCATGATCCATTCTGCACAACGAAAAATTTGATTCAGGGCACATCAAAGTAATACAAACTAATTGATTACAAATAGATATATCAGGATCATATTGGTCTATATTTACTTAATTGATTAGTTTATATTTCCTTTGGTTTACCCTGAATCCAGTGTATCTTTGCTGCCAGAAGGCACCCCGATTTATAGGTTGTTTAGGTGTGAACATCTTCCATAAGTAATACACTCTAGGAAGGTGGAGGGAGAAAGGGGGAGTGCGTAATGCAAGCAAACCAGCATAGAATAACAAAATTAGGTTAACTTGTTTTTTCAGATATGCATCTATCATCCAGTATACAGTCTCTGTCATATGCAACTGACATAGGTTATATTACCAGAGTTTGATTTACACTAGTTTTTTTGTTGTTGTGTACTGTAGCTAAATTGTCTTCTAGCCTCAGCAAACTTAGGGGTAAATTCTATATATACCATAGCAGATGTCCAAGCCATTTTTGGCTTTAAATCCCCATAGATGTCTATGGGGATTTTTTGCAGCCCACGCGGCTGCATCAGGTTATATAGAGTTTACCCCTTAATCAGTTTCTGCTAAGTACAATAGTGATGTTTATTTTGATTCCAAATGTTACTGTATAATGTATGCCATGAAGATAGCTATATTAGTTACATAGTTACATAGTAGATGAGGTTGAAAAAAGACGTACGTCCATCAAGCAACCAATGCTAAATTTAGACAACAGATACTTTATCCTATATCTATACTTACTCATTGATCCAGAGGAAGGCAAACAAAAAACCACAGGGACATATCATCCAATGATATGTCATAAGAGGAAAAATAAATTCCTTCCTGATTCCAAGAATTGGCAATCGGATTATTCCCTGGATCAACATCCTTCCCATGTATACTTATTTGGTATATCCCAGTATACCTTTCCCATCTAAAAAGATGTCCAACCTTTTTTTGAATAAATCTATTGTATCTGCCATCACAGTCTCCATGGGTAATGAATTCCATATTTTAACTGCCCTTACTGTAAAGAACCCTTTCCTTTGTTGCTAGTGAAATCTCCTTTCCTCCAACCTTAAGGGATGGCCCGAGTCCTTTTACTTCCCTTGGGATGAACAGTTCGTTTGAAAGCTCCTTGTACTGTCCCTGAATATATTTGTATATAGTTATCATATTCCCTCTTAGACGCCTCTTTTCTAATGTAAATAAATCTAATTTAGCTAGCCTCTCCTCATAAATTAGATTGTCCATCCCCTTTATTAATTTGGTGGCTATTGATACAATAGTACATTGTGAATCTTTGTAATGTGCTGTTACTCTATTGTAGTGGAGACGGGTAATCCATGCCATTGGTTTGGGATTGAATCATCAATATATATTACAGCGCAACCCCGTTACCACGCGATCCGCTACAACACGGATCGCTTATAATGTGGTCTGAGCTTGGCTCCCGATTTAGAACATCTCCAAGGTCTTTTTTCTCCTATTCAATGCTTTAATGCTAATGGACACACAAGGAGATAGACATACATGGAGATAAAAGTAAACTTACGTCATCAACAAAATTAACTCTTATATAAATAAAAAATAATAAAATAAAAAAAAGACTTGACTATTCCCGGTTCTCACTGCCGATGTTCTTTGTGGAAAATTCACAGAAAATATACATTTTGTCTATATGTCATCGATACATGGAGACAGACACACACACACACACGGAGACAGACACACACACACACACCGCCCCTTCAAGAAAGAAAGTGAATATGAATGCGTATCTATACATCTTTCCAGCTAAGTGCGATAGTGTCTCTAATAATTAACTAAAGTTTCCCATGTATGTACTGAGGCATCTCAATGGTGAGATTACCTGAAGAGCCAATGGGCTGTCATCCACATATATACATTCACAACAATATTTTGCACTTATGTCTCCATATTACATGTAAAGGGAGAGTAGCCAGCACTACTTCCCTGCTGGGCTAAACGTAAGTAAACTCAGCTCTGACTCAGCCCCCTGTATCGTGCTACATTGCTCCCTAAACCAGCTTAGTTTATGTTGCATTGTATTCCGGGAAGGGGTCTGCAGACAGGGTTTGCACTGTGACAGTTTATAGGAGTGGTGGGAGCAGGGAGGGAAAGCAGCCAGCGCCAATAACTATCTGCTTGAAATGGGTCCCTGCCGTGAAGCCTCGGGTCACAGCATTAGGTCCTCTGTACCCTCCTCTCCCCTCCTGCAGGGTAATAACTGCTTCTTGCGCTCAGCAGGTGTAGATCAGGCAAGCCTGAACTCAGCCATGTTAGATCAGCTGACACTGGTCACATGAAGGGATAAGCGTCCCCAGACAGCTGACAGCGGGTCCACGTGGGTGGCATAAAGCCACAGACTGCTGCTTAGTGACGGGGGGGAGATGCACTGCTGTCTATAATCACATGGATGGGGGTGGCACAGATCCCTGGGTCACCTCACACTGGGTAAGGGATTTCTGTTCCAAAAAAGACGATTTAGGGCAAATTTACTGATTTCAAAGATAATGGGGGCTGGAACTAGGCATGCAGAGGGTGCTGCAGACCCCCATAGGTTTATACATTGGTATATAATGGTAATGTATGCATATTACTCATTTTGTATAGACAGCACCCCCAAAAATAGTACCTGCACTACTTGGCTCTATTAAAGTCTATGAAACCACTAATGCTGGAATGAGTGAGACTGACTTGATTCGAAGTGGTCTGTGTGTCAAGGCAAAAGATCTGCACCATCTGTATTTAAAAAACAAATATACAATAAACACACACACCCTACCCCCCACGCAATGGCTGACCCATGGTGTCGAATCCCCAGCACTCTGCCCCGGCTAAGTCCTGCGTGGGGGTGCATCCGGGTCCCCTGATCACGACGGCCATTATTCCCCCGCAATCTTCATTATAACACGGTCACATTATGTGGATCCCAAGCACCGCATTATAACGGGGTTTAGCTGTATTTTGTAGTTGATATCTTTACAGCTATTTATTTACATATATTTCTGTCCAGGATTCATGGAAAAACATAATTTTAAATCCCTTAAATCATATCTATCCCACCTGTTTACTATTACATTCAATTTGTAGCCTTTTGTGTAATCTTGAGACACCCCAATGTTATTTATCCTGACGAAAAGGTCCAAAAATAGGGCTGCCAGATGGCTTCTCAAAAAATCTTGGACACAATGGTGAAAGGTGCAACACGCTTGAAACACAGACACACACACATACACACACACACACACACACACACACACACACACACACACACACACACACACACACACACACACACACACACACACACACACACACACACACACACACACACACACACACACACACACACACACACACACACACCTCTTTTCACTCTCTGCCCCATGATGTTTCCTCCTTTCCTTGGCCCCACCCCCAGACTCCTGACACCTCCTCCTGATTGGCTGGATTACCCAGCAGAAGTCAATCAGGATGGAGGAAGCAGCGCAGCCCCTAGCAACAGCCCTGCTTTCTCCCTGCTTGGGGAAATCCCGTGGCTGCCCAAGCTGGTCAGGTCACTGTCCAGAGAGGTAATGCCGGACACATACATGTCCAATATTACCTCTAATTTTTTTACTGGACAATGTGGCCAAATACAGGACAATCTGGTCCAATACTGGACACCTGGCAACCCTTAACAAATCAGTCTTCAGATTTCACATACTCATACTTTTTTTAGGGCATGGATAATTCTTCCACACGTAGGGTGAAGTGCTTCTCTTTCATACTCTCTTATACATCAGAAACAACAATCACTACGATCGTTACTGACTCAGCGTCTTCTAAACATGTTACAGACCCAAACCATATTCTATAAACGATAAACAGGAACATTTTGTAAGATGTAATAAGAAGTAGAACAAAATATAATGTCTAGTTAACTTCTGTGCTTTCAATTATATGCGCACAACATATGAGAATTATGTTCCCAGAAATTGTATCACATCCATTAATTGAATCTAAACCATTGAGGTGTGCAAAACATTCACAGACATTTGCAAAATTGGCACATATAGGACATTTGCAACTCATGAAAATGGCAACACTTGCAAAAAATCATGAAGCCCCATTGTCTTACCCAGAGATTGCAATTTTCCAATCAAGTTGCATACATTTGTGGGGTTTTGATAACTTTCACAAAGTTATTTTACTAACTTTTTAAGTGACTTTTAAAAAATGTATTATATATAAAACATGTACTATAATACTATTGATAACGTACTATATATAAAACATGTACTACTGTATAATACTATTGAAATGTACTATGTTTTCACAACTCTGCAAAACCTTTCACCAGCATGTATATTTTATAATAGTTTCACATAACCATTTGCAAAGCAAACAAAAGTAGACCATAGCGACCAACTAACGTTAGGTGATAATGATGCAGACCTGGATTTATATTCCCCACTGCTGGTCTGTTAGCAACTTTGTAGGAAAGGAAACACCAGCCTGAATGTTTATCACACTGTTCATGTAATGTTAGATGGCAGGTTTGTACTTTAAAAGGCATGTGTTTAAAAGTAAGGACAACAAGAATAGTCTACACATCTATGCCTGAATAATAATAATAATTAAAAAGAATAATAAAATACATTTAATAAATAAGGGAAGTGAATAACATTCTCTTCTTCACTTTTAAATATTTACATCTCAGCCCTAATTTCTCGCAATTCACCATCCCGACTCTTGTGTTCTGCTCAAGGATGCCTTCTCTCTACCCCTTTTGTATATAAAGCCCTCTCCCTCCTTAAACCTTTCTCACTGACTGCCTCACACCTCTGGAATGCCTTTCCCCTCAATATTAAACTGCAGTGGCACCCTCTCTATCCACCCTTAAGACCCACCTTAAAACACACCTGCTTAACGAAGCATATGAGTAGCTCTGTGGCTGATACTTTACACCTCATACATAAATTTTGGCCCCTTGCAGATGCACTTACCACAACACCCTCATACGGTCTCTGTATGTGATTCCTACTTACCAATTAGATTGTAAGCTCTTCGGATCAGGGACTCTTTTCCTAAATGCTACTTTTATGTCTGAAGCACTTCTTCCCATTATGTGTTATTTGTATTATTTATATGATTGTCACGTGTACTACTGCTGTGAAGCGCTATGCACATTAATGGCGCAATATAAATAAAGATATATACATACATACATATGTAGCCCCGGTCCCCTCTGGCTCCCAGAGACCCCCCTCCTTTGCCTCAGCGCAGTCGCGGGTGCCGCCAGAGCCAGCGACAGACCCGCCGGCTGTTTCCAAAGGTGGGGGCCGGAGCAGGGGGCATTCCGAGCCTCAGGAGGCTCGGCGGCGCACCTGGCTAGCGGGGGCCGCCATGATGGTTTGCGCGCGCATGCGTAGTGGTTGCGCATGCGCAGTGAAGTGCGGGAGTTGCGGCGGCCATTAGGAAGTCGCGCATGTGCAGTGGAATTGCACATGCGGCCCCAATGTTACAGCAGCCTCCACGGGACTACAATTCCCATGAGGCAAAGGGAGATATACACCAGGTGCTCCCAAACAGCCAATGGGGCTCAAGGATTCTCGGCAGTTGCATTTAAATACATTTCGCGGGGTTGCAGTGGTCAGTTGGAGCAGGGAGCTGGTGAGTGAGGGTGCAGGGGAGCAGTAGCCCCTTGCACTAGGCCAGATAACCCCCCAAAGTCCACAGATAATGGTTACCCTTGCCCCAGTTTGTTGGTTGCTTCAGGGACAGGCCTTAGAGAAGGAGATCTGCCCCTTTAGCTATTTGGTTAAGTAAAGATACACTCTGTGGCACGCAGGCTGATTTCTGGGTCTGGGCTCAGACCCCTCTATATATAAAGACTATCTTCCCAGAGACTTATATATATAGACTATCTTCACGGAGGCCACGCCAAGCAGTGACTGCGGCCTGCCGGCTGCAGACGGATCCCCACCAAGGTACAGACGGTGTGGAGCCGTGGTGATATTATCCACGTCAGAATTCACCCCACGCGTAGGAGGACATCACGTCGGATCAGGCGGATCCAAACTCAGTTGTATAGCGGCACCCGTGGGCTGGAGCCCCGGGCAGGTACCTTTAGTAGTGCACTAACACTTCAAGGGATAGCGCTATCTCCAACACATTGAGTGGGTGTGGACATAAAGGGACATCAGGGGATTGGTGCCCAGCACCCAAGTACTTTGGAGGAGGGAATATTTATGGTGATGTGTGCACCCGGTGCACTTCTATGTGTATGGCTATATGCATTATTCTGTGTGTTACAGGTACCGAAGTTATTAGTATTAGCAATAGTAAACAGTTATTAGCATACACTGTGTGCGTGTCTTATTATTGTGGTTCCTGTAAGAGGACCATCCCACTCAGGTGGGAGCCCTTACAGGTGGAGGCGCTGTGTTCAACGAATGATCAGGTAACCCCAGGCTCCCAGTGGCGGAGGTTCAGGCCTTCTGTGAGCCTATCAGGTAACGCAACAAACCCGGTAACACAAGTGTATTTCACCACATGGTCCCCATCTGCGATGGGGGGGGCAAAAGGTGTTACACATACATACATACATACATACAGAGGCTCGCAAGAGCATGGTATGGTGAAGCAGTGGAAGCCGGTGTAATGTACCCAAAAGTTGCAAGAAGCTTTAAAATCAGCAGTGGCTCAGGTCAAACCAGCATCATGTTTCCCGGTTGTTGCTGGTGTCACAGTCCATACAGTATATTCATGAGTGTTAAAGTCCAGGCTGACTGAAGAATTTCTGGTTGATGCATACAATACATTCCTGGACAGACATAAAGATTGTTGATTAGCACAAAACAGGTTCCTCTTAGTCCATAAATATTAGTATAAATATTCTATAAAATTCCTATGACCTTAAATTTGTACTTGCAGTTTAGCATTCCTCTTTTGCTGCTTATTTTAATAAAGTAATGGAAAAAGCACTCTATACTCCCAAAAATATAACTTTTTGATGTGGCAAAAAACATTATTCAATGTAGTATGATCATATTTGAATTTTTTTGAGCATAAAAATGTTAGTGCAAATAAGTAGCACACATGTTCATAAAATGTGTGGTGTGTGTATGAAGGTTGTTATGTGGCTTCATACATATGATGTGTAGTTACACAGTACTCTAGGTGAGGTTGAAAAAAGATATACTGTACAGTATGTCCATCAAGTACAACCTACTGTATATTACAGTTAGGTGACTGTCATGGGAGACCAGGCATTTACACCTTTTTACCAGGATCATTCATTGAACAAAACCAAGAAGTATAACAAATTGTCATTTATTTCATTGAAACAGTGGATTACAATTTTACAGAGGAAAACACACTTACTGGGTGTCTGGGCCACAAAACTAACCTTTCCTATTTGAAATAACACAGAAAACAAAGTCTTTACAAGTCCTTTAGATAGATGACCGTGACTAAGCCCGAAAAGTCCTGAACTCGGCATGCAGTTCCTGCCGCCATCGCTCTTTCCACTCTGGAGGTGCTGAAATCCCTTGACCGGGAGCGAGTACCAAACGTCCTGGTTCTCTTTTCGGCTTGTAGTTTCTGCTGTGACCGCTACGTTCCCTTTTCAGAACTTGGTCCCGAGAAGTGGGACTTTCTATTTCTCACAGAGCATCTTTTGGTCAGTTCAAATCTGCCGCTGCTGTCTTGGTGCTTAGAATCTCCTGAGATGACTGGCTGCTATGTTTCTTATAGGATTTCAGTCCCATTCACAGAATACCTCAGCCAATCAGAGCGTGGGAATTTTGCCACCTACCTATCAGCGTTTTGCCGGTACCCTGAAGCTAGGCGGGCAAGGTTTTCAATTCTGCAAAGGGGCATGCGCCAACCTGGCACCTCTGCCTCTTAGCATATTGAACCCCCAGCCAAGCCAGGCTCCTCAGAGTCAGGGGCCAGTCAAATGGTCGCCTGATAGCCCTTATTCATGCCAGGACGTGGGTACTCAAGGATAACTCCGGTACTCCACCCGCCGTAACACCTTGGCATCTTTGTGGCTTTCAAGTCTGGGACCCGAGCAGAGCACCAACTTGGTAGCCAGCTGGTCTCTCGGAACCACAGACTTAGAAATCTGCAGCTCATATACAGTGCACCAAGCATTATACATTTTAAACATACCCGTTTAATAAAATATACTTGGATATGGTGTCTTACTAAAAATGTCTAAGTCCTTCTTTGTTGTCAGGGATAGAATAAGAATTTATACTTGCTTTTCTCATTAGCCATATCCCTGCTACACTGCAAAAACCTGACTTTATATTTTTACACAAACTAAACCGTGCAGCTTTATCTAATAGCTGGAGCACCCCCATAACCCCTATACCAGGTTCAGGGTGACTTGGGCATGAACTGGGCACCCCCTCTATACTAGGGACCCCTGTACTGTTCTGGGATACCTTGATCCCCTATGCCCCTTTTACCTTTCTGCTCTGTGCTGGAGCAGGGACACCTGGCGGTGAGCTGCAAGAACGTTTTCAGGGTAGGATTTTGACTGGAGCATTGTGCTTCAATGTATCCGAGAATCTTACCGGATTCCCGGCTACATTTTTGGAGTATCCAGTAACTCTGGAACCCCTCTACATAGCCACAATCTGGAAAGACTTTCTCCACAACCCCCCCCCCCCTGAATCTCATAGCCTAGCAATCTCTGCTTTCTGGCACTCCTGGAATGGCAAAAACATAAAAATTATTTATTGTCGCATATTTTATGTAGCAGGGTCTCCCCTGACTACTATTCTATGTAGTAGTTATACCCCAACTGGTCAGGTTTAAGGATATCCCTGCTTCAACACAGGTAGATCAATCAGTAGCTTAGTCAAAGTCAGGAGTTGAGCACCACTGCTTTATAATGAACAGGGTACTCACATAAAGCAACAATACTAGTCACATAACAGTGAGTCGTCTATGTGTGATAATGTTATGGCAAACTCCACTAGGATGCCAAAGAGAGTTGGTACTATTGTTCTTGTGGGCACATAAACACCACGGGGCCTATCTATCTATCTATCTATCTATCTATCTATCTATCTATCTATCTATCTATCTATCTATCTATCTATCTATCTATCCTTTCTGAGGATCAGAGAAACCTCAGACCAGGTGCATTAATTTGCCACAAATAAAAAGCCAATCTTTACCAGCTATAGGTATACATTTTGATACACCTCATTAAATATTGCACTGATGGTCTCCTCCCCAAATCCTCCTATAACAACTCTCCAAAAGGCTCACTAGAGTTAGTACAGCAAAATTGCAGCAAAGTACATTCATGCTAAGCTCCGTTAAGTCAGAGAAATAATGTCTTGTACCTAAATTAGTAAAGGAAATGATTTTCCTGAGTTTAATGCATATCCGCATGCATAATGCAAAAACAGCTGTTGTTTAACTCATTGGCAAAGACTAGTGATGTTCAAGAGGGGGTTTGAGTACCCCGAGGGGTTCATGAGGGGTCTCAAAAGGATTCACCCCCCAAAAAGTTCATGTTGAATCACAGGTAGTATAGTGGGTTCCTGAGCCTGTGTGGGGATTGTGCACTTAGTCATTCCCCAAACGACACCTCAGTGTGAGAGTTGATAGCTGTTAATTATTACAGGAGCATCCAAAGTTCCTCCCCACAATACTTTGCATCCATAGCATTAAGGAACTATGGGCGTGATGTTGGAAGCTCCCACAGTAACTGACGGCTATACCACACGGCTTTGAACTGGACTGATCGGTAATTTGCCCCTCTGTCCGGTAAAAAATGAGAGGTAATACCGGACATGTATGTGTCAGGTATTCTCCCTCTCTGAATAGTCAGCGTGAGTGTTAAGAGTGGCTTGGTGCAGGGTCCCCGCTCCTACAGTACCTCTGATTCAGAAGCGGTAACGTGAGTCTCCTGCATCTTGTAACAAGCAACGGATGGCATCATCTCCCCCCCCCCACCCAGGCCAAGGAGAAGACTCACCAATGGGAGGGCTCCACGTCATTAAGGAGTGTGCACAGCTCCCCCATATGTATGGTGGGAAATGTAGTTTCCTTCCAGCTTTACATGTGGGAGAGAAGAAAAGAGCTTCACTGTGTCCCGGTCTGCCAGGAGAACCTCCACAGGTAAGATAAAGGAGGAGAGAGGATGAGGGAGGAAGAAGAAGAAGAAGGGTGAGGGAGGAGGTGGGTGGTGGAGAGGAAGGAGGTGGAGGGGAGTGGTGGGGTGAGAGGAGCATGAGGGGGGATGGGAAATTGAGGGGGCTGAGATGATGATGGGGTGAAGATGAGGGGGGGGGGTGAGAGGGTGAATGAGGGGGTTGCAACAATCTTGGAAGTAGTGGGAGAGAAGCATTAAGATCAGTATAGCTCGCCATGTATGACTGCAGGTATGTTTTTATAAATGATCTGATCATTATGTAATTTTCTTCCAAATTTCACTCAACGTATGCACTAATTTGCTCTATTTCGTAAAAAATGCCGGGAGGGCGCTCAATCCCCAAATACCTCCCAGAATTTTTTTAAGAAATAGAATATGAAATAGTGCAAATTGGTGCATACGTGGAGTGAAATTTAGAAAAAATGACGTAATGGTCTGAGAATTTATAAATAACATACTGTCCCCGCCCCCATAAAGTCCCCACCGACTTTTCGAGCGCACTTCATTTTTCATCATTGTGTCCAGTATTTTTGGACAAGCCACCTAGCAAACCCTACCACCCATGCTGTCTGCCCACACTGGGGTGCAGTTTGGGGCCTTATTAAGTGCGTGTTCCCTCCACAAGCTCAGGTCACTATACTGCCTGGGATTGGTAAAATAGTTTTTTTTGTAATAATCTGATGAGGAGTAGAGATGGGTGGATTAACCGTCAAAATCTGAACCCGACACGGTTCGGCCAGTTCCTTTTAGCCGCAGATTAGTCTTAGATAGGCAGATTCATATTTTTTCTATTACTGAAAATCTGTCCGACGAATTTGGAATTCAGATTTATGTTGAATCTGACGTTGGAGTTGATATAAACATATTCTGTTGACCGAATATACCTTACAATTTTAATCCTGTCTATAACTGTTACATATGCCCATAATCATATCCCTAACTGCCTTTGCCATGTCTGTGAATTGAATGTATAATCTCTGTTCATTTATTGTAGCCATGTTTTGTTAACATAACTTTGTGCCCAGGACATACTTGTAAACAAGAGGTAGCTTTCAATTTATTACTTCCTGGTAAAACATGCTACAAATAAATAAATACATATTCCGTTTATACTATCATGGTATCATGGTCAGTATCAAAATAATAGCACTGTACATCCCTTTTTTTATAGGTGTTGCTTAGGTCTGAGGGTACTGTATGTCTATTGCAACAGCTTGTCATGGCACATACTATACAATCTACTTAATGCTCATGTAAAGGAGTCAAAGAGACTGTGGTTGGAGTTTATTAAATATGGGCCAATGGAATTATGTATGGTAGGTTTCCTTGATAAAGAGAAAACTTGACAGGAATCTAAGAAGGAGTTAACTTAGTGTAATAGGCAACCAGACAATAACAAGGCCAGTCTGAGGATTGCTTAACTAATATCCCCTTTTCAGGCACAGAGGTATTTAAACTTCAATGAAAGAGTTATTTATAGGTTGGTTCACAATGAATACTGTACAGCACTAAAACGGTACTTCTCCTAGGATAGAGGTACTGTGCTGCTCTTCTGTAATAACATGACTCACATACTTCTCCAGCGACAGATTTTTCCAGAAACTGCTTCATATGGAAAGTGGGAATATCCATGCCAGTACATATATGTGTTTTTCAATATTTAATCTTACCTAAAAATGTCTCAGCAGCTGAAATAATTTAGATAAATAGTTTTTTGGAAAAAGGTTATGTGACATTACTTCTGATGTGCACCAGCAACAATATAAAATGTATACCTCTTAATTATGAGTTGCTTTCTTCATACTATAAAGTGCCAGCCAGCTCAGACCTGTATCTGACTAGACTGTGATGACAAGTTTTGGATTACTGACAACCTATAAATGTAGATAATACTTGTGTAAAATGTAAAAAATTGGACTCACATGCTTATGCCAAACCTAATCTGTTAAAGCAAATAAAACAGAGAAAAATGTTGATAAGAAGCACACAACTCTAGACTCTAGATATATGTGCTTATACAGATGCAGCGGCCATCATTTTACGAAATCACGCGGTTTATACCTCAGAATACCCATGTGATGGTGCGGGATTACTTCCAACCATACCGCCTTAAGACGCAAGTGCAGGCGAGTGCAGGCGAGTGCAGGCAAGTGCATATAATGGCATTTTAGTGTTCTGGCTTAAAACACCTGAAATTGACATAGTAGCACCGTAGCACAGGACTGTACACATTACAATTCCTTAATTTCATTGCATTTAATTACACACAATCCATGAAATGCAAACAAAGCAACCGCGATAAACACGTGTGCCTGGGGCGATTGGCCGCGTTCCTGCCACATGGCGTACAGCAGTGAACACGAAAACGGCACTGTGATGCCTTAAAATAACCGCCGCTGTTCTGTAGGTGATCGTATTTAGAGATGTTTGAATTTTTCACAGAAATTTGAATCCGCTGCGAATTTGAATGTCCCATTCATCTGATTTCTGCGAATCAGTCTCCAAAAGGCAAATTCATATATTTTTTTTAATCACAGAAATTCTGCAGACACTTTTTTAAAAATATGTTTGCAGATTCCAGACCCTGAAATATGGAGACGTTGAGACAGACCTATTTCACTAGAACCTCAAGCAATATATATATTCCGTCAAATCTCCCTCCAATTAACGTATTTACAAAACATAAACAAGAGGTAACTCTCAGTGTATTACTTCCTGGTATAGCCAGGTCCCCTTCTGGTCCCCCGTTATTGCGTCTCTCCCCTCCTACCTCCGCTGCTGCAGAGGTCAGTGCAGGTGGCGACAGTTTTGCCAGAAGCTCCGGCGGACCTTACTGCAGGGTGCCGCCATCTTGGGCCATGTTGTGCATCTGCGAGGAGCGCCAGGAGTCGCGGTGGATGAGTCAAGGGTTGCGCATGCGCAGTGTACAGCGTGCATGCGGCGGCCCATAGAGAAAGGTTCCGCGGGGACTAAAAGCCCCATAGTGCTATGTAGTGGCAGGACCATGTGACGCCAGGGAACCAATAGCATTGCTAGTTTCCTGGAACAGGAGATAGATCTTCGCGCGCTGGAAGAGGAGGAGTGAATCGGAGCTGGGATGCCAAGAGGGTAGGGTGTATGTGTGCAGGGGTCTGTGACTCTTGTACTAGGCCAGATTACCCCCAGTAGGCCCCTGCTAGGCCCTGACTCATCTCAGCTTGTGGATACTACAGGGACAGGCCCATGAGCATAGGGACAATGCCTTTGTAGTATTAGTGAGTCAGGGACACAGTGCCATCTGCGTAATTCTGACATTGTGGTCTGGGACCAGACAACTGACGGAAGCAGAGACTATCTTCAAGGTGGGATAATCCGGCTGGATACCAGCCTACGTAGAGGAGAAAGCACAGCAGAGGACATCGCTGGATCGCGGATCCTTTCTGATCCTTGTCAGCATGCCTGGATGCTGGAGCGCCCGGCAGGTACCATTACAACAAGTTCACCAACTTTAACACCTTCAATTAGTGGGCCGCGCGGTCACACACTGTGGGTTGGGTGTGGGCATTGTGGGACATTGAGGACTGGGATTCTCAGGATACAGTGTGGGTTACATGGTGGTGGGATACAGCCCTTCGAGGAGCATGGGTAGTTGTACCTGTAGTTTGATAGAGTATAAGATATAGAGTATAAGGTTTATGTGTGCCAGTAAAGGACTTTCTATTTTATGGCGTGTGTATTTATTGTTGTGTCCTGTGAGGGGCTCCTCCCACTCCGCTATGATCCCTCTCAGGTGGGGGCGCTGCACCAAAGTTATAAGTATATCGCCTCAGGCTCCCTGTGGCAGAAGCTTAGGCTTCTGCGAGCCAACAGGTTTAAGGGCAGCACCAGTAGCCATCTTGTTTAAGGGGAAACAGGGCTACACTGGTAAAACATTTGTTTAAATAAATATGGAGATACCCCTTTGCTCAAAAAGGAACATACCTTAGATCAGGGGTGCGCAAACTGGGGACGATAGATTTTTGTTGGGGGGTGCGGTGGTTGTATATGCCCTCCGCTCTTCCCCATGGCATTTAAATTAAATGCCAGGGGATCGCGTGAAGCCCAACAGAATCAGAACCCAAAACCTCTGCTTTTCAGGGCAGCAGCTCTAGGAGTGTGAGCTAAACTAGTTGCTATGTAGCTCCACTGTCAACAGCATAATTTTTAGCTCTAGTGTTCATTGATCACACCTGTAGTCCTTCCCCCTCCTAAAAACAGAGCACTTCCACTTTCTGTTTGCCAGTTGAATGTGTCTAATGCACAAAAAGGAGCACACCTGTGATTCCTGGAGATAGCGGAAATAGCTACAGGTGTGATAAGTGGAGCCCAAAAGTATGCTCTGATTGTAGCTGGTTTTGCTCTCTGCTAGGGCTGCTGCCCTGAATAGTAAAGGTTGTGAGTTTTGTTTCTGTTGGACCTGGCACCACTACCCCTTTCCTCACAAGATGCCTTAGACCTGTGAATATAAGTCTATTGGAAAGCCTTTTCGGAAGTGTGCATTGTGAGGCGTGAGTTATTTAAATATACTTTGCATCTCTTCCAGGCATCCAAAGTGTCCCCCTTTTTAGAGGACAGGCATCTTGCCATATGTTATTTGGAGGGAGGTTTTTTGTTACTTAAATAATTTTTTATTGTTTTGCCTGGGTTTTGGGGGGGGGGAGGATACACAAAAAAAAGGAGTGGGGTACATTGATACATATAATTAGATACAATCACAAGGGGGTTGTGGGTTAGGGGAAGAGGGAGGAATATAGCATTTGTACATATACAATATATAAACGTCAGTTTTAACATCGTTAGATCACAACGTTCAGAATATTTGAATCTAAATATGGAGATATACAGGCATGTCGGAACCAAACGGCCTGAGTCAGCAAAACTGTGAGGTGGAGCCATTTAGATAAGCAGAGAGTTTTTCAATGTGTACTATATGCCAATGGGAATATATATCGTGCCTGGGACTCTGCTAAACATGTCCCTCTCTCTTCACAAAATCCAGGCAGAAGAAATATGATGGTGGATTAGGATGTGTCCGCTTACCTTTTTTTAGTGCCCAATCTGCCTTCACTTTTCTGTGAATGGATCGGACTTTGGTAAATAATCCACAGAGCAGATTTAGACAAGTTGGACCATTTCTAAACATATTCACAAGTTATAGGTAAAGAAGCATTTCCAATTTTTCTTGATAATTTTTTTCCCCAATTTTAGGAAGACTTGATTTTCCATTCTGATTGTTAATGAAGCAACCGGAGAAATGTAAGCTGCTTTGTAGACCAACAAATACCAAGCAGTAAAATTGTATTTCATGTCCTATCTTGACAAGAAAAATACTCGACTCATATTTAATATAAACTGTGCTTAATTTTTTCTTGCACAGAGGGGCGCAGAGCACATACTGCTGTGCAAAGAATGGCGGGAAAACCTTTTGTTCCCAAGCTTTTTACTGTACCGGATCACCCAAATATCTCATATATGTTGTCATAAAATAATATTCTGACAGTTACAAAGCTATTCAATTCTGGTGTGAAAAGCATATTTTAATTTTTATGGTTGAGAGTTAGTCAATCTTAAAGATTGAAGTACGTGTTAAGTATGTTCAAGTGTGCTGTGTGTCACTTGAAAATAACCAAAAGCAAATACAAAAATAATATATCACAAAATATTGTTTGCTCATTACTATTCATTGAAAGACCTGTCCAATACACATATCCATTATTTTCTTGTCATTGTTCTCTGTGACAAAATCAGTTTGCAACACTAAATCAATAGAGATTTTCATCTGACAATATCTCAATAATAATAGTAACAGGATGTTCTTGTGTGATTGTTTGTTCTTGTATAGCGCTGCTAGTTTTACGTAGCACTTTACAGAGACAGTCCCTGCCTGTAGAGCTTACAATCTATTTGTTTTATGGTGCCTTAGGCACAAGGAGATAGGGTGACTAGCCTGAGGTCATAAGGACCCGACACATGGAATTGAACCAGGTTCCCCTGCTTCAAACTCAGGGCCAGTCAGTGTCTTTACTCACTGAGCTGCTCCTTTTCCCAATGGCTGCATCTAACTATACAGAGTCATTAACATCACTAAACAAACGTGTCCTCTTGTTCATATCCTTTCCCACATTTCCCTTTGATTAATACAATAATTATTCAGCTTTTAGAGATACAGTACCACTTGAAAACACTGTTGGTGCTTCCAAAAGGCCATTCAAGTTTCTCATTGGATCAAACCTCAAAGAATGTGTTTGTTTGAATTTGTTTTATTTTATTTTGACCACGTGAGGATGGTTTCTATTTTTCAGATATACGAAAAAAACAACCGTCTATTAAACGTTCATGTTTCTTTGTTGCTTTGATAGTTTACAGATTTCTTGTTAGCAGATTGCCCTCCCATTCATTCTAACATTGGAACGATAAATTTTCATTTGTATGATAATTCTGTTTTGAAGATGTAATTAATAGCACATTGAAGAAAAACAATCATTTGGGTTGTTTTATTCTGTTGCGCAGATGATGGACAACAATTTTTTTTTGTAAACATCTGCAAATAATTAAATGATGGCACTTTATTTTGTATTTCCTTCACCTTCATCTGGGATTTTCCAGAGAACCGACATCGTAATCCTACTTCAGGAAAAGATTGACTTTCTTTTGTTGCTCAGGAATCATTTTCTATTATGTTTAGTTGCATTATTGGATGATTAAAGGCAATCTGCCCACATTAATTTCAGTGACGCCTGAGAAAGTCCTCCCACACCCTATATTGTTATCTTCCTAAGCAAGTCCTTTTATATTTAGTAACAAGGCTATTTAATATTTCTGCTGCATATCTAAAATATGTGTTTCTTATATATGATATCTCATTGAACATTCAGATTTTTGGAATTAGATATAAATGAAAACATAAGCACTAATCCTTTGCTTGAATCCCAACCTGTATTATATTGTAGCACACCAGCATTTCTAAATCAGTTGCACATTTTTGTGTAGACATGTAAATCAAAAAGCAGACCGCCAACTGTTCAGGCCTGCTCCACCCTGGCTACATCAAGGCTGTTTTTCTTTCATCTTATCAGCTATTAAATGCCTGAATTAAACCCTAGACAGGATCACGCCTTCAACATGTTTAATAGTGTACTGATATTATGAGCTAGTATTTTCCAAATTTGGATAATTCTGCCTTGGAGCTATTCCTCAGCTAATGATCAATTGAAACACAAGAACTTTGTAAAATAATGTAATATCTACTGGGTCTTCCCTTAAAACAACAAATTAGCTTGTTTTTAAAGTGTATATCGAAATAGTTAGGGTGCTTTGTGGGAAGTTGTATGATTAAACGAGTTGGCAGTTGTATAATTAAACAAGAATTGGCTGTAAATGAATGGGGAATAGATTCAGAGTATAGAACTGGATAGAATGGAAATAAATAAAAAAAAAGAGTCAACAATTGCCTGAACGACAACATGACTTATATCTTCATAAAAAGAAATGAGCTAAATGACAAAAGGACAGGAAATCATAGTGAGAGAAAAGAGGAAGAGCTTAATCAAGCTGATCAAAAAAAACACAGAATAATTACATTGTATAGTTACTAAACAGTCTTCTGCCCCAAGACACCTTCTGGTGCTGGAGGATACCTTACAACCTTATTTTAGGAGGCTTACATAGTAAATATGTTCCTACATGTATGTTGCTCATTTTATTATAATGGGAGTGAGTCATCTTAATATATAAGTTAAAATATTTTTGATGACAAGCCCATTACCCACTGCTTACTCTGGTGGTGCCACCAGACCCCATTTGTATTGGACGAACATCCTTCCATTGGATACTGATTTTCTTCCACTACAGCGTCTGAAATCCTGCTGGAATCTTCCTGTCCTCTGGAAGGTATTATGGGAACTGGGTCAGGATCACTTCCCCCACTTGACGGATTGGTAACAGATGATTCCGGTGCCAGACCTTTACCCTGCCTTCCGAGTCTTTGATGCATCTGCAACTCCACCTGAAAGGGAGCCTCTCACCAGCTGGCCACTAACTTGTGTTTCCCTGGCATTCCTAGGTTCCACAGGAGAACTTTGTCTCCAGGCCGAGTTTCCCTGTAGCGTACCTTGCAGTCATACCTCCGTTTGTTATTTTCATTCAGCTTGGCGTGGCTTTTTCCACCAACTGATATGTTCTACGGAGGTTATCCTGCAGTTTTTGCACATATTTGTAGTGAGTCATGTTCCATACACCAACGGTGGACACTCTTAGACGGATGTCCACTGGTAGTCGTGCCTCTCTGCCGAACATCATGAAATAGGGTGAATACCCGCTAGACTCGTACCTGGTGCAATTGTAGGCATGTATCAGATGCTCTACTTGCTGACTCCAACCAGCCTTCTTAGAGTCCTGTAGGGTGCCTAACATGTCTAGTAGTGTCCGATTTAAGCGCTCCGGAAGGGCATCTCCTTCAGGATGGTAGGGAGTCGTGGAAGACTTCTTGATATTAAGCAGCTTCAAGAGCTCTTGGATCAGCTTGCTCTCGAAGTCCCTCCCTTGATTGGAGTGCATCTGATTAGGTAGCCCGTACTATACAAAGTCCTTCTCCCACAGTATTTTAGCTACCGTGAGAACGTTCCCGATACCCTTAGAGTCTGCCTCGATGCAGAGAAAATCCATACAGACTAGGTCCATGGGACCAGAGCTCTTCAGGTGGCCCATTGGGGCTGCGCATGTACACTGGCGACACGTTTAATTTGAGTAGGGCTAGTACCGCAAGCCGGGACATGTCCCGGCTTGCTAGCCCCACTGTGACGCGCGCGGTCACGCGTCATCGGGAGCCTGCGCCCCCTGCACGTGCGTCCAGGGCTCCCCGAGGTAGCCCTGGTATCCCGCGATGTGGGGGGCGGCGGCAGGGGGTTCCGGGGGACCCGGCGGACCCGGCAGCGGGGAGGAGAAAGCCCCGATCGGAGGGTGCTCCTCCGCGGCTTCGGCGCGCGCCCGGCACCCTGCGGCGCGCGCCAGGTTACTGCTGTGGCCGAGACCGGGCAAATGCTCGAATAAACTCGGCCGCAGCAGTAGGCAGTGTTTTTCTCTGTATGCACCGCAGACACCTCCGGCAATGGTGCTCCACCGATTCCCGCATCTTGGGCCAGAAGAACCGATCTCTTATAAGCCCAAACGTTTTTCCTCTCCCAGGTGTCCGTGATCATCATGTAGGGATCGTAGGACCTGGTACTGCAACATTCTGGGCAGGACTAGTTGTCTTCTCTCGGGGTGGATGTGATAGGGGATGACTCGATAGAGAAGGCCATGGTCTATGTGGAACTTGTCATATTCCCTCATGAGAATAGTGACCGTGTCGGCAGGAGCATGCTTCACTAAGGAGGGTTTATGGTCTTGGATGGCCCGGTGTATGGCTTTAGCCATTGGGTCTTGCATTTGATGCATCACTAGCTCTTTCCAGCTCATTATGCAATCTTTGGTTATGGACATGCCTTCTCGATGGCAGTAGGCTACAGGAAGTGCTTTCGACTGACATCCCAATGAGTCCACCATTCTGAGTTTGGAGAAGACGACTTTGTCCGCCACTATCTCTGCTTTGGAGCATATTGTCTGAATTCCAGGGCCAGTAATCTTCTCACATTCACCATCGTCTGATGCGGAACTCAATCCAGACTTTCTAGACAAAGCATCGGCTCTGACATTCATGGCCTTGGCTTGTATTTCAGGGTGAACTGATAATTGGACAGAGCAGCCAACCACCTGTGGCTGATGGCATCAAACTTGGCGGAGGTCAGGCTGTATGTGAATGGGTTGTTGTTGGTTCGCACCTCGCAGGAGACCCCGTAGAGCTAATCATGTATTTTATCTACAACAGCCCACTTGAGCGCTAGGAATTCCAGGTTATGAACTGGGTATTTCTGTTCACTCGCCATTAGGCTGCGACTCACATATGCTACCGGCCAGAGACCTGCAGGGTATTTCTGATGTAATACGGCTCCCAGTCCATTGAAGCTAGTTTCCACGTGCAGGATGTACGGCTGCTCCGGATCTGCATAGGCCAAGAAAGGAGCTTTTGTGAAGCTCTTCTTTAGCTCCATGAAGGCTTTGAAGCAGGCAGATGTCCACTTGTCCCCGAACGGCATTCGCGGGGAGGCTTCTTTGTGTCTCAAATCTTCTGGGTAGATTTTCAACAGGTTGTTGAGAACTTTGGCCTTGCTTGAGTACCTCTCTATGAATCTTCGGTAATATCCACAAAACCCCAGGAAGGATTGAAGCTCCATCACATTCTGTGGTCTGGGCCAGTTCACTACTGCTTCGACATTAGCAGGGTCGGTAGCCACCCCTTCTGCGGACATGATGTGGTCCACATAGGTGATTGAAGTGCGGCAGAAGTGGCATTTGTCCAGAGACAACTTCCTAGTCTATCCAGGACCTTCAGAAGGCGTTCTTCGTGCTCCTCTAGAGTCCGTCCGAACACGATGATGTTGTCTAGATAGACCATACATTCTTGGGGGTTCATGCCCCTGATAGTCCTTTCCATTAGCCTCTGGAAAGTTGCAGGTGCACCACAGAAATCTTGGGTTATCCAGGTGAACTGATAAAACCAGAGGGGGCAGACAAACACTGTCTTCTCCTGTCCTCATAGCTCATGTGGACCTGGTAGTACCCACACCGCAGGTCCAACACGCTAAACCACTGACTGCTGGATAGGGTACTGAGGATCTCTTCAATCCGTGGCAGGGTTTATTGAACTGGGACCGTGTGGCAATTCAGTGTGGGATAGTCCACGCATAAGCACACAGATTCGTTCTTCATCTGCACCACCACAATAGGGGAGTATAGGGGCTATGGTATTCAGTCATGATGCCCACCATTTACATCTCTTTCAGACATCCCTCTCATCCTCCACGTCTCGAGGAGCTATGCGTCTGGAATGCTCTTGGAATGGTGTGGCATTGTTCAGTCGGATCATGTGTTGAGCAATCTTGCTGCAGCCCACATCCATTTCACTGGTGGAGAACACTCACTGCACTCCACCAGCTTGTCGCTCAGTCACTTCTTCCACTCTGGTGGCAGTGACGATTACCCAAAGTCAAATTGCAACCCGCGAGGGGTTTCCCGCATGCTAGTTGCATTCACATGAGCTAGAGATTCTACGTGAATAACTGGGTATATTCCACCTAGCTCTTGACCGACGCCAAACCGTTTAGGGTGAGGCGAGATATTCTGTATGAAACCGACGAGGGAGTGAGGACTTACACTCCTTCATTTCTGGTACCACTTTGAAACCTCTCTTTGCGTCCTCTTCGGGTGTGGTTTCTAGGGAAAAGTACCAGTCTGTTTCATCATGGCCTGGGTAGTTAGGTATGGCGGCCATGTTTCTCACGCCCCCTGGTGGAATCTCTGTCAACCCCTTCTCAAGTTTGAAGAATTGTCCAAACCCTTCTTGGGCCAAGATTCTGTAGCGCTCCTCTTTGAATACTGGATGAATCCGCAGAGACGCTAGGGGTAACACTCCATCTTCTTGCAGGTAGGCCCGGATCAGGGCTTGCACCACATCCGCGTTGGTCCCTAATATGAAGGGGAAATTTGGATGTTCCCGGGGTTCGGGACATACCAATGCATCCACTTACATATAGTGGGTTTTGTTGGTGTTAAGCTGCGGTATATCCAGCCGTACATGAATCACTTCATCAATGGTGTAGTCTTCGCTACTGAAGCCCCATAGCTTCATTTTTTCTGCCGACTGCATAGTCAGTGCTGAAGGTGTAGATCACAGAAGGGCCGGTAGATAATGGTCACTTGAGATCCAATGTCCAGCCAAGCGGAGATGTAGATTCTCTCCACTAGTACTCGTACTATGGCCGCAGGTCCTACTCGATGGTAGGCATCCGGTTGGGGCTCCGGTTTAGGACTAGGCGCCAGGGTACTATTCGAGGACGTGGATGGCTTTTCCTACGGGTGAACGGTGAAGGCCATGGTTCTGGGGGTGGGAGTTGTCGACTTTGGACAGTCCCATGCAAAGTGACTCTCTTTGTTGCAGGTAAAACAGCGAGTACCTTGGGTCGCGCTGGAGCTAGGATTAGAAGCTGGGTTCCGGGGTACCTTGGGGCCGGAGACTGGGGTTCCCTGAGATTGGCTGTTTTTAGGGCCCTTCATGTCGTTAGCCTTCTGGGACGAGGTCCCCTTATTTTCTCCTTTGCGAGAATCCTTAGGCTTCTTGGAGGTATGTAGCCGTGCATGAGCCTCGTGTACCTTCACCTGATTCAATAGCCCCATAAACGTAGGAGGACTCCCTTACATGAGAGGACACCGGAGAAGTTTGGCTATATGATGGGTAGGGATCCTCTCAGGAGCTGTTTATGCCGAAATTCATCCACTTCAGAGGCGGGGATGAGTTTGCAGGTGAGTAGGGGCTACAATACTAATTGTATACGATGGAGAAATGCAGACAGCTCCTCCCCTTCTTTCTGTCGGTGGGCATAGAACTTAGACCAAAATTCACTTTCATCATCGTCCAGACCATAGGCTTAAGTTAGGAAGTCAACTAGTATCCAGGCTGTTACGTCTGCGTTTTCCTGCCCGGTGCTTTCTTACCATCGTCGAAGTCGGAGGATTTAGCCATTCCATTATACGCTGTCTCTTTACAGCTTCGGAACAGGACCACTCTTTGAGTACTTGCAAGGTATAGTCCTTCCATCCTTCAATCGATTCTTCCCGGTGGGCATTGGTAATACCCCAGAAAAGACTTTCAACTTACGATATTGATGCATGGTGGCTGGCTTAGTCTCTCTGTCAGCTACTGTATGGCTCCCGCGAGTACCTGATCTCCAAACGGGCGGTGGGAACTGCAGTTGCTCCGACCAGACCATCGGCTGCCGGCCTCACTCCTAGGACTAGCTAGGACTTCTTGGGGAAGGTAAAGACATGACCCCCGGACACCCCTTTATGCTAAGGGCGAGACTGGGTGTCTCCATTTTGATGTTCAGTTCGGGGTATACGAGGGGACATCCGCCAAGTAAAGCTCCAGGGAGCTACTGAAACTGTGGAACATTTTCCTACGGTATATCACGGCGGCAGCTAACTAGAATCATGCTCCACAGGAGGGTTTTATCCCAGTTTAGATCTAAGAGGCGGGCTTTAGCAAACACCGGGATTTGGCTGAATGTTGCGCACACATCATGTAAGGACAGTGACATTGGAACATGGCTGATGGCGACCATGTGGCGGGGAGGTGCTCGGCATTGCAGGGCCCACTTGGGGACCCCCAAGTGGGACAGCAGGGACATGTTCCCTTCTTTTATCTGACTTTTCTTTATTTTAGATCGGGCACCCCAGGTCTGAATCTCAGCAGCGCCTTAAAATGTAACCCCCTTTCCCTATGCCTATGGGAAACTGTGGGTGATTACGTGTGCTGCTAATAACTGTATGCTCACAGGAAACAAAAGAAAACAGCGCACAATGCCAAATAGTGAAGCAAATTCAACAATATATTATAGAATTAAAAAGGGGGTAATATATCTGCGTACATGAAAAAAGTTGGTAAAAGGCATGTAGTGTGTATCACACTGTTTACCACTCGGCAGCTGTTAGCTGTAGATTCAGGTGCTTGCTTCCCTCTGCTGCTGCAGCTCAGTTGATTCTGGGGCAGGACATCAGTCTTTTCACTCCCAAGGGGATTTCCCTTCATGCAGCCAGGTTCAGCAGCTGGTACAGGGGCTCGGTGAAATCGCTCCTGCTTCCTGGCCGATATGAAGCTGCTCCTGTACATCGGCAGGTGTATCCTCTGCACAGAGGTTAAAACGCAGCTTGCTGCTGTCTACACAGCAGTGGTGGATTCAATAGGGAAGTTTGAACAGTCTTACAAAGTCTCTCACAAGTGTCCAAAACAGCACACAGGATGAAATAAAAACAGGACAGGCCAACACATAGACAAAGGCCAATGTAAGCAGATATAAGGCAATAGAATGTTACATCCAACTAGTTTCATAGAATTAACTACTTCTTCAGGGAAGTAGTTAATTCTATGAAACTAGTTGGATGTAACATTCTATTGCCTTATATCTGCTTACATTGGCCTTTGTCTATGTGTTGGCCTGTCCTGTTTTTATTTCATCCTGTGTGCTGTTTTGGACACTTGTGAGAGACTTTGTAAGACTGTTCAAACTTCCCTATTGAATCCACCACTGCTGTGTAGACAGCAGCAAGCTGCGTTTTAACCTCTGTGCAGAGGATACACCTGCCGAGGTACAGGAGCAGCTTCATATCGGCCAGGAAGCAGGAGCGATTTCACCGAGCCCCAGTACCAGCTGCTGAACCTGGCTGCATGAAGGGAAATCCCCTTGGGAGTGAAAAGACTGACGTCCTGCCCCAGAATCAACTGAGCTGCAGCAGCAGAGGGAAGCAAGCACCTGAATCTACAGCTAACAGCTGCCGAGTGGTAAACAGTGTGATACACACTACATGCCTTTTACCAACTTTTTTCATGTACGCAGATATATTACCCCCTTTTTAATTCTATAATATATTGTTGAATTTGCTTCACTATTTGGCATTGTGCGCTGTTTTCTTTTGTTTCCATTCTCTTAGTGTGTGTGGGGTGCTGAGCCACCCCTGCGTTTATAGCTGCAGACACCATTATCCCCAACACGGTTATGTGGCACTTATTATTTAATGTATAATTATCTCACTGTGGGAGTTGTGGTTTAATTTTTTATAAATTTTTTATCACTAAATTGATGGTATAGTCACTGCACTGTATATATTTATACATTTAAAACTTTATAGGTAGTTAGGTAGTAGCGCACAGTTTTGTTTTTTGTGTTTACATGCTCACAGGAAGCCTGAGCCTCCACTTCTGGGAACCTGGGGTGAACTCTCTCTCTTTTAGTGCAGCGCATCCACCTATGAGGGTCCCAGCATAGGCGGAATTTGCTCCTCATAGGAACCAATGCAATAGCAATAATACTACCACAACCAATGTATCATATAACTCGTATTTACTATAACAGGATATAACAGTAGATCACACCAATACAATATAATAGTACATGGCAGTATTCCACAGCCTGAGGGGTACCCCCAAAGTACTGAGGGTGCCGTGGCATCAATAATCCCAGGTGTCCGCACCAGCAATCCCACCCAAGTGTGAGGTAGCACTACCCCCTTATGTGATGTGCAGGTGCACGTTGATACCTTCCTGGTCACAGGCCAGACCAGGGAATATTGAGAGGAAGATGCTGGATCAGGTCCCATGCAGCGGTGCCTTCAACACAACTACCCTCACACCTTATCCAGGAAGAGGTCTGTGGTAAATCTCCAGATGGCGGGTTCTACCACTGGGCTGCCACGTGCAGCTCTGGTCCAAGGCTGCAGTCCACTGCGTGGACATCTATCCACTGGCGCAGTAGAGCTGCTACAGGTCTAATGGGAGCGTCCCTATCTGGGGCCTTCCCTACAATAATCCACTATGCGGAGATCAGGACCTAGGGCCTTGGGGCAGAGCTCTGGCCTAGTCCAGGGGCTTACTGGACCCGTCCCTGGACCCGTTCGTCCTCTCTGTCAACTCCTGCCCCGTGGAGGATATCAGGAGTCTCTCTAATGGCTGCTTGCTCCTGATTCGTTAAAACGGCCCATGTGACACACCCAAGGCTTCTGAGAAATGTAGTCCTGAAATACCAAGATGGCTGCCGCCACGCTCCGATCGCGCGGAGCTCTGCCAGCTAAACAGCTGATCAGTACCCTGCACTGGAGTTAAGGTAGGGCCTCTGCTACATATAAAAACAGACTCTATACCTACATGTTTACGCAGGCATTTTATTCATTAACTAAAATCGTTCTGACATTTAATTACTACAGTACCATCCCATCCTGTATTGGATCTTTCCTTGTGTTTGGTCTCTTTTATTACCTTAAATGTTTTCTTCTTTTCCCTTTTTGTAACTGAAAAGTTATATATATATATATATATATATATATATATATATATATATTACAATGAATGAACATCGCCGGAAGAAGAGATCAGTGTTTCTCGAAAGCTCGCACAAATAAAAGCATTTCGTTAGCCACAGAACGGTATCATCTATTTATTTTTTGATTATTGAAGCTCGGCTAACACGGTACTGATACCTCTACATGAATATATATATATATATATATATATAAATGTAAATACAACTGTATGCTCATCTGCATGTCTTTGGCAAGTCTGCAACCCCGCCTTTCACCATTATCACCCAGCACACAGCACTTCCACTGCAGCAAGGGATTCTGGGAAATGACATGCAAATGAGCACACAGTGCCACTTTTTGCTTCAAAAACCATTTTTAACATGGTTCCCTATAGGGTTAAGCTTGCTATATGGTCACAGCTTTGAGCACAGCATGGTGCATACCCAGAAAGGTGCATACCCAGAAAACCCACTCACAGACAGCTTGTTTTTTTTTTTTTTACATATTTATAGAAAGCAAATATAACTTTTCAAAAAAACCTATAACCAAACATTTTACAAAGCTAAGAATCCTACACTTCAAGATTCTTTCATCTCATTCTTACAACCCAAACCATAAAAACTCAAACCCTTTTCCCGCTCTCTAGTACTGTGATCATCTTTCTTAATTCATCCTCCATACGTTCCAACCCTCTCTTACTTTTCTCTACCTAGTATCCATGCCTCACATCACTTTTATACGCGTCCCTTACAGTTTTCACATTCCAATATTTCTGCCCGAATTTCCACCCTAGTCGTTTGTGCAAAACCTCTTCCTTTGTGAGCCCTACTTCATCCTTTCCCTGGGTGCTTCTTCCCTTTCTATCTCCTGCTGAATTTGCTTCATTTGCTTGTGCAATCCCTTTCTGGCCTGCCTTTTCTTCACTTTCGCTCTCACTTACTCCGCTTACACTTCTCTGTATTTTAATTCCCTCCACGCTTGTCTGTTTTTTTGTCGGGACGAGCTATTGCTCTCGCTACTCTCCTTCTCCCTCACCTCTCCCCTAGCCTCTTTTATTTTAACCCACTGCACATGCTCCTTTTTTAGTTCTTCATATCTTTCTATTATCTGTTCCTCACTACTCCCCCCATGCTGCTTCTGAAAAATACCCACCCAAAATAGAACATCTCCCACTGCGTCCTCAAAATGTTTCATTTTCTCTTTTAGGGTTACTTTCCCTGATACTTTTCCAACTTTACCCTCTACACCTTCCTCTCTAGGCTCCACTTTACTCTGGCTATCCTTACCTTCCTTTGTTTCTATCCCTTGCAGATTTTTATGCTTTTGAGCTTTTTTCCCTCCTATTTCCATTTCCTCCTCCAAAACATCACCCTCTGTGCATCTTGAAACTCCATACTTTCCGCCCAGCTAGGTTCCACCACACTCAATGACCGTATTTCCCCCTCCCCCGCATCTTTCTGTTGGACTGCTCCCGTCTCATCCCCTCCCCCCACCTCCGGTTTCTGGGCCAAGGAGTCCAGGAAGAGATCTTCCTCTTTTTTCTCCAAGATATCGCTTGTAGAACCCGCCAAAGTTTCTTCAATTTCTTCTCCTGAAGTTTCTCCTTGTAGAAACTCAGGGGTTCCCTCACTTCTGAGATCCCCCCCCCCTCCTGTAAGTCCATCCTTCCCTCTTCCGTCTGTCCCTTCCCAAAGATCAGTCCAACAAATTCTGCGGTATCTCCAGGCTCACTACCCCTTGCCACTTGGGCGTAAGATTTTCTTTTTGTGCACTGCCGTGCTAAATGTCCACGTTCCCCACACAAGTCGCACTTTTTTGGGACTCGACAAGATATTGCTGTGTGTCCTTCTTCTCCGCAATTTCGGCATACAGTCCCAACTTTGTCACACTCCTCCTTGGTATGTCCATATTTGTGACAATTCCTGCAATAAACAGGCTGGCCAGGGTAGTTTAAGAAGCCCCTTTCCCCACCAATGGCAAAACTTGCAGGCGGTTGCATTACTCCTCCTCCTCGTTCTGGGTCAGGCTTAAAAAGCACACAAAAATGCCGTTTTCCATTAAAAAAGCCATAAGCGTTTCTTAACATTTCTCCTCCCCTTACCAGAGAACAATATCTCCTCAGGAAACACACAATGTCTTCCTTCTGTACAAAAGGGTTATAGATATGTACAATAAGCGGCTTGTCCTCCAGCATAAAGCTCGGGGCCACGCTGATTCTCAACAGCCTTGGATCCTCTTTCCTCTCACGGCACATTTCATAGATGTTCCAGCAATTCGCATCTGTATTCAGGGTCAGGTCATAAATGCCCTGCCTCGGGAAGCCTTGGAGGCAGTACACCTTCGTCTCGTCCAGCTCCAGCATCTCTCCAAGGACTTTCTCCACCACATGTTGCAGTCTCACGCGGTCTCTCTCGGCTTCCTCGACCAGGAACCGGACTGTATTCCTCATCCCAACGAAAGCCATCGTCCGCCTTGAATAAGCTCAGGTGCGGCACCCTAATTGCAGCAGGTGGGTTAAGCCCTTTCGGGTGATCCCACCAGGCAAAGGCGCCGGCCCCTCACTTCCGCATCTGCTCGCTCAGAACCTCTCGCTCAGGATCACTCCTCTCAGCTCGAGATGGCGTGCCCCCCCAAAGCAGCAGGAGTCTTTAGTCCCCGAAGGGACGATGACTCAAGGCCAAGGGGACACAGTCTCAGCTACACAGCTGTTTCGACCTTAATGGGTCTCATCAGTGTGGGGTTGGTTAACTGGGTATGCAGAGAAGCTAAAGGATGGGGAAAACCATAGTGAGTTAAGTTATGGTGAGTAAAAAAAGTGACAAAAACCCTCCACAGCAAAGCAAATATGCAAATGTAAATACAACTGTATGCTCATCTGCATGTCTTAGGCAGGTCTGCAACACCGCCTTTCACCATTATCACCCAGCACACAGCACTTCCACTGCAGCAAGGGATTCTGGGAAATGACATGCAAATGAGCACACAGTGCCACTTTTTGCTTCAAAAACCATTTTTAACATGGTTCCCGATAGGCTTAAACTTGCTGCATGGTCACAGCTTTGAGCACAGCCAGGGTTAAGGTGCATACCCAGAAAACCCACCCACAGACAGCTATTTCGACCTTAATGGGTCTCATCAGTGTGGGGTTGGTTATATGTAGCCATGTATAAAAATGGTTTACAGTTCTTTCTCATGCTGGCAATAAACCTGGTAAGTATGCAGGATTGTCAGCATCAATCATGGAGGTTTGCCCTCACACCCTGGTGAGGTGTCATATGTACACAAGGGGAGTGGTAACATACTCTGTGTCCACTGTTAGTGACACAAGAGGTGTAGCTGTTTTCTGAGTCTATATAAGAGACAGCACTGCCAAAAGTTAGGTGTTAATCAAGTGTGCTTTGTAGTGGATGGAGTTCAAGTTCAAGGGATCTGTAATGGTTCCGTTCTGGAGGTCTGCAGCAGTTAATGCTGTCAGACATAGTCAATAGTATCTACACTGTGATTAGGGACCTGACACAGGTGGTGATCTCCCTGCGGGGAGAGGTGACCCAACTCCATTGGGAGGGATATACATGAATAGAACAGTGTATTGGTGCATCACCATGAATAGTCCATAAATATTCAATTAATTCCAATAATAGATCCAAACTTCAGGACATAGAGTATATTGGCATAACATCTCAGGGTGAGAAACTGGAGGCCTGGTGGTCCCCACGCGGGTACCCCAAAATAGGTCTCCTAATGAAGTGAACTCAACCCCGAGGAATAACTCAAATAAGTCCAGCCATGGATGGTAAAAAATATAATGGGCTGCAGCCCTTTACCTTCCTCTCTGGTGTCCTTGGTTAGTGGATCAATTCCAGCGTGCCGTCCTCTGAAGGTAGTCACAAGCAGCAAAGGATGAAGAGGAGCACAGCAGCGATTCCCAGCAGCTTCCGGCTAGTGTAGCGCCAAAAAATGAGGGTAACTCCAAATAGGGATAAGTTATAAAAATAGTATTTTATTGGTCAGTAGAGAAGAATACAATGGCAGGAACGCACCTACGCGTTTCATCCATAACGGACTTTCTCAAGGTGTCGTTACGGACGAAACGCGTAGGTGCGTTCCTGCCATTGTATTCTTCTCTACTGACCAATAAAATACTATTTTTATAACTTATCCCTATTTGGAGTTACCCTCATTTTTTGGCGCTACACTAGCCGGAAGCTGCTGGGAATCGCTGCTGTGCTCCTCTTCATCCTTTGCTCCATTGGGAGGGAAGAACTTTCTGAAGGTATGAACTGTGCTACAATGAGCGCCTGAGTACGACCGCTGTGAGGGGCAGTCTGCCTATGATGATAATAAAGATGCCCAAGTTCACCAGACCCTTGCTGTGTATGTGTGGAGTCATTGCACAGAAGGAGGCACCACAGAGGAGGAGGTCCTCATCAGATACATCCCCCTGCAGACACAGAGATCCTGATGAGGTGGAGGCGCTGCATCGGATGTGAGTAAAACTCTGATCACACTACCTCAGAATGCCTGTCATGCTGATATCCCCACTACCATCAAGCGGGTGACTCAGGAGTCCTGTAAGCCAGCAGGTGCACCACAACATACTGACATGTAATGGGGACCAGTTAGACCACAGGGGCCAATGTGAGATTGGGTGGGTCCAGAAAAACCTTTACATATATATACATACAGAAGAAAAGGAGTAGCGCTATCCGTGTGTGAGTGTTGATTTGTTCTAAATTAGTGCTATGAAATTTGTGTTCAATGTGATAATGTGAAGTAAACTTTGAAATAAAATATATTATACTGATATATATAACTAAAAATAAGCTATATATATATATATATATAAAAAACACAAAAGGCAAAAATATGAGTGAATACTGTATGTATCAAAAATAGAACTGTGTCCAGTAAAAAAATAAAACAAACCAGTCCAATAATGGATGAAAATAAGTCCAGAAATGTATTCCAGTCACTGTATGGGGAGGCAAGCTTTTATATGATCTAGCCAGATCAACGAAATCTACAAGAACAAAAGAAAAAGAAGCCCAGCTCCATAGCACAATACTGTTGTAAAAAACACATACATTTATTCAATTACAAGAGAGGCCGCCAGGACATGCACTCACTTCAAATATATAAAAAACATTCATGGGAGACAATCTGTAAACTTCCAGGAAGTGGAAAGGGGAAAATGCAGACAGAGTATGTTCAAGGCAATCTGTAGAGCTGTAGTATGCAAGACAAATACTTATCAGTCCGATGTCATCAGGGCAATTGAGGGAAGAGATGATGTAATCCCCCTCAGTGGTAATGAAGCTAGCTCCAGGGATGTGTTGCTCGTGGCGTCTGAATGGGACCCTCAGTGTACCAGAGGGATAGTCCACACGATACAGTGTAGGAGCACCACCCCAGCAGTGGAATAAGAAGAGCCTCTCTCCTCTATCTCAATGTCCAGCAAAATCGCCAATAGAAAGCCACATGTAGATGCTGCAAATCGGCATACACACTTTTTGGTTAGTGTAATGACGTCAGTGCGTCATGCGTCACGACGTCCGACGCGTTTCGTCACGTGAGTGACTTCTTCAAGGGATCCCTTGAACATGTTTTGATATGTTAATATATCCTCCCTTCCTCTTCCTTATTGGCTCCTGACCGGAGTAGGTACCAATTACAGCCATCCCTACTGAGATGACATCATGAATAATTCTTTCAGTGATGAACTGTGGTTCCTATCTCCATCTGAATGTATTCACAGCCGTCACCCGAACTCTCGCGGAATTTTGAAGCAGGATATCTCCGTAACTCCGATTGGTCAGATGGTATTCTGGGAACCAATCCTAAGCCTCGTTATGTGATCATGGTCATCAGACGTCACGATATCCACCCACTGCATCACGATGTAGCGTTCATTGGATACCAACTATCAACTGCTCTGCTGCTCTAGTGCTATTGGATTATACTCACTTTAGGTGTCCTTTTTAAGCCTGATTGGATGATACCAATTTAAGCCCCCAGACGAAGCAGGGGTAGCGAAACGTACGCCGGGGCTGTGTTTGTACTCCCCTGGAACCCCTCAACCAGGCTCAGAACTTTCAGTGGACACTGACTTTTACAAATTCTGCTATCTCTCCATCCTCTCCATAGGACCTCTATACTTATTATTCAGTGGTGACTATTGAACTCATATAGTTTGGTTCCTGTATTGTGTTTACTTCATACACAAACTAATTTTGGTTGTTGAGTGGTACTATTTATATACATAGATTCAGTGTCCAATTTTTACTAACCCTCTTTTTTGACTGGCTGGTCTTGGGTTATATGAGCAGGTTATTTACACTTTCTGGTGCCACTATAGTACAGGCATACCCCGCATTAACGTATGTAATGGGACCGGAGCATGTATGTAAAGCGAAAATGTACTTAAAGTGAAGCACTACCTTTTCCCCACTTATCGATGCATGTACTGTACTGCAATAGTCATATACGTGCATAACTGATGTAAATAAGGCATTTGTAACAGGCTCTAGAGTCTCCCTGCTTGCGCACAGCTTCGGTACAGGTAGGGAGCCGGTATTGCTGTTTAGGACATGCTGACTGGCGCATGCGTGAGCTGCCGTTTGCCTATTGAGCGAGATGTACTTACTCGCGAGTGTACTTAAAGTGAGTGTGCTTAAACCGGGGTATGCCTGTATGTACTAAATTCAATTTTATTTTGGTGCATTTACCAGAATTCATGTTTTTTGGGGTTCAGAGGGTACTGTTTTAATATTGTATAATCTATGTGTTTTTCCATTGAATAAATTATATTATTATTAATTGTTGCTAGAGTGCTTTTGATGGGATTCTTTTTCTTCATTTTTTCATATATATATATATATATATATATATATATATATATATATATATATATATATATATATAGCAACTGTAAATATATATACTGTATTTCTAATTGTGCCGGATGCTATTTTTATCATATATATATATATATATATATATATATATATATATATATATATATATATATATATGATAAAAATAGCATCCGGCACAATTAGAAATAGTGTACTTATACAAAAATCCTATTAGGAGTGGGTTAAATATGACTGTGTTAATCGAAGATTGAATGGATCTTTGAACCTATACCAAATTTATGCAACGATATTTACCCTATGAGGGGCATTAATAATATAACAGAAACAGATTAGTAACCTACAATGTTGCTTGTAGAGTCAGGAATGAATCGGATGGAAATAAAGGTATTATAATAGTGTCTCTGTGCCTGCTGATTAAAGAGTCCAATAGGTGTAAGCTTGAGTATATACTGTAAATATATATATAGTACTTTTATTTACATTTTTAATAGGGGCAGTAAAATATTTATCAGCTAAGGGCAAAAAAAAAAAAAAAAGAAAAGGATCCTGTAGGCTAACACTTTGTAAGTTTTTTTAACTTTATCAAGGAGTACTGAAAAAATATTGGAATTTTGTGACATACAGTACAGTAGTAGTTTGCATAAGTAATGGAATCCCCGTTCGGTGAAGCATGGTTTGAAATAAGGAAAGGTCATTTCGGAATCTCATTATGGAGATGCTGTAGTGGCTAATATCACATCATCACTATAACAGTGACAATTGAAAACAGATCATAATCAAACACATATGTTTTTAAATAAGTTTCTTTTGAAAACAGCTACAGTGATTTTTTTAAAACTGTTGTGTTCTCTTTATTTATTTATAAAATGTTTTACCAGGAAGAACTTCTCATTTTCAAGTATGTTCTGGGCATAGAGTTATGATGACAAATGATACATGGTTGCAAATACATAGTTACATAAGTGAACAGGGTATACATTATATACAAGACATTGCATGCACAGTTAAAGATAATATAATAGGATCAGACTCTGAGCAGAGGCAAGCACAACACAGGCTGTATGTGACCTACAACAGGAGGCAGCATGGCACTTCTCTCCTTCTAACGGATCCCCTTTGACACCACACAGCACAGATTTCCTATCAGGGCAGCAGATCCACAGCAGACACGGAGCAACGCAGAGGTCACAAGCCCTTTCACGAAGCCAAAAGAGAGAGCAGGAGAGAGTGGCAAGAACCCAGGGAGATAGAAAGAAAAAGATCACGGGCAGACGTTTCCGAGGAAAGAGAGGAGGAACAGGAAAAAAGAAAAAAATCAAATGCAGGCAGAGACTGTTCCCTAAACGGAGTAAGAGGTACAGGATTCCTGAAGACAGGGGCTGCAGAAAGATCCCTTCTATACCCACGGAGGCCAGGAACACCACGAGGGGTTCGTGCGACATCAAGAGGCTTCCAGGGAAAGAAGGCTTAAAGAACAGATTCTCTCCCCTGCACGTGATCTAGCTACTTCTAGTAAGTAGGCAATTCAGATATACATCATCATTTGGAAATATTATTGTTTGTCTCAATATACTGCGCAATGTTTGTTCTCTGCTTGATATCTTTAATATGCAGGATCAAGTACAACATATGAGAAGAACCATCTGTTTTGATGAACTGTGAACTGAGTTTGTGCCCAACCGGACTTTTCAGGTTGTAACCATTGAACTATCATTTCATCACTTGGCACCATTTGGGACTATATATACATTATTTTTTTCATTTTTTCATTGTTTTTTCACATATATTAGCGCCGGGTTATGTCATCTATTTTTGTGTTTATTATATACAAGACATTGCATGCACAGTTAAAGATAATATATATTATAGGCGTGTGTAAGATTTATAGACCAGATTAAAATGTGAGAAGCTTTAGTTTTGAAAGAACTTAGACTGGTGGCGGCTGTGAGAGTCTCTGGGAAATTTTTCCAGTTTTGGGGTACACTGTAAGAGAAGTTGGAGCGGCCGGATACTTTGCTGAACCTTGGGATCATGAACAGTCTTTTGGCGTCAGATCTCAGATGATGAGTGCTGCATGTTGTAAGGGTGAGGAGCTTGTTCAAATGGACAGAAAGTATTTGAAGGTAAGACAGGAGAGATGAATTTTGCGCCTAGACTCAAGTGATGACCAATCTAATTCTTTAAGCATTTCACAGTGATGTGTGTTGTAGTTGCATTGGAGAATAAAATGTCATATTGAATTGTAGAGGGTATCAAGTTTGCAAAGGTGGGTTTGGGGTGCCGAGCCGTATTTGAACAAAGAAAAAAGAAGAAAACAGCACAACATCTCATTGTGTTTGTTATCATTCACTTAGGGAGGACTTGTTCCTATAAAGCACACCTATAATAGTTTGGCATAGGTTTTGGATGTCAGCGTATCAATGTGCATCCCAAATGTTAAATGGTTGTCAAACATATGGACAAGTATTTAAAACTAGTAACAGGAGTTAGGGTGGTATTAGCGTTGGTTCTGATCTAAAGCTCAGTCATTGGACGCTTTAAAAATGTTGCCTGGTCCCAAATACCATTGTTACAGTCTTGTCAGTGATGAAAAACAGTTTGTTTTGGGAAATCCAATTTTCAAGTCTCAAAAAGTCAGATTGAAGTATGTATTCAAGGTCGGAGATGCTAGGGCTGTGTGCATATAACAGCAAAGGATGAGAAGTGAATCTCTGTATGGTGCTTCTAAATCAAGGATTGTACAATGATGGCAATATAGCCTAGGAGTCCGGGGTATAGTAGGTCAATGAAAAAATATATATGTGACAGGGTATATAGCTCACCATATAAAGCCCAACATGGACAGAAAAAGTGTAACCACCCTCAAAATGAAATCACATGGAAGCCCATATATAAAGGGACTCCCAGTGCAATCACTATATAGAGGGATGGTATCCTGAACCATAGGCTGGAGCCCTGCAAATACCCTATGGTCACAGTCACAATATACAGAAATAAGAGTAAATAACTCACATTGTAGACCCCTTCTGCTCCATGAAAGCGTGCATCCGTCCCGTTTTGTAGATAAAGTATGCGTGGAAAGATGGTGGATGGTGGTGACAGATTGAACATGCTCAATAGACGCGAGATGTTCTGGATCTTCAGCATGGATTCCCTACACCCAAATGGGATTAATCAAGATTGGGAACTGATACATTTTTTATAAAGTTATTTCATTTTCTAATATCAGTCTTTTTTTTACAAATAATGTTTTTTCATTTATATTTATGTTTATTATTATGTACACTAAATATTAGTATTATATACACTTTAATTAACATATCTTTATAGAATTAATATTTTATATTTACATTCTTTGACTTTAGGTTCGTTTAGATATCCATTAGTTAAATATTGTTGAGCTAATTATGTGGTTTATTATTAGTTCAGAATTATTTTTTTATATAAATATACTTTTCAAATTCTCTGTGTAAATATTATAATTATACATATGTATCTCTTTAACTTTATTGTTATTGCTATTATTCTTACTTTTAGTTTGAGATTAGTCTATTTTTCTTTTTTTTCTTTTTTGACTTAGTTTAATATTTATTTATACCATTATTATCATGTATAGTGATATAAGACATAAAAATATTCTAAAGAGTGATGGGTTTATTGATGGGTATATTTCTTCATGTTCCCATTTATCTATTAAGAGTTCAATTTAATTATATTATGTTTTGATTCTATATTTCCTTATACAGGCATACCCCGGTTTAAGGACACTCACTTTAAGTACACTCGCGAGTAAGGACATGTCGTTCAATAGGCAAACGACAGCTCACGCATGCGCCTGTCAGCACGTCCTGAACAACAATACCGGCTCCCTACCTGTACCAAAGCTGTGCGCAAGCGGGGAGACTATAGAGCCTGTTACAGATGCGTTATTTACATCAGTTATGCACGTATATGATGATTACAGTACAGTACATGCATCGATAAGTGGAAAAAAGGTAGTGCTTCACTTTAAGTACATTTTCGCTTTACATACACGCTCCGGTCCCATTGCGTACGTTAATGCGGGGTATGCCTGTATGTATTTTTTCTTTTTTAATAGGCTTCTTATTTATCTCTTTATTCAGTATGTTACAGTCCTTTTGTTATTTTTTGTGATATCATAAGTTGTATGTTGTTACCAAGGTTTATCAACTTGGCTTTGTACTCAGATTCCAGTACTTCCGCCTTTGCCTACTCGGCATGGAGGTGTTTCTACCCTATGAGGCCACCGTAGTTCTTACGGGGACTCAGCTTCAGTCAGATTTTTTGACTGATTTTTGGTGCGAAATCACTTCCGCGGTGACTGGTATATAAGGCGGATCAGTGGGGACATGGGTCACTCTTTGATAAAGCGCTACTAAAGCGCGAAACGCGTTAGAGGACCCTTTTTAATGTAGCTTTTGCTACCATGCATTTCCATTAAAGCATTTTTATTTTTCACTGATCTGCCTCCAGCCCTATTTTTTGCAGTGCTCCACCATCTTTCCACGCATACTGTGTGCATAAAAGATTGTGTAATCTGCAAACGTATATTCAAGCTCCCTTACAAGATGTAGGAAGATCATTGAGGAAAACTGAGAAGAGTAGAGGCCCCAGATCAGAGCCTTGCAAGACACCACAGGTGATATCTAAGAGGTTGGAGTTAAAGCCTGAGATAGACGCATGTTGGGTTCTTCCTGATAGGTAGGAATGAAACCAGTTTAAAGCATGCTTCCCTATTCCAGAGCATTGGAGTTTGTTAAGCCAGATAACATGATCAACAGTATGAAAAGTCTTTGCAAAATCTAGAAATATTTCACCAGTGATTTGTCCCAGTTCCATTCCACACTGGATCTAATTGCAAAATTTTAGCACGGTAGTTCCCGTGGAGTGTTTGGGGCGAAAACCAGATTGGAATTGGCTAGGGAAATTTTTCTTGGTATAGTAATGGCTTAATTGGGAGTGAACACAGTTTTCCATGAGTTTGGATAGTATTGGGAGAAGAGAGATTGGCCTGTAGTTTGACAGAGGGTTTTTGTCCCCACTTTTGAAGATTGGGACAATTCTGGCAGTTTTCCAGGTCTTAGTGATATGGCCTACAGATACAATAGAGTTGACTACGGAAGCAATTGGTTTGGCAATGGTGGGGACACCAAGTTTTAGGAACTTGATTGCAGTAAGTCAGGTCCACATTGGCTGCTTAGTTTTAATTTGAGGAGTGCTTGTGTAATATCCTCGTCAGATACTGGGACAAATTGAAAATTATGAGCAGTGTTGGGAGAGGGTGAGGTTATAGGTGTACTCTCAGAATGAGGTTTGTGGTTTGGGATGCATTTCCCTAATTAGTTAGTAGCACACCCCCACAAAGTAAGAATACATTTGCAATGTCTTTGGGATTTGTCAGAGTAATATCCTCCTTAGTGATATTACTTGGTTGTTGATGGCTAGAAGGCTGGAATATATTGTTGGTAACCTTCCAGGTGTTAGCTGGGTTTGATGTATTCTGGTTAAGATTGTCAGAGTAATATTGTGCTTTTGCATGTCTTGTTTGCCTTGTGCACATACAGTATTCCGCAAGCATCTGTAGTTATTAAGATCATTGGTAGTGCCAGTTACTTTGTAGCTTTTCCACAAGTAATCCCTGAAATGGTAGAGCGCCATAAGGTCAGTTGTAACCCAGAGAAGGTGGGCTCCACTGTACTCTTATTCTGCGTAGTGGAGCATGGGTATCACAGAGTTTTAAGAACTTGGATTGGAAATAGTCGAGCGCATAATCAGGGTCGGGAATTAAGTAAATTCTGTACCAAGGGCAGTTGGTAAGTTCAAATAGAAACTGTTGTGGGTTAAAGTTTCTAAATGTTCTAGTGAGGATAACTTTAGTGCTTGATTGGGCTGGTTTCATTTTTTTTTCACAGTACACTATTCCATGATCACTGAAAATGTCAGGAAGGATGCCAGAGGATTGGATTCTGCTGGGATTTGAGGAGAGAATCCAGTCTAGCAAGGAATGGTTGTGAGATTTCAGGTTTGTCCATGTGGGTTGGGAAATTAGTTGCGTTAGGTTAAGTGATTTGAGTTGTATCTGGATTTTGTGGTTTTTAGGGTCGAGCCGATTGTAGTTGAAATCCCCAAGAATTACTGTAGCAGCTCCTTCTTCTCATTCAGAGGATATGGTGTCACTTTGGGTAAAGGCACTGACACTGGACCAATAACTCTGACTTTTAAGCAGGGGATCCTTATTCAAATGCCAGTGTCAGCTCATTGTGAGCTTAAGCAAGTCACTTTATCTTCCTTTCATTCCAGCAACAAAATTAGATTGTAAGCTCTATGGGGCAGGGTCTCATTGTTCTTGCAAAAGGCCATCTACTGTGCTATATACAGTTAAAGCTTTGCTATTCGGCATGTGACAGACATGAGAGGTGCCGCACAAGCAAAATGTCCGGTTAACATAGTCATACCATGCCATACCTTTTAGTGTTAGTCCAGTTGCAATAGTGCACATGTAGAACAAGTTTTCAAATAATTACAATACATTATAACCTATGAAGCATAAAATAGTATACAAGTACTGTACTGACCAATTAAGTAATAATAATGTTTTAGTGTCAAAAACATGTGACTGCACTCAGGAATACTCAGAGCTATCTGGAGGTGCCGGATAGCATCGGGTGGATTTTAGTTACTACATTGAAGATTTGTATAGGGATATATTAGAAATGCCAGATACTAAAGCTTGACGGTTGGTAAAATGCCGGATAACACAGATTTGACTGAAATAAGAAAATATATATTTATAGTATAGCATGTTTTATTAGGCAAAGGTCAATGTAAGTAACATGTGTGAATAGTTTGTTTCAACAAATTCTTAAACACGTGAAAATGTGTCTAATTTAAAGGTTTAGTCACTTATTGTACCCAAAATTAAATAGTAGCAGAGACATGTTTAAGGAGTCTAATATGGGTGATTGATAAATCAGACATCTACAAGCATTTGAAAGCTACCGTATAAGGCTACTTTATAAATGTGGAGATCTTAAATATATGAGGGATTTTATGTTGTTCTGGGTAATCTCTTTTGTGATGTCACAGGTACTGAGCTGAAGCTTGTCCAGGCAAAGTGTCTGTCTCTTCTAGCCTACTCCTTATTCCCTGTCTGACAGGACTGGAGTGGCCTAACGCAAGAGGAAACACTTGATTGACATGCAACTCCTATGTAACTCCTAGTCCCCAACAAAAAGAACTTTAAAAATTCTTAAATTGCCAGAGAAACTAAAACAGCCAAATGTTTTCTTCATTACCATTTATTTAATAAAGCCACTGGGAGTACCACTTTAAATGTTCTTCTGAAAAACAGATCATTTGCCACATTCATCCCAACTTTTAATTAACACCATCTGTAACTATGTATGTGTATAAATAACCGTTGTTTGTTTCTGCTTTATGAACTACATTGTGGGTCCATATAGAAAGTATTAAATAATTAGCAAATGTTTTTAAGCCTGCATCTGTTATTAATAAAGCATTCAATGCTGTTCATTTTTCTTTTAAAACATTTCTGTGACTTTAGTCTAAACTGGGGGGTCTTCCAGAACAGAGCCGACGTGTAAGGATTATTTACACTCACGCCTTGATAAAGCCTCTCACGAAACACGCGCGACGGCGGCTCTGTTCTCCAACGCACACGCGCAGGGGTCTGATCTTCACCACATTCACAGTCTCAGACTGCGAGGTGATGCGGTTCCCTGCTCGTGTGGTCACACAGGTTCTCAAAGTGCCCCGATGGACACTCTGAACCTCTCTAGTCCTCTCTAATACTGGCATTGGTTGTTCTATTTATGGTAGAGGTACTAAGCACATATTAGGTCCCCTGCTTTACAGCGAGGTGCACTGGATACTATTACCACTCAGAGATTCCCTGATAGCAGCCTATAAGGACTCTACAGTTTTCAACAGCACTCAGACTGCTTATATTTGTAATTGTTTTCAATGATCCCTGGTTCAAGGAGGTATCAATCCAGGACAGGAAGGGAGCAGGATCGTCAGGAACACCCAGAAAAAAACATACAATAACAAATCATAGTGTAGTACTTAAGGACAATTATGGGTCAGATTTCAGGAAAAACTTGGCTCTTACGGATCGCCTACTTACAAGAAGCAGGATAAAAAACAGCGTTTTTGTATGTAAAGTTGAATAATATATTCCTCCGCCTAAGATAGCAGCATACAGCAGTCACTGATGGTTGTAAACTGGATAGTGTAATCGCCGGGGCTTTCGCTCTCACAGAACAGCAACCGCATTCATACAGAGAAAGAGGGAAACATAGTGTGTACCAGGTAACACTAAAAATTTATAAAAGAAGCATAGAAATGTGTACTCACAATGCAACGTGTGAGCACATTCACATAAAGGTTTCTTTGAATATCAGGCAGCTACACGAACGGCTTGGCAGTTGGAAATGTCCTCCACTCCACTCAGAAATCCCCTCCTCGAGGGTGCCCCCTCGTCCGGATAGATGGCGTCTGACGTCACTTCCTGGCCTCGGAGTGACGCCTTCCGGTGAGGACGGGAAGATCAGGGGGTATGGAAGACTCGCCGAGCCGCAGCAGCAGTGCCTCTGGGGTTGGAGCAGGCTATCAGACCATCAGGTTATGATGCAGCTGTACTCTGTCTCCTTCCTTAGCTTGGCTCAACGCGTTTCACTGCATCCGCAGCTTCCTCAGGAGCAATAATCATGTCCCCTAATGGGTGTTACTTAAATAGCATCATCAATTGAGATACTAATTGAAAACACATTTAATTAATTAATTTACACACAGATTCTCCCACAAGGGTACACAATTCTGTGGCCAAAAATATCGACGCATAAAATACATATAATAAATTGATTTTAATCACTCTATATTAAGAGATAAAAACATAATTAAAAACTATAATTAAAAAACTAGGATCATAATAAAACTCAAGTTGATAGTAATTAAATGGAGAGGATCCATATGTATACACAAGGGGAAAAGAGAGAAAAGACATTGATTAGTTAAAGGGACATAGGTATAAAATAAACCAGCATGATTTAATATAAAAGAATAAAAAATACAGATTAAATATGTGAATTATATCAAAATAGCCAAAGTGCATATGCAAAGTGCAATAATTAGAGGAAAGGTGCAATCTCAAAATCCACATTAAGACCATTTGGTGTCAAAGTGTTGAGTTTATGTACCCAGTACATTTCCCTTTTACTTAGGTCTAAATTTCTGTCTCTACCTCTCCAATGTTGTGCCACATGTTCTATAGCAGTAAATTTTAATCCTGCTACATTGGAGTTGTGAAATATGGAAAAATGTTTAGATACATTATGGGTCTGAACACTTCGTCTAATATTACTCAAATGCTCTATGATGCGTGTCTTAATTGCTCGTGTTGTTTTACCCACATATTGTAGCCCACATGGGCATTCAAGAAGGTAAATTATGTGGTTTGAATTACAATTCATGTATTGTTTTATTTTATATTCCTCATTTCTGTTGTTGCTCTTAAATTTCTTTTTATCTAGGTTTTTATGTCTACAGGCGGTGCATGAACTACACCCATAGAATCCTTCCAATTTTTGAAGCCATCCATTTTTATTTTTATTTGATTCAACCATTTTGATTGCACTTGGTGCTATCATCCCCTTCAGGTTTCTAGCTTTTTTAAAGATCACCTTGGGGTGTTGTGGTATGTTATCCTTCAGAATTGGATCATTTAATAAAACATGCCAATGTTTGTTAACTATTTTCTTGATTTTGTTTGATTCTTTATTAAAAGAAGTTAAGAATGCTGTGTCAAAATTTGTGTTTAAAACTTTCTCTTTTTTATTTGGTATTATTAGATCCTTTCTATCTAGACAATTAGCCTTTTCAAATGCAACGTCCAGGAGTCCTGGATTGTACTGTTTCTCAACAAAGCGTTCTTTTAGTGTATTGCACTGATCATGAAATACCAATGTATCAGTGCAATTACGGCGCATCCTCCTGAACTGATTATAAGGGACATTGTCCATCCATAAATTCTGGTGGCAGCTTGTACGTAAGATGTAGTTATTGCTGTCCACTTCCTTAAAATAGGACCTAGTTTTTAGAATACCATTCTCTATATAAATATTGAGATCTAAGAAATTGAGGGAGCTTGTACTAGTAGCAGAAGTGAATTGTAGGTTATAATGATTTGTATTTATACCTGACAGAAAGGCGTCCAAACTCTCCTGACTGCCTTGCCAAATCAAAATCACATCATCGATGTAGCGCCGCCCCTTGTGTATACATATGGATCCTCTCCATTTAATTACTATCAACTTGAGTTTTATTATGATCCTAGTTTTTTAATTATAGTTTTTAATTATGTTTTTATCTCTTAATATAGAGTGATTAAAATCAATTTATTATATGTATTTTATGCGTCGATATTTTTGGCCACAGAATTGTGTACCCTTGTGGGAGAATCTGTGTGTAAATTAATTAATTAAATGTGTTTTCAATTAGTATCTCAATTGATGATGCTATTTAAGTAACACCCATTAGGGGACATGATTATTGCTCCTGAGGAAGCTGCGGATGCAGTGAAACGCGTTGAGCCAAGCTAAGGAAGGAGACAGAGTACAGCTGCATCATAACCTGATGGTCTGATAGCCTGCTCCAACCCCAGAGGCACTGCTGCTGCGGCTCGGCGAGTCTTCCATACCCCCTGATCTTCCCGTCCTCACCGGAAGGCGTCACTCCGAGGCCAGGAAGTGACGTCAGACGCCATCTATCCGGACGAGGGGGCACCCTCGAGGAGGGGATTTCTGAGTGGAGTGGAGGACATTTCCAACTGCCAAGCCGTTCGTGTAGCTGCCTGATATTCAAAGAAACCTTTATGTGAATGTGCTCACACGTTGCATTGTGAGTACACATTTCTATGCTTCTTTTATAAATTTTTAGTGTTACCTGGTACACACTATGTTTCCCTCTTTCTCTGTATGAATGCGGTTGCTGTTCTGTGAGAGCGAAAGCCCCGGCGATTACACTATCCAGTTTACAACCATCAGTGACTGCTGTATGCTGCTATCTTAGGCGGAGGAATATATTATTCAACTTTACATACAAAAACGCTGTTTTTTATCCTGCTTCTTGTAAGTAGGCGATCCGTAAGAGCCAAGTTTTTCCTGAAATCTGACCCATAATTGTCCTTAAGTACTACACTATGATTTGTTATTGTATGTTTTTTTCTGGGTGTTCCTGACGATCCTGCTCCCTTCCTGTCCTGGATTCAAACGTTTTGTGAGGGAATCAGTGTATATTCCCTGGAAGGTTGAGAGTTTCTTTCAGTTACACAATATATTATTTAATATTATTTAAATATCACTATCACTGTGTTTTAGCGCCACACTGAATCACTGGGTTTCAAGGAGGTATCAGTCACTGTACAAGAGTATACCTGTCCTCAGGGTCACAACATTTACAGTTTATCACTCAATAAGCAGCTGAGAGCTTACTATTACCGATTATCGCCTCTGATTGTTATTGTGCACCAGCTCATGTATTCTGATTAAACTACCTTTCTTTGGTTGCTACCAACAGCTATATATGTCAGTGTGCTCTTCCCTGCATTAGTCTGCACATAGTGCAATTAACCTGTGTATACTACTACTGAGGTTATTAGGGGTCAGACCCTCACTATTACTCTACACTATAGCAGGGCACCATAGGTCAATCAGACCAAGCACCGCACCTATTTAAAGGTCATTACAATTACTGACTGGAGTCATAACTCCTCATTTACCTTGTTAGCATTATGAGTGACCGGTAGCTACTTACCTGATAGTCTCTGAGCACACAATAACTATCTAGCCCTACTTGGTTCGCTTTAGGCGCTTGCGGCCATTAGTACTCTCCTTAGAGCCAGTGAGTATAGATTGGATAGATCCTCTTAAGGATTTTAGCTAAATGTGCTATCTGTCTTTTACAGAACACATTTACACTCTAGACCCTAAACCTATATGGTTCTAGTATTGAAGGTCACTATTCCTTCAGGTCGTCAGTTTTTAACACCCATTATTTTATATATGAGATACAATAAAGTTAAATCATTCACTCAACACACAGCGTGAACCTGAGTGCTGTATTTGAGTTCTATTTCTACTTCACTCTCTATGTCGCTTTATTTGTGCCCTATTCTTTTCACATACCCTCATCTCTTCCATTTACTTCCATTTCTCCCACCATACTGACTCCTTTTAATGCTACCATCCTCCATGAGCATCCAAGCTTATTGATTGGTCCTTTCAAAAGTTAGCCCAGTGTATTATCCCTTGATGAAGTAACCTAGCATTATGAAATGCGTCAGACTTTCTGTCTCTCTAAATGATCCATAGTTTGCCCTGAACCGGGAAGTGAGCGGCACGTCTGTTTGACTTTTTGCTCCAAGCCCTGTCTCATTTCCAGCACCGCAAAGAACCAAGCCTGTACCCTGACGGAAGACAAGGAGCTACCTAGGAGACTTGACACGATTTCCAGAAGGACATCCAAACCAGTTCAGATAAGGTTTATTTGTGAGTAGGATTCTTATCCACCTGCTTTTACCACTATATGAATAAAATGTTATTGCCGCATGAGGAGTATGTCTGTTGTGCTTCTATTCTAGATGCCATGTGATTCGAAGAAAGGAGGATTGTTTCCAAGAAGCTGCACCTTTGATGTGCTTTCTTTACAGTAACTGAACTTTATTTGGACATACACTGGACTTCATACTTCCCATCTTACATTGTTTTATTTAGGCTTGCAGTTTCTGCTTGTTTTTTTTTTGTCATTTCTTGCCCACACTTCTCCGCAGTAGAGGGTTGATGAATGTATGTGTTTTCATTTCCTTTGATTTGTATTCGATTGTGCATTCACATATACATGTTTATTTTTTATTCCAATTTTTACCTCATCTCTGCTTCTGTGGCTTTCAACAGTCTCCATTCTGTTATTTTCTCTTCTTGCTGCCGCCCCCTTGTATACAGTTTCTGTGTCACACAATTGCATATGGTTCTTATCTCCAGGGTATAATTTTAGCACGTTCCCCTCTGATACCCTTTCTGTGTTTTCCCTATTCCTTGATTTATTGAGCGCTGTCAGGTTCACTAATATATATATATATATATATATATGGAAAATCTGGTCATCAGGGTCCTTGAGGTACCCTTTATCACTTGGACTTTATATCTCTTAGTACTTGGACTGTATTTCAAATGAGATAATATTGTGTTTTGTACTCTTTTGATGGCGATCCCCCACTGAGTGCGGCTATGTGACTGTATAGCCTCTACAATCCCCAGTGTATGGAGGGGTTGAGCCTTATACAAACAAAAAAGGGAGCCCAAAAGAAAGACTGTATCAATTTAAAAATAAAAACACTTTATAAAATAGTTAAACCAATAAAATATGTACAAATAAGCATATGTCATGGAAACATGTTGTTCCAAAAAAAGCCTCCCACACCGTGGACAAGTTTGTACCATAAGGTGTATGGAACTCGGCATTCACCGACAACCGAAAACAGGAACCAAACTCAAAGTCCTATCCCTTCTAGAGAAAAACTGTAGAGCTCCTTGCAGCATAGTTGTGGGACTTTGGAGGCACCAGGAACATCTGTTGTCATAGCGTCCCGCGAAATCTACGTGATGACCTCAGATACCTCTATGCGTTTCGCTTCACATACGCTTCATCAGGGGTTGGAGGATTGCGTGTTTTAAGTGTAGCCCCGGTAAGAAATGGGGGCTATATATCTTTCTCCTACTGATGTAAGTCCTGTTAAGGGCCTGCCGCCAGTAGTTAACATGGGTTTTCCCTGCTTCAAGCCCTGCCAGGATTGGTGGAGGTAGGCACCTGACTCTGTGGCTAATGCAAGAGACACAGGGGAGGGGCCTGCTGACATCATGATGGGCAGGGCTGTCTCTATTTAGTTGCAGTTCCTTTGTGTTCTGTGTCAGTCTGTTGGTGTTGGAGTGTCTGACTGGACAGTCAGACTGTGTGAGCTAGCTAGGTTCCAGAGGAGTAGGACCTAGTTAGCAAGAGGTGGACCAGTGCCTCTCACCCTGCCTAGGGGGTGAGGGAAGAGCTAGCCCCACCCTGAGCGCCTGCGGCTTGGGGTGGAGGCAGGGACACAGTGAGCACCCACAGACCACCCTGAGGGTGTGCAGTCTGAGGAGAGAAGAGACCCTGTACCTGATATCAGCGTGTGTGCTGTGACTACTGCTGCTGCTGTGTGCTGCTACTGATCTGCTGTGAGTACAATAAAGAGAGCTGCTGCTGTTTTAGAAAGAACTGACTGAGACTGGAATCTCTCTTCCCTGAGTGGGAATACTCTGTAAGGGTTCCACCCCATATCCCTGGGGCTTATGGAGATGGAGGCACCCCAGAAGCCTGTCACTGTTATCCCCTATACCACTGCGGGAGACTCAGGACCTCCTGTTCCTCACAGGTACGCACCACCAACATACACGTAACCAGCCCTCACTACACCCTAGAGGTCCAATCTGTGACCGGGGGGGGAATCATGGGTTACATTTGGAGGCGCTACTGAGATTCAGAACAGGACAGGCTTTCAGCGAAGCAGAGCGGGAAGAGTGAAGTGCACCTTCCGTGCAAGTACTGGAGAGAATAGGGCATGTAATACCAGGGGTAGTTAGGGGACCATGGATTCCCGCACAGTACGCCCTGGGTGCCCTAAGAGGGTGTTGTAAGATGGGTGTATGGCTATAGCTGTCCTAGTCCCTTGAGGCAGGTAGTGTGAGGCAACTGGGGTGGTTAGCCTGTTAACTTGTCCAGGGACCATGGACCAGGGCCCGCACTATGAGTGGCCAAAAGTAGGAGACACCCGTACCTTAGGGAGATGCCCGGTACACTAGCCAGCACCCACATAAAACACACCACAGAGTACTTGCAGGAACCGTCAGTGAGTGCGGTGCACAAAGAAGGAGTTCTGCATAGCCTGGGGTATGCCACATCATATCAGTGGGTAAAGCACAGAGAGAGTATGCAGAGAGCATCAGAGAGTGTCAATGGGTACAGTCAGTGTCTAGGAACAAGATTTTCACTAGACACTGAGAATAGCGGTGATATACATTTGGAGGGCTCATCAAAGATGGCGGCCGCCCCTACATGTGCTCCGCGGAGCAAGAAAAAGTCCAAAATGGCAACCGCAGAGCCATCCACGGCCCAGCAGTTAGCAGCCGAACTAAAATGGCGACTCCCGCCAATCCTGGATTGCTCACGTGAAGCGTGCAAAGAGACTGTTAGAGAAATGCGGAGGGAGATGTGCAGGGGTTTGGCGCCAAACCCAGATCCCCTACAAGAGGAGCGGAGCGGCGCGACAGCAGAAAGCCCACCCACCCACCTGTGCTGTGACTTGCCGACAGACAAGGCCACGTCACACTGAGAGAAGGAGTTTCCACCAGAGGGAGGGGGCAGAAGGAGAGCCAATCAGAAGCGTCCTCCGCAGCGAAGGGAGGGACAGGAAGTGAGAGCGAGGAACTTCACTTTTGCCTGACTGTTGAAGAGCAAGGAACTACTGAACTGAACTGTTCAACCCCTGCGCGAAATATGTCAGAACCAAGCACTACGGTATTCCAACTTCCAGGAGGCTACCTGGTGGTGGAGATCGAGGGCCGAGAGTACCTCCGGTGCCTGTGTGTACACTGCAGGACACCCGGACCGGCCGCAAGCACCAAAGCACAATGCCCTCAATGTGGCATGTACTACCTATGGCCTAACGAACCTTGGCCTATGCTAAAGACCCCTCGGGGTGCCTCTCCGGGAACACTAACGGAGGTGGCGGAGACAACAGACGAGGCTGCCCTAGTTCCCTGCACCCCTGCGGAGGTGGGAACCAAGGCCCAGCCAACTACAGAGCCAAGAGAAACTCCGGCGGAGAAGAGCGCGACCGCAGTGGAGGTACCGGAGCGGGCCCGTTTCGTACCACTAACCACTGGCGGGGCCGCAAAAGACCCAGGTGACTCCCTAGCGGAGGAACCGACCAAGTCGTCTTCGGAGGAACAAGATGGCGTTTCAGAGGTGGCGATGCGCTTACCGGCTGACCACCCCAACTGTAAGAAAGATGGCGGTCCACATACCGGAGAGAGGGAGCAGACGAGTCCGGACACCCACTGACGGCGAGCGCTGGTGCGGCTTGAGGCCCGTAGAAGTCCCATGGCCGTGGTGACTCCCAGTGCGGCGGAGACGGGATCCGAGACGGCTCCGGAGGAATCAGATGTCATCCGCCGGCAGCGGAGCGGTAAGGAGACTCCACCACCCCCTTAGTCCCGCCAGGCGAAGAAGGATCCTGCAGAGGGCGAGAAGGAGAGGATCGCGGCCTACTTACCCGTCCGTGGACAGGATGATCCATCACCGCCCCTTCCGGTCTTCGACGCACTTCCGGTGCGTGACCACGGAGCGGATGGAGATTCCGCGGGCGGCAACGATGACGACACTTCCGGTTCTGGCAGGCACGGAGGACCGGCGGCCATCTTTGCGGCCCGAGGAGCCGCCATGGTGGCTGCACTTGCCAACCTTGACTGCCACGGTGTTCGCAGAGGAGCACGAAGCCCACCGGAGAGGGCAAGCAAGAAAGTGCCCAGTGGTTGCGGTATCACCCGCGTGCTGGACATTGAAACGGACATTGCCCAAGCCCCAGCCCCTAGCGCCCTTGCCCCGGCCCCAGTCACGAGTCATGAAACCGGGACCTAGCAGGGATAAGTTAAGTAAGAACCCCAAGTGATTGAAATGTGAATGAACCCTAAAGCTCAGCGCTAAGACCGTTAACATGTATTTTACAAAGAGTAATTAAACAACTTTTAGTTAAGTGAAGGCTGTCACAAGGTCCCTGCCTAACGAATTTCCCACAAATACGTATAACCAACAATTTTACACAAAATGCAGTAACCCGGCGCCCCAAATGACAACAATACCCCAGTCCAAAGGTCAGTCCATATGGTTGGGGGAAGTTCTTTATATAATTGTTGTTGTGGAAGAAGTGATGGTTCAGTTGCAGACTGTTGCTTCCGAGCTCCTCCTATGATGCAATAAACAAAAGAGAAAAGACCATTGCGCAGCCACACGAACCACTGAACGCCTCAAAAAAAGGATCAGAATAATAAACTTACAAACATATTGTGTCAGTGTTCCTTTGAGAGAATCTGTGCTTTAACCAACTTCTTTTTTCCCAGATATCACGAATCCCACGTGTTTTTCTTTAAATGTCAGTCCACTCTTCTGTTCACTCACAGCAGCTCCCCTTAAGGATATTCCCCGTGTGTTCCCAGAAAGGAGATAACAAGGGAAATGATGGTGCAGATTTGATAAAATTTAATAACAATAAAATATAGTAAAAACAGCCAAATGCTGTGATAAGACAGCTGACAATGTGCCGTCCGCAGCTTGATACAGTCTGGGGCAATGATCTCTGTGGCAACTATACTCTCACTACTCACAAACCCCGGTGTTAGCGTCAGACTCTGCGCAGCTGCCTGATAACGCTCCCCTTCCCGGTTCTCATGTGCTAGTGTAGCTTGCAGTTTTGCAACCAATACTCGCGTGCTGTTTCTGCTCCCTGCTCCACGAAGCAGACGCCTCTCTCAGCGCAACTTGATGACGTCACGCTGTTGCCAAAGCGTTCCCAGCTGATCTCCCAGCTACTGATGAACGTGCCCGCTCCAACTCCTCCCTCTCCAAACGCGTTTCGTGACTCAATGCGGTCACTTCATCAGTGGTGAGGGGGAGTTGCTACCTACTGACCTATATATACCCTGGAGAGTTCCATACAGTTAATTGAACACACAATTACCCAATACAATTAACACCCCACTACCAGCCTGATTATTACTAGTAAGGTATCATGCATTAAGATTGAATGGCAATATCTTCAGCACATCTTTGTAACAATACCCTGAAGGGTTAAATACACATATCAATACATAAATCCACAATTAACCAATAAAATGCACATAATCATAACATCCTGGTTGATGCCACTAGAGATTTAACCCTGGGATTTAGTGGCAGCAAACCCAGCACACATTGCTTGAACAAAATAGTATTAAAAATGGAATGATTAATATCTAGCCAATGCATGTACAATTGATGAACCATAGTTTACCAACTAAAAAAAGCATACTAAATGAATCTATATGATGGGGAAGGGGGTCCTTTAATCTGCTAGAAAAAAGGCCAGATCGAAATCTATATTTAAGCCACGGGGTGACAAAGTCTTAAGGGTATAGATCCAAAAGGTTTACCTTTTGGATAAGTAATTCAACCTGTCACCTCCTCTCCAATTAGCTTTTGGGCACTCTATACCCCTACAGATAGATACAGATAATGTAAATTTTATGAGTGAATGGAACTTTCTATTAGATACCTGCTCTATAGGGTTAATGCAATTACTTATAAAACATAGGAGTACAATTCTAGACAAAATAGATGGGTGCTATTAAAGATCAGCTAGAACCCTTTATGACCATGACAGAGTACAAAATCCTAGAGGATAAAGTTATCCAAAAATGGCCACACTAGGTAAAGAGGTTAAAATTATTAAACAGAAAAAGTTTCTGCGAGATAAGAGAGATTATGATGAGGGGAAGGAAAGGAACTGGAAACGAGATAAAAGCGTTTCAGCTGTTGAAATTGTTGAATTCATGACTGAGCCCAATTCAGAATCGGTAATAAAGTCAGAAATTTTAAATGTGAAAAAATGTGAAAAAAGGGGTTAATAATATAAATTTCTATTATTGATCAAAATGTTAAAATAGACTCCCATTAAAGAATAAAGAAACAACAGGGAACAAAAGGCGGTAAAAAACTAAACTCTAAACGCAATCAGGAGTGGTCAAGATTTGACCATAAGGGAGAGGAAAGGGAGTATGCACATAGAGAATATAGAGAGAAATCACCTGTACATAGATTAGATGATAGAGATCAAGTCTTTAGAAGCTACAGAGAAAGATCCCCTATTCATAGACCAAATGAGAGACCCAAAGAGCAAAATAGGGGTTCCACTCATTTTTTAGAGTACCGCCGGGATCACGAACCACTGAGAGAACAGTGGAGAGAAAAAGGAAATTCATCAATAAAACAAGGGACACTAGAGAGAAAACGGTCCAGAACAGACGATATAGAGGAAAGAGGGGAGGGACACGAAAGAGAAAGAAAAAGGCAAGATCCAGGAAAACATTGGTACACTGGCGACACACTTTATTGAAGTGTGGCCAGTTCCGCAAGCCGGGAGATTTCCCGGCTTGCAAGTGGCAGCCCCTCGGCGTGCCGCGCGTCATCGGCGCGCGGTCACACGTCATCGGGTGCCTGCGCCCCCTGCACGCGCGTCCAGGGCTCCCCGAGGGAGCCCTGGTGTCCCGCGATGTGGGGGACAGCGGCAGGGGGTTCCGGGGGACCCGGCGGACCCGGCAGCGGTAGGGAGAGCGCCCCGATCGGAGGGCGCTCTTCCGCTGCTTTGGCGCGCGCCCGGCACACTCCGGCGCGCGCCAGGATACTGCTGCGGCCGAGAACGGGCAAATGCTCAAATAAACTCGGCCGCAGCAGTAGATAAAAAAACTAAAAAAACTAACATTTTTCATCTTAGTTCATATAAGCTAACACAGGCTGAAACCAAAGTTTTAGAAAAAGGCTTGAATTTTGCCCCAGTCCGTGGCCCAAACCCTTTTGAACTTTATGTTGATGTCCACAAATTTATCAGGAGGTTGACATTAAAAAAGTATTTCCTGAGAGACCCCGTCAGAAGAATTTATAATACAGGGAGTCAGATCCCAAAGGGAAAAGTGGACAATCCCCTAACGCCTTTTAAAAACAGAACAACTTTTTACCCTAGAGTCATAAAAGGGAATTACATTGATACTTTCACAGATATGGTTATCAATGACCTTGAAATGGCAGGAAATGATTTTAAAGCCATAAAGCAAAATTTGACAAAAGAGGAGAAGGAAGCCGTGCAGTCGTTGACTGATAATAAAGACATTGTGATTAAATCAGCGGACAAGGGGGGGGGGGGGGGGGTCTGGTTGTGATGGATACAAGTTATTACAGAGAGGAATCTAATAGAATTCTCGGTGACCCATTAACCTATGAAAAACTTGTAGGTAATCCAACTGAGGTTTTCAGAAGGGAGTTAACCAATTTCATGGAAAAGGGATTTGAGGCTGAAATCATCACTAAAAGAGAACTTGATTTTCTGATAGTTAAAAATCCTAGAATACCGGTATTCTATTTTATTCCCAAACTCCATAAGAACCCAACCAGACCCCCCGGCCGTCCTATCATATCAGGCATAGGTTCACTCACGTCAAATTTGAGTACATTTTAAGATCATCTACTACAAAAATATGTCCAGGAGACACCTTCTTACCTAAGAGACACTTCACATGTTCTAAAATTAATTCAAGACATTGAATGGAACGAGCAATGTATTTGTGTTACATGTGACGTGGTGTCCCTTTACACCTCTATTCAACACATTGATGGTTTGAAAGCTGAACAATTAACGCTTGAGGGAGATACAAATGTGGGGGATGATTTGAAATCCTTTATATTGGGGGGGATTTACCTTATCCTCACCCACAATGATTTTAATTACGATGGGGAATACTTTCTCCAGACATGCGGCACCGCGATAGGCACCAGGTTTGCACGAAGCTACGCTAACCTATTCATGGCCATGTGGGAGCGTGGCTATATATGGAATGATAACCCATATGGTGCAAACCTGTGCTCTGGAAGAGATTTATCGATGATGTGCTGTGTGTCTGGAGAGGTACGGTGGAAGAACTGGAGTTATTTAAACTCTATTTGAATGAAAACCCCTTTAACATAAAATTTAAGTTTAGTAGCAAACGTCAAAGTATTAACTTCTTGCACCTGACCCTGTATGTGGAGAACAATCTGATACATACTAAAATGTATCATCAACATACAAGGAAGTGGATGCGAATACGTACTTGCTGGCTGCGAACCACTACCACCCTAAGTGGATAAAGGATATCCCTCAGGGACAGGCCCTAAGAATAAAAAGGAATTGCTCCCAGGATAATGTTTGTCTGGAACAGTTAAACTCTCTTAGAGATAAATTTATAGACTATAATAGGGAAAGGGTTAACAAAGCCCTGTGTACTGTTAAAAATGTGGACAGATCAACTCTTATTAATTCTAAAAAGAGTACACCCACTGCACAAGGAGAATTCATGCCATTTATTACTAAGTTCAACAGCATGGCCCCAGAAATTAAGAAAATTATGAGTAAACATTGGGGGATTCTCCTGAGAGATCCGATATTTATGCCTAAATATCCTCAAATTGAATATAAATGCGCCCAAACCTGAAAAATAAAATATCGCCTAGCTGTCCTCTAAGTGGGCCTAAATATAAAAGTATAACATGGCTATCAAATTTCAGTCAAATATAACTTGTAAAAGCTACGAGATAGACACATTTATTAATTGTAAAAGTAAGTATTGCGTGTATCTATTAGAGTGCCCCTGCGGCTTACAGTACGTGGGGAGGACGGGGAGAATGCTACAACGTAGATAGGCAGAACATGTTTACAATATACATAAGGGGTTAGAGACACATAGTGTTTCTAATCATTTAAAAAATAAACACAACCAAAATCCAGAGGGACTGATCTGTAGGGGTATAGAGTGCCCAAAAGCTAATTGGAGAGGAGGTGACAGGTTGAATTACTTATCCAAAAGGGAGACCTTTTGGATCTATACCCTTAAGACTTTGTCACCCCGTGGCTTAAATATAGATTTCGATCTGGCCTCTTTTCTAGCAGATTAAAGGACCCCCTTCCCCGTCATATAGGTTCATTTAGTATGCTTTTTTTAGTTGGTAAACTATGGTTCATCAATTGTACATGCATTGGCTAGATATTAATCATTCCATTTTTAATACTATTTTGTTCAAGCAATGTGTGCTGGGTTTGCTGCCACTTAATCCCAGGGTTAAATCTCTAGTGGCATCAACCAGGATGTTATGATTATGTGCATTTTATTGGTTAATTGTGGATTTATGTATTGATATGTGTATTTAACCCTTCGGGGTATTGTTACAAAGATGTGCTGAAGATATTGCCATTCAATCTTAATGCATGATGCCCTACTAGTAATAATCAGGCTGGTAGTGGTGTGTTAATTGTATTGGGCAATTGTGTGTTCAATTAACTGTATAGTACTCTCCAGGGTATATATAGGTCAGTAGGTAGGAACTCCCCCTCACCACTGATGAAGTGACCGCATTTAGTCACGAAACGCGTTTGGAGAGGGAGGAGTTGGAGCGGGCACGTTCATCAGTAGCTGGGAGATCAGCTGGGAACGCTTTGGCTACAGCGTGACGTCATCAAGTTGCGCTGAGAGAGGCATCTGCCTCGTGGAGCAGGGAGCAGAGACAGCACGCGAGTACTGGTTGCAACACTGCAAGCTACACTAGCACATGAGAACCGGGAAGGGGAGCGTTATCAGGCAGCTGCACAGAGTCTGACGCTAACACAGGGGTTTGTGAGTAGTGAGAGTATAGTTGCCACAGAGATCATTGCCCCAGACTGTATCAAGCTGCGGACGGCACATTGTCAGCTGTCTTATCACAGCCTGGCTTATGTGAGTAAGCATTTGGCTGTTTTACTATATTTTATTGTTATTAAATTTTTATCAAATCTGCACCATCATTTCCCTTGTTATCTCGTTTCTGGGAACACACGGGGAATATCCCTAAGGGGAGCTGCTGTGAGTGAACAGAAGAGTGGACTGACATTTAAAGGAAAACATGTGGGATTCGTGATATCTGGGAAAAAATAAGTTGGTTAAAGCAAAGATTCTCTCAAAGGAACACTGACACGATATGTTTGTAAGTTTATTATTCTGATCCTTTTTTGGAGGCGTTCAGTGGTTCGTGTGGCTGCGCAATGGTCTTTTCTCTTTTGTTTATTGCATCATAGGAGGAGCTCGGAAGCAACAGTCTGCAACTGAACCATCACTTCTTCCACAACAACAATTATATAAAGAACTTCCCCCAACCATATGGACTGACCTTTGGACTGGGGTATTGTTGTCATTTGGGGCGCCGGGTTACTGAATTTTGTGTAAGAACCCCAAGTACTTCAAGGATTTGAGGGATTGGGAACTAAGTGATGAGGGATCTGATGGGAAGTACTGTATGATACAGTGATACGTGTTCCTAATCCCATGTAATTTTCTCCTGTGTTTAGAGGGAGGGCGCGAGGGTCCCACACTACTGCGGATGCAGGGCCTGTAAGTAAAGTGGTCCACAAAATGAATCCTACCATCTACATTAACGCTAAGGGTAGACGCAGCTGCTCGCGCTCTACAGAGGCGATCACGTCCGGTTTCTCATCACAAGCCGAGTCCGAGACAGGTACTTCTAGCCCCATGTCAGAGTATGAGCACCGTGACAAGTGGTGGGCACCCCTGTTCACTGGTTACACAAAGGGATGGACCGCACCAGGTTTCTGTTGATCAGGAACGACATAGTTGATCATTGGTGGGCGCTAGGTGCCTATACTCCCCAGGAGGTGGCGGATGAGTTAGAGCACAGATACCAGGAGATAGAGCAAAAACTCCTTATGCCTAAGGGGCCTAGTATATTGTATGATGACATTGCCCCTGCAGAACCGGAGTTTTGGGTACTGCCAAGCAGGGCGGGTCCTAGGAAGCTGCCCAAATTGAGCAGAGCAGACAGAGTCATAGTCTTCAGGTATAGGTAGTCCCACAGGTACGAGTACCCTTATGTACCTGAACCCATAATGAGGGAAATAGAGGAGCACATAGATAGTTGGCTCAGGGAGGCCGTGCAAGAGTACTTGAGAACGAAGTTTGGTAAGGCGGGTTACCACAATGAGGACCGAATCAGTGAGGTGGTCCGGGCCTGGTGTGTAGGGCGGTGCATATACATGCACAGTGTGATATACCAGCCGGAGTCTGGGTCGGTACAGCCCTACTACATTACTATAACTGACCACAATGGGAGGAAGGTACGGAAGGCTGACCCAAAACATTATTATTAGTGGTTCTCCCCGTTGGGAGTAACCGTACTGTTGTTATAATACTATCTGGTGAATGGTTCAATGAATATCATAACGTGCATTGTGTTTTGTTTCCCAGATGTTCATCTGCAGGATGGTGCTGCTAAATTAGGTCCAAGTGGGGACCATTGGATTCCACCTGAGGGAGAGTGTAGCCCTGGTAAGAAATGGGGGCTATATATCTTACTCCTACTGGTTTAAGTCCTGTTAAGGGCCGGCCGCCAGTAGTTAACATGGGTTTTCCCTGCTTCAAGCCCTGCCAGGATTGGTGGAGGTAGGCACCTGACTCTGTGGCTAATGCAAGAGACACAGGGGAGGGGCCTGCTGACATCATGATGGGCAGGGCTGTCTCTATTTAGTTGCAGTTCCTGTGTGTTCTGTGTCAGTCTGTTGGTTTTGGAGTGTCTGACTGGACAGTCAGACTGTGTGAGCTAGCTAGGTTCCAGATGAGTAGGGCCTAGTTAGCAAGAGGTGGACCAGTGCCTCTCACCCTGCGTAGGGGGTGAGGGAAGAGCTAGCCCCATCCTGAGTGCCTGCGGCTTGGGGTGGAGGCAGGGACACAGTAAGCACCCACAGACCATCCTGAGGGTCTGCAGTCTGAGGAGAGAAGAGACCCTGTACCTGATATCAGCATGTGTGCTGTGACTACTGCTGCTGCTGTGTGCTGCTACTGATCTGCTGTGAGTACAATAAAGAGAGCTGTTGCTGTTTTAGAAAGAACTGACTGAGACTGGAATCTCTCTTCCCTGAGTGGGAATTCTCTGTAAGGGTTCCACCCCATATCCCTGGGGCTTATAGAGATGGAGGCGTTGCACCACTAGAACCAGATGAAGGCATACACCCCAGAAGCCTGTCCCTGTTGTCCCCTATACCACCGCGGGAGACTCAGGCCCTCCTGTTCCTCACAGGTACGCACCACCAACATACACGTAACCAGCCCTCACTACACCCTAGAGGTCCAATCTGCGACCGGGGGGGGGGGGGGGGGACATGGGTTACATAAGCATAACCAGAGAGCGATAAACAAATAAGTGATTGGTGCGCAGCTAATAATTAGTGAGACATAATAAACAATGTGCAGTGCACAGTGGATAATAATCAAAAAAACAACCTTAAATGTGGGAAGATCACATATAATGCGTCTGCAGCCTTATTTGGGGGTGTCCCAACACCCCTACAGCTAGAGAAAAGACAAAAAGACAAGGCGCACAACGCACATAGTGAAGTACAATTATAAATAAAGTTTACTCATAAGAAATGTGTAAGTTCTGCGTACATCAATATAGTCACAAATAAGCAGTTGGTAATTGGGTATACCACACCAGTAAACAGCTACAGAAGGCACTCTTCACTCGATTGTGGGGTGCAGGGGATCAGTCGTCATCTGATGTTCAGCTGGTGGTTATAGAAGCCGTCTCCCTCTCACTCAAGGCGGGGCAGGTCTCAATCTTTACTGCCAAAAGGTCCTTGGTCATCGATCCGCATCAGCGTGTAGCAGCCTCCACTCGTATCCGCATCCAAGCTCGGTAGTCACGTGTCGCTACTCCTCTACGGAGCGCTCGATAGTGACGTCACAGTCCGGTCGCACTCTCCTACGAACCGGCTGCAGGGTCCCGATGCGTGCGGTTGAGTTGAAGGATACACGCGACTTCTTGAAAAGATGTGTTACACACAAAGTCTAGTATGAAACGAGGGAACACTTACACGGAGTGTTAACACCATCAAGGGGTACTAGGAACTGAGCAATGACACCCTCCAACGCGTTTCGTAACTCGTGGTTACTTCTTCAGGGAACGTATGCAGATGGGGGGGGGGTTACACATATATATACACCCACTAATCATCAATTAGAATTCATGGTGTCAAATTGCTACTCAAAAAATTAAAGGTGCAGTGACTAGCTCATTCAAATAGCTGCAATACAATGGTGTCAAATGAAAGAATAAAACAACTAATACAGTCTTTATACAATCAACAGTAAAATGCAATTTAAACAACAATTTATTAAAAACAGGTTTAAAACCTAAAATCGAACAGTAAATATCTGAAAGAGACAAAACACGATTAGAGACATGCATACTCTGCAGCACTTCAGCTTATATATATAGGAGCAGAGGTATATACAGCTAATACAAAGACCAGATGTCTATATCTTCATTTAACCCCTTAGGGGACAGGGAGTTGATCTTATATATCCAAAATGTTTCTTGGTAAGAGAGGCTCTTGATTCTATCTCCTCCCCTTCTTGCCCTAGGGACTATTTTGATACCTTTAAACATTAGTTTAGACGGGTCTTTATTGTGATGTAATGCAAAGTGACGAGAAACACTATGCTTCTCATAACCTGCTTTGATGTTTCTAATATGCTCCTGTATCCTGAGTTTTAGGCATCTTTTAGTACGGCCCACATATTGCAGGCCGCATTCACAATTTATCATGTAGACCACATAGGTCGAATTACAATTTATAAAAGAGTCAATATCAAAGATTTCATTCGTGGTAAAGGATTTAAAAGTTTTTCTCTCTGGATGTAAATATCTACAAATAGAGCACTTCCCACATTGGAAATTTCCTGAAGGTTTATCCCCAAGCCAGGTTTTTGTAATTTGCTTTGTGCGGGCAGAACCCACATCACTGGGTGCTAAAGCATTCTTTAAAGTTTTGGCCCTTCTATAAGTGAATTTAGGAAAATCAGAAATATGGTTATTTAGTACTGGGTCAGAACTTAAAATCGCCCAATGTTTTTTTATAATTCTTTCAATTTGCTTGTTCATTGAATTAAATGTAGTAATAAAAGGTATTTCCAGTACATTGCTTTGATCTCTGGGTGATTCCTTATTTTTTGGTATTAACATCAACTGTCTATCCATGGATCGAACTAAATCAAGGTCTCTGGTTAAACTGGTGCTAGAGTACCCTCTCTCTACAAATTTATCGAATAATACTTTAGATTGTGTCTCAAAGTCTTGTTCTTCACTGCAGTTTCGCTTAACGCGAATAAATTGGCCCTTGGGAATATTCGTAATCCACGATTTTTTGTGGTTGCTATTTGCCATTAGAATGTTATTGGCATCAATTTCTTTGAAATAAACTTTAGTTGAAATATTCCCATCGACCAATGCTGTTAGTTGGAGATCTAAATAGTTAATACTCTGTGGATTCGATACATGTGTAAAGATCAGATTTCTATCGTTAGAATTCAGATAGGAGAGAAAGGAACAGATAGACACCTCATCTCCTTCCCATACACACAGGATATCGTCTATATAACGACGCCAAAGGATAATTTGTTGGCTGTGTGGGTTATTATTCCAGATGTTCTGTAGTTCCCACTGACCCATATACAGGTTTGCGAAACTGGGGGCAAATCTAGTACCCATTGCAGTTCCGCAAACCTGTAAAAAGAATTCAGTCAAAAATAGAAAATAATTATGGGTCAGTATGAAATCGATGGATTTCAGAATGAACTCTATGTTAAGGTGATGTAAAGTGCTATCTGCCTCCAGAAAAAATTTAACTGCCTGTAGTCCTTTATCATGTGGTATATGTGTGTAGAGTGCTTGGACGTCACACGTGATCCATTTATATGTACTCTTCCACTCAAAATCTTGAAATGCAAGAAGAACTGAGGAGGTATCTTTTAGGTAAGAGGGTAATTGTGTAACATATATTTGGAGAAAGGAGTCTACATATTGCGAAAGATTCGCAGTTAAGGAATCTATTCCCGAAATAATGGGACGGCCAGGTGGATTGGAAATACATTTATGAACTTTGGGCAAATGATAAAACACTGGTATTGTGGGAGAAATATTAAACAGAAAGTCAAATTCCACTTGTGTAATCACAGTGTCAGAAAGGGCTTGATCCAAGAGGTCTTTCAAAAGGCTAGTGAACTCACTTGTAGGATCCTTATCCAGTATCTTATAAAAGGATGTATCATAAAGGAGGCGGTGGGCCTCCATTTCGTAGTCTTTACGGTTTTGGAGCACCACACCACCCCCTTTATCCGCCTGTCTTATCACAAGATCATTATTATCCCTTAAACATTTTAGGGCCAAGTTCTCTTGTTGACTTAAATTATGTCTAATGTCTCCTGGTTTACAAGTTTGTATCAATTTAGAAAAATCATCATGCACCATATTAAAAAAAGTGTCGATATGGTGCCCTTTAGATTGTGCAGGATAAAATCTAGACCTCTTCTTAAATTTAGTATGTCTACAAACCAAATCTTCTGTGTTAGATTCCAGTGTCTCTAGTGGTGGTTCCTTATCATTCACTAGTTGCAGGCTAACATTATCATTTTTAATAAAATGTCGCTTAAGAGTTAAATTCCTCACAAATTTGTGGAGATCACTATACAGTTGAAAGCCATTTGGACTACTAGATCTCGAGAAATTCAGGCCCCTATTTAATACAGTTTTCTGATCATTGGTCAGAATCACTGTAGACAGGTTAAAAATACCTTTGTCTACGGGGATCCTAGACTTGAGTCTCTTCTCTTGGACTCGGGTTCCTGCTCTCGTTCCTCTTCTGGTAATGACCTTTTTATCTTTGATTTCACTATAGGGCTGTTTGTATGATCCTGTTTCCTCTCCTTCCCCTTTTTTGTTTCTTTTATCGGGGAAAATCTGCTCCTCAGCAATTCTAAAAAACGGGAGCCGGATGGGGTCTCTGTAGAGGATTTACTATGGGGGACTTCTTTTTGTCTATTGTCCTCTTTTCTTGGGCCTTGTTTGTTATCTAAGGGTTGAGGTTTTTGATGTTGATCTCTGTGTTTATCAGAGTAATTCTGTCTGGAATTTAAACTATTATCAGTATGTCTATAGTTATCCCTTCTATCATTTGATCTATTTCCATAGTGGTCCTGCTTCCTATTATTGGACCATCCACGGTTTTTAGGGGGGCCTCTTCTCCCAGAACCTCTATTGCCAGATGTATGTTGGTCCCTTCTTGCGCCATAGTTGGGAATATAGATTTTATCTATTACTCTGCCTCTCTCTCCCTTTTTCGCCCAGTCTCTCTCTTTACCAGAATCATAATCTGCTTTGTCTCTCATAAATTTATCGTGTTTAATTTTAGTAATTTCTTCGCCTGTGCTTTCTAGTTTAGCGAGTAATTCTACTTCAATTTTGGAACAATCTTTATCTATTACTAAAGGTTCCAAGATTTTAATCTCTTTCAGTAATTCCTTCTCAATAATTAAAATTGATTTGTTGCGCTCAAAAATAATTAAACGCATCAAATCTCTGGAACATTCATCAAGGATGCTGTTCCATTCCTTCATAAAATGCTCGTTCTCTTTCCCAAATGTGGGAGGCTTCTGTACTCTCAGACCTCTTGGAATTCTATTACAATCTAGATATTTCTGTAAAGTGGTCTTTTCAAGCCAGAATTTATTATCTTTCAACAAGAGATCTTCAAGTATTTTAAAGTGTTCTTCTATTGAAAGGTCTAATTCATCCCCTTCTGTGTAGTTACTGAGTTTCTCAGTGAACAAACGATCAAACTGTTCTTGTCGTTTGTCCCTGAGATTAAGTAAACCCCACACCATAATGACCGATATTCACAGAATAATTAAGTGAAAAAATATATGAATACAATAATATATAAGTGCAGCACCTAGAGACAAGTGACAGTGATAAACAAATAAGTGATTGGTGCGCAGCTAATAATTAGTGAGACATAATAAACAATGTGCAGTGCACAGTGGATAATAATCAAAAAAACAACCTTAAATGTGGGAAGATCACATATAATGCGTCTGCAGCCTTATTTGGGGGTGTCCCAACACCCCTACAGCTAGAGAAAAGACAAAAAGACAAGGCGCACAACGCACATAGTGAAGTACAATTATAAATAAAGTTTACTCATAAGAAATGTGTAAGTTCTGCGTACATCAATATAGTCACAAATAAGCAGTTGGTAATTGGGTATACCACACCAGTAAACAGCTACAGAAGGCACTCTTCACTCGATTGTGGGGTGCAGGGGATCAGTCGTCATCTGATGTTCAGCTGGTGGTTATAGAAGCCGTCTCCCTCTCACTCAAGGCGGGGCAGGTCTCAATCTTTACTGCCAAAAGGTCCTTGGTCATCGATCCGCATCAGCGTGTAGCAGCCTCCACTCGTATCCGCATCCAAGCTCGGTAGTCACGTGTCGCTACTCCTCTACGGAGCGCTCGATAGTGACGTCACAGTCCGGTCGCACTCTCCTACGAACCGGCTGCAGGGTCCCGATGCGTGCGGTTGAGTTGAAGGATACACGCGACTTCTTGAAAAGATGTGTTACACACAAAGTCTAGTATGAAACGAGGGAACACTTACACGGAGTGTTAACACCATCAAGGGGTACTAGGAACTGAGCAATGACACCCTCCAACGCGTTTCGTAACTCGTGGTTACTTCTTCAGGGAACGTATGCAGATGGGGGGGGGGTTACACATATATATACACCCACTAATCACTGAGCTAGTCACTGCACCTTTAATTTTTTGAGTAGCAATTTGACACCATGAATTCTAATTGATGATTAGTGGGTGTATATATATGTGTAACCCCCCCCCCATCTGCATACGTTCCCTGAAGAAGTAACCACGAGTTACGAAACGCATTGGAGGGTGTCATTGCTCAGTTCCTAGTACCCCTTGATGGTGTTAACACTCCGTGTAAGTGTTCCCTCGTTTCATACTAGACTTTGTGTGTAACACATCTTTTCAAGAAGTCGCGTGTATCCTTCAACTCAACCGCACGCATCGGGACCCTGCAGCCGGTTCGTAGGAGAGTGCGACCGGACTGTGACGTCACTATCGAGCGCTCCGTAGAGGAGTAGCGACACGTGACTACCGAGCTTGGATGCGGATACGAGTGGAGGCTGCTACACGCTGATGCGGATCGATGACCAAGGACCTTTTGGCAGTAAAGATTGAGACCTGCCCCGCCTTGAGTGAGAGGGAGACGGCTTCTATAACCACCAGCTGAACATCAGATGACGACTGATCCCCTGCACCCCACAATCGAGTGAAGAGTGCCTTCTGTAGCTGTTTACTGGTGTGGTATACCCAATTACCAACTGCTTATTTGTGACTATATTGATGTACGCAGAACTTACACATTTCTTATGAGTAAACTTTATTTATAATTGTACTTCACTATGTGCGTTGTGCGCCTTGTCTTTTTGTCTTTTCTCTAGCTGTAGGGGTGTTGGGACACCCCCAAATAAGGCTGCAGACGCATTATATGTGATCTTCCCACATTTAAGGTTGTTTTTTTGATTATTATCCACTGTGCACTGCACATTGTTTATTATGTCTCACTAATTATTAGCTGCGCACCAATCACTTATTTGTTTATCACTGTCACTTGTCTCTAGGTGCTGCACTTATATATTATTGTATTCATATATTTTTTCACTTAATTATTCTGTGAATATCGGTCATTATGGTGTGGGGTTTACTTAATCTCAGGGACAAACGACAAGAACAGTTTGATCGTTTGTTCACTGAGAAACCCAGTAACTACACAGAAGGGGATGAATTAGACCTTTCAATAGAAGAACACTTTAAAATACTTGAAGATCTCTTGTTGAAAGATAATAAATTCTGGCTTGAAAAGACCACTTTACAGAAATATCTAGATTGTAATAGAATTCCAAGAGGTCTGAGAGTACAGAAGCCTCCCACATTTGGGAAAGAGAACGAGCATTTTATGAAGGAATGGAACAGCATCCTTGATGAATGTTCCAGAGATTTGATGCGTTTAATTATTTTTGAGCGCAACAAATCAATTTTAATTATTGAGAAGGAATTACTGAAAGAGATTAAAATCTTGGAACCTTTAGTAATAGATAAAGATTGTTCCAAAATTGAAGTAGAATTACTCGCTAAACTAGAAAGCACAGGCGAAGAAATTACTAAAATTAAACACGATAAATTTATGAGAGACAAAGCAGATTATGATTCTGGTAAAGAGAGAGACTGGGCGAAAAAGGGAGAGAGAGGCAGAGTAATAGATAAAATCTATATTCCCAACTATGGCGCAAGAAGGGACCAACATACATCTGGCAATAGAGGTTCTGGGAGAAGAGGCCCCCCTAAAAACCGTGGATGGTCCAATAATAGGAAGCAGGACCACTATGGAAATAGATCAAATGATAGAAGGGATAACTATAGACATACTGATAATAGTTTAAATTCCAGACAGAATTACTCTGATAAACACAGAGATCAACATCAAAAACCTCAACCCTTAGATAACAAACAAGGCCCAAGAAAAGAGGACAATAGACAAAAAGAAGTCCCCCATAGTAAATCCTCTACAGAGACCCCATCCGGCTCCCGTTTTTTAGAATTGCTGAGGAGCAGATTTTCCCCGATAAAAGAAACAAAAAAGGGGAAGGAGAGGAAACAGGATCATACAAACAGCCCTATAGTGAAATCAAAGATAAAAAGGTCATTACCAGAAGAGGAACGAGAGCAGGAACCCGAGTCCAAGAGAAGAGACTCAAGTCTAGGATCCCCGTAGACAAAGGTATTTTTAACCTGTCTACAGTGATTCTGACCAATGATCAGAAAACTGTATTAAATAGGGGCCTGAATTTCTCGAGATCTAGTAGTCCAAATGGCTTTCAACTGTATAGTGATCTCCACAAATTTGTGAGGAATTTAACTCTTAAGCGACATTTTATTAAAAATGATAATGTTAGCCTGCAACTAGTGAATGATAAGGAACCACCACTAGAGACACTGGAATCTAACACAGAAGATTTGGTTTGTAGACATACTAAATTTAAGAAGAGGTCTAGATTTTATCCTGCACAATCTAAAGGGCACCATATCGACACTTTTTTTAATATGGTGCATGATGATTTTTCTAAATTGATACAAACTTGTAAACCAGGAGACATTAGACATAATTTAAGTCAACAAGAGAACTTGGCCCTAAAATGTTTAAGGGATAATAATGATCTTGTGATAAGACAGGCGGATAAAGGGGGTGGTGTGGTGCTCCAAAACCGTAAAGACTACGAAATGGAGGCCCACCGCCTCCTTTATGATACATCCTTTTATAAGATACTGGATAAGGATCCTACAAGTGAGTTCACTAGCCTTTTGAAAGACCTCTTGGATCAAGCCCTTTCTGACACTGTGATTACACAAGTGGAATTTGACTTTCTGTTTAATATTTCTCCCACAATACCAGTGTTTTATCATTTGCCCAAAGTTCATAAATGTATTTCCAATCCACCTGGCCGTCCCATTATTTCGGGAATAGATTCCTTAACTGCGAATCTTTCGCAATATGTAGACTCCTTTCTCCAAATATATGTTACACAATTACCCTCTTACCTAAAAGATACCTCCTCAGTTCTTCTTGCATTTCAAGATTTTGAGTGGAAGAGTACATATAAATGGATCACGTGTGACGTCCAAGCACTCTACACACATATACCACATGATAAAGGACTACAGGCAGTTAAATTTTTTCTGGAGGCAGATAGCACTTTACATCACCTTAACATAGAGTTCATTCTGAAATCCATCGATTTCATACTGACCCATAATTATTTTCTATTTTTGACTGAATTCTTTTTACAGGTTTGCGGAACTGCAATGGGTACTAGATTTGCCCCCAGTTTCGCAAACCTGTATATGGGTCAGTGGGAACTACAGAACATCTGGAATAATAACCCACACAGCCAACAAATTATCCTTTGGCGTCGTTATATAGACGATATCCTGTGTGTATGGGAAGGAGATGAGGTGTCTATCTGTTCCTTTCTCTCCTATCTGAATTCTAACGATAGAAATCTGATCTTTACACATGTATCGAATCCACAGAGTATTAACTATTTAGATCTCCAACTAACAGCATTGGTCGATGGGAATATTTCAACTAAAGTTTATTTCAAAGAAATTGATGCCAATAACATTCTAATGGCAAATAGCAACCACAAAAAATCGTGGATTACGAATATTCCCAAGGGCCAATTTATTCGCGTTAAGCGAAACTGCAGTGAAGAACAAGACTTTGAGACACAATCTAAAGTATTATTCGATAAATTTGTAGAGAGAGGGTACTCTAGCACCAGTTTAACCAGAGACCTTGATTTAGTTCGATCCATGGATAGACAGTTGATGTTAATACCAAAAAATAAGGAATCACCCAGAGATCAAAGCAATGTACTGGAAATACCTTTTATTACTACATTTAATTCAATGAACAAGCAAATTGAAAGAATTATAAAAAAACATTGGGCGATTTTAAGTTCTGACCCAGTACTAAATAACCATATTTCTGATTTTCCTAAATTCACTTATAGAAGGGCCAAAACTTTAAAGAATGCTTTAGCACCCAGTGATGTGGGTTCTGCCCGCACAAAGCAAATTACAAAAACCTGGCTTGGGGATAAACCTTCAGGAAATTTCCAATGTGGGAAGTGCTCTATTTGTAGATATTTACATCCAGAGAGAAAAACTTTTAAATCCTTTACCACGAATGAAATCTTTGATATTGACTCTTTTATAAATTGTAATTCGACCTATGTGGTCTACATGATAAATTGTGAATGCGGCCTGCAATATGTGGGCCGTACTAAAAGATGCCTAAAACTCAGGATACAGGAGCATATTAGAAACATCAAAGCAGGTTATGAGAAGCATAGTGTTTCTCGTCACTTTGCATTACATCACAATAAAGACCCGTCTAAACTAATGTTTAAAGGTATCAAAATAGTCCCTAGGGCAAGAAGGGGAGGAGATAGAATCAAGAGCCTCTCTTACCAAGAAACATTTTGGATATATAAGATCAACTCCCTGTCCCCTAAGGGGTTAAATGAAGATATAGACATCTGGTCTTTGTATTAGCTGTATATACCTCTGCTCCTATATATATAAGCTGAAGTGCTGCAGAGTATGCATGTCTCTAATCGTGTTTTGTCTCTTTCAGATATTTACTGTTCGATTTTAGGTTTTAAACCTGTTTTTAATAAATTGTTGTTTAAATTGCATTTTACTGTTGATTGTATAAAGACTGTATTAGTTGTTTTATTCTTTCATTTGACACCATTGTATTGCAGCTATTTGAATGAGCTAGTCACTGCACCTTTAATTTTTTGAGTAGCAATTTGACACCATGAATTCTAATTGATGATTAGTGGGTGTATATATATGTGTAACCCCCCCCCCATCTGCATACGTTCCCTGAAGAAGTAACCACGAGTTACGAAACGCGTTGGAGGGTGTCATTGCTCAGTTCCTAGTACCCCTTGATGGTGTTAACACTCCGTGTAAGTGTTCCCTCGTTTCATACTAGACTTTGTGTGTAACACATCTTTTCAAGAAGTCGCGTGTATCCTTCAACTCAACCGCACGCATCGGGACCCTGCAGCCGGTTCGTAGGAGAGTGCGACCGGACTGTGACGTCACTATCGAGCGCTCCGTAGAGGAGTAGCGACACGTGACTACCGAGCTTGGATGCGGATACGAGTGGAGGCTGCTACACGCTGATGCGGATCGATGACCAAGGACCTTTTGGCAGTAAAGATTGAGACCTGCCCCGCCTTGAGTGAGAGGGAGACGGCTTCTATAACCACCAGCTGAACATCAGATGACGACTGATCCCCTGCACCCCACAATCGAGTGAAGAGTGCCTTCTGTAGCTGTTTACTGGTGTGGTATACCCAATTACAAACTGCTTATTTGTGACTATATTGATGCACGCAGAACTTACACATTTCTTATGAGTAAACTTTATTTATAATTGTACTTCACTATGTGCGTTGTGCGCCTTGTCTTTTTGTCTTTTCTATAACCAGAGAGCGCCTTCACCCTACCCAGTCTTAGCTTCTTTCTCTCTATCCCATACAGCAGCCCATTATAGTATCATTTGTTATGCTGTACTATATAACAATATGTGGTAGGTTACATAACCACTTTATTACACAGAGGATTATCCTTCCCCTTACTACGATGGAGACACTTGAAGTTTTCAGTCTGCTTGGTGCTACAGTTTGATACAGTATACCCCCTTACACTGAGTAGGTCCACATGTTCTAAATAAGAAAAGGACACTTTTTTTTAACTGCTGCAGCACTGCTTCCCCCACCCTTTGGGAGATTTACCCTGGCTACAGTCCTGTGTGGTGCTCGATACCTGTTTAGGTCAGGAGATGCTGAGAGTTCTGTGATGACATGGGGGAACAGGACAGGCTCATGGTGATCCATGATGTTCTTTCCTGGTGCCAGCGCCTCCAGCCATAGCGGGCTCCAGTAGAAATGAAGGCAATCCCCACCATGACAGTATTTTACAGTACATCTGTCCAATAGATTGTGATGCAGCCAGATTTATATATAGGGATGGTCTTTATTATGCAGCCACTGCTGATGTTCTTACAGCAATTGCAATCAGTTGGCAGGATAGCTTCCAGGCTCCTGGATGGTACAGGCCTGCTGGTAATGATGAGGCCTCACTAGAGTAGATGAATGCACCCAGCCCATGAGGGACTGAGCACATGTCTTCTTCCCAGTCGGGAGGAGACTTGGCTTACATCCTCATCCCTCAAGGAGGAAGAGGGACTCTCACACTCCACCCTGTGGGGGCTGGTTTTCTCTCTATAATTTAGGACACCTCCTCTTTCGTGCCCAAAGGGGAGGGCACAGGCTCTGCATCCTTATTGGACAGACACAGACTCCCGTGTCATCTCCACCTCTGCTACTCACAGAGGCTGCAGGAGGAGGGGAAAGCCCCATAGGATAGTCTGTCACTGTCTGAATCTTACTAGAACTTACTAGACAGGGAAGGCAGAAAGATAGCTGGCCCAGCCATGGCTATGCTGCTTTACTTTATTCATGGGTTAGATTCTGCACTGTTTTATCTTTGTCTACCTGCAGAAGTGCTGTTGTATCTCTGCAGGAGAGGGTCGTTTACACTGGTAAATATGCTAATGTGGATATGCAAAGTATATTTTCAAAAGAGTTGAAAATGGCACGCCCTACCTGTCATCTGACTCCAAAACTGAAATCATTTTCTCTATTCTACAAGGTCTTAACAGACCAGTAAAATGTAAATCTAAAACCAGGACTGGATCTTTATGACACAGATGCCTGTTGAATATGCATTTTTTATAATAGATTACTGTGCTGTCTGCAAACAACTTGGCCAATATTAGGAGATACAGAACAGGCAACATTGGAACTGACAGTTATGTACAGTACGGCATTTACTTTGGAAAAACAGGTCTGTATATTGAATCTGGATAAGGTACATCGAAACAATGGGCTGGTGCTGGAAATATGTTGCCAGAAACAGTGGAAGCCTACAAGACAGCCCACAGGCCAAACTGCAAACGTAACTGCAAGAAGCAACTTTGCACTCAGAAGTAGAAATGTGCAATATGTTTGCAAAAGTTTGAGAACTTTGTAAAATGTGCTGCTTATTCATGAAAGTTAAGTAAAAAATGTTGTAGGGGGCATATGACCCTGATGTGCAAGGTCACATGACCAATGTGCAGTTCACGTGTGACCTGGTTTTTTAAAAATACAATTTATGAAAAATGTTAAAAAATGTCACCATTTTTTTTAAAGTTTGGAAAAAAAGGGCCATTTTTTTGGTGCTTTATTTATTAGAAGATCCCCACAAAATGTTTTCACATTTGCAAGATTAAAGCTGCAAACTAAAATGTGTCACGTTCGTACATCTCTTCACAGAAGGATTTGCCCTCCTGTTTAAGAAAGTATCTGCCTAGAGTTTGTCACTATTGTTACAATGTAAGGGTTAAGGGGCCTATTCAGCTAGCTCTGATAAACTGCCAAACTCATACAGAAAGTACACACTGAGCAAAAGCTAAAAAACAGCTCCAACTCGCGTTTTTTATAAACTCATTTATTATCCTGTATGTATCCGGATGGGTAGTGAGGGAGAGGGGTTAACCCCTTAATTACAATAGCGGTTACTAACCTCTGTGGTGATTAAGGGGTTAGTGGCCATGAGTTTGTTTTTTGATTGTAATGTTGCTGCCGACGGAGGACATGGACGTGGAGGACGGTGATGAGGACAGCCTTCATCCTGGCAGGGGTAAGTATAACTTTTATTTACATTTGTGCTGGCTGGTTACTGTTTAATTTTTAATGGGCAAATGAGCTATTATCCAGATCTGGATAATAGTTATTTTGCCCATTATTGTACTGTATGTGTTGAAGGGAGGGAGGTTGTTGGGGGTAGAGGAGGTGGGTAGTAGGGTTGTTGTATTTTAATGTTTCTTGGGGGATGAGGGATTGGGTGAAGGGGGTAGTTGCCACAAGGGTGGGTGATTAGGCCTCTTGGATGGGTAGCAGAAGTGGTTAACCCCTTCATTACCATAGTGGTTACCACCGGTATGGTAGTGAAGGGGTTAACTCCTCCCACAACCTTCCCTGCAGGCCTAATCACCCACCCTGGGGCAACTACCCCTTTCACCCACCCCCTGTGCCCCCAACAAACCAGGTACTCAGGTTTAACCCCTTCATTGCCTTAGTGGCTAACCGCTAAGGTAATGAAGCTGTTTTTATTTACATTTTAATAAAAGTTTACTGTGCAGGGTTTCTCCGGAGTTGGACCGCATTGATTTCAGCCCCGTGGACCCCCTGTTTCCCAAGATACAGGCCTGGTACGGGGTGCCGGTTTCCCCCTGCAATGTTTAAATCTCCCGCGTTATGTGACCGGGACATTTAAACACATGGGTAATACTGGCACCCCATACTGAGGCCTGTATCTCGGAAAGCAGGGAGTCCCCGGACCTAGAATGAATGCAGTTCTGCTCCAGAGAACCCCTGCTACAATTTGCTGTTATTAAAATTTAAATAAAAACACTGTGATCGCCTGTAGGAGCTGTGCAGGGAGATGCGTCTCTCTGTGCAGCTCTCTCTATGCAGCTCTTAAAGACTGCGACCAGGTGGTACATTGGAGAACTTTGAAATAAGCTGAGGTACCATCACTACTGTCCCGTACAGTATTGGCATTTTCTTACCTCATGGTTTGAGACTTGTGGAAATGGTTTCATGCCAAACCGTACGAGATAGCAGCAATTTTATCGAACCTACTCGAATAGGCCCCAATGAGAGATGATTTGTCAGACTTGTGAAAGGCATTATTCTATAAGTAGAAAACTAAGGCTGGCTCCAAAAATTTCAAATTAGGTGGCCATGTCAATGGGCTAGAGTGTAACACAGCTCAACCCCGTTATAGCGCGATACGCTACAAGGTGGATCCACTTATAAAAGTTTTTTTTTTTTTAAATGAATTGGCCGCCATGCGAGGAGCTCTCTACTTTCTGCAGATGTCGGGGAAGGTTTGCTAACAGACACACACACACACACACACACACACACACACACACACACACACCTCCCCCCTACACTAATAATTTTAGCATATCATACAGGAATCGAACCCATACCCTTCATACACTAGTAGCGATTCATTACCCGCTACACCATAGGATTAGTGTTATGTCATTGGGTTCAATTCCTGCATGGTATGCTAAAATTATTAGTGTAGGGGGAGGTGCATGTGTGTGTGTCCGTTAATAATAAAGCATTGAACGTTATTTAAAAATAATAAAACCTTGGAGATGTGCGCTACGCATGTGGACACAGCCTGATGAAGCCAGGACAGTACCATCAGTGCAGGCTATTGGGATGCTTGATTTGTTGGGCAAGTTTTAAGGTTAGTCAGTATTAAATTTATTTTATAGAAAATTTGGGGCCTACTGTAACAATTGTTCTGTTTTCCTTTACACTGCAAATAAGTGAAGAGAATGATGAGAGGTGCGCAGCAAGGATCAAGACTGCTCTGGAGAAAACTCGCAATATAACAGCATCTGAGACCAGCAGGTGAGACGGAAATTGGAATGGAAATATGGACGTGTAAAGTAAGTGTCTGTACTGTAGTAGGGTAAGTACAGGTACAGGTGCGCCGACGAGTATTCTAAAACTTGCCTTAATCTTGCCTTGGAAAATCTGGGGCTATCACCAGGTACATGCTGCAGACATTTCAGTGACATTTCTGCAGAAAGTAATGGCCCATCGGATTAACACAGCAGGGGTCCCTGGCAGTCCCATTCAATTTGAATGGGACTGCCAGGGACCCCCACTGTTAATCTGATGGACCATTAGTCTGTCTGCAGAAATGTAACTGAAATGTTACAGCATGTACCCAGTATGTACCCAGCATGTACCCAGCATGTACCTGGGTATTGTTGGTGATTGCCCCAGGTTTGTTTTAGAATACGCGTCAGCACTACATTATACAGTATATATATATAGTTATACAGTATATACAGTAGTTAGTGCAATATAGATAAAGTGCAGGAAATCCCCACCCCTCCCCCCTAATACTGGCAGGTAAGACACAGTACTACAATCCATAACTTGTTATATTTATACTGTAGTTTACACTGATACTGCATATAGTTTGACAGTAGTTATAGTCCAATATTGTGAAATACTCAATGCCTTTAATGCACTTTAATGCACTAATTATTTCTTTTCTTTTCAGAGCTGCAGCACTGCAGGAAGTTGGGGGGGGGGGCATGTCTAAAATTATTGTACTGTGTGTATACGGTAGTAACAGTCAGTAATTTACACTTACCCAATGCAGTCATTACGAAGAAGATAAAGACAAGATTGTAAATTTGGAAGAAGAATTATTCATTTTTCCATGATTATCCTTTACATATAAAATTGTTCCTTCTTTAAATTACAATGTGTGTGTCTGGGGTGGGGGTGGGGGGTGGGTTGGGAGATGTGTGTGTGCAGGATTATTAGTTCAAGAAATCTTTTGAACAGGTCATCAGGATGTTTTGAACCCTACACCCCCCTCTCCCCAAATAAAAATTACAGTATGCCACCCACCATATAAAGTATAGTACACATGACTGTAGTGTAGAATTAAAAAGCTGGCAGGAAAATACCATAAGGGCACCATAACAAAACTATATCAAACCCTGACCACACAGAAAGAGGAGCAGCCAAGTAAAAACACTGTTGATTGGGAAAACGATCTCGGGAGGGCGGTAGAGAGGGAAGAGTGGTTGGAGATATATGAGAGGACAGCAAAAGCATCCAGATGTGCGGCAGTGAGGGAAATTAACCTCAAGATATTACGTAGATGGTACTATACTCCAGCTAGACTTCACTCGTTTTTCCCGTCCACCTCCCCTCAAAGCTGGAGGAAAGGCGGCCAGGTAGGGTCGTTTAAGCATATTTGGTGAACCTGCCCTAAGATTGTACTATTTTGGAGAAAAATCAAAATGTTAATAAGGAAAATAACGGGACTAAACTGCCCTTGGAATATGGAGACAGTATTAATCCTGAAACAAATAGAGGATTTAGAGTGGAACACAGACAGACTAATGGTTCATATTTTTTCCTCAGCTAAAGCAGTAATAGCTAGAAATTGAAAACAGACTGACCCGCCAACAATTAACTAAATTATATTATGGTAATGGAAAAACTTACCAGTTTAATTCAGGATATATACGAAACTTTTCTGAAAATATGGGGACCGTGGATGATTTACTGGGAAACAAATATTTAACAAATCTCTAACAATCTTCCCTCCATTGCTATTTTATAAAACTGTAATGTGAACCCCCCCAAAAAGGAAATATAAGTGTAACGAAATATATTTGGTTGTACTGGAAAATAAAGCAAAGATGGAAATGTACCCGCCCCCCATCCCCCTTCCTATTTTTTTTTGTACCCTATCCCTCCCATCCCAAAAATAACTTGTGTAAAAAAAACATTAAAATACAAGTTTTAAAAAAAAGCTAGTGATTGATTCTAAGAATAACAAAAATTGTTATGCAAGCCCATGTCGAGAAACAAAACAAAAAAAGGGGTCTATTTTTTTTTCAGACTTGAAATTCACATTTAATGAGAAGTCATTCTCGCCAAAGCCCAAGAAGGATTTACAGTATCACACTGATCCGGGTGTGCAGGATTATACCTGTACCTTTAGTTCAAAGACATACACGCATGCGCCTAAATGTGATGACACGCATATACGTTTCAACAAGGTTCCAATGAGACATACACGCATGCGCCTAAATGTGATGATATGCATATGCGTTTCAACAAGGTTCCAATGAGACATACACATGCGCCTAAATAGGATGACACGCATATGCATTTCAACAAGGTTCCAATGAGACATACACACATGCGCATTAAAAAAAACAGTATGAAAAGAAGAGCAAGCCTACAGTAGCAAAAGTTCAATGTATTGATTAATAAATAATACATATAGAATAAAAGATATACAGTACATTTTTATTTTTGGGGTTTCTTAGCAGAGACATACTGTACACACATGAGCAGAAAAAATATTTAACTTTCGGAAGAAGAAGCGACGTTGTATTTTTGTATAACTCCTTTTCCCTTTATTATCCTGTAAAAATACAACACTTAATTCATACAAAATACTTCTTTCCCATGTACACCATACAGTTTGAACTCGTAACATTAATCTACAGATTACAATTACACACACACTTGCAGAACTGTACGGCAATAAAAGACACGTTGAATTGCTATTAGATTTTTAAGACAACAACTTGCGATCGCCCACTTGAGTTTCTCGATGGTATTGCAGACCGTGCTAAAATGCAATTTTCTGAACCCGATACAAACCCGAGTCAACACGATACAACCCGATACAAACCCGAGTCTTAAGGCGCTACGTTTGGAATAAATTGCACGCCATCACATGGGTATTCCGAGGTATACACCGCGTGATTTGCTAAAATAATGGTTGCTGCCTCTGTAATGGAAACCAAAATTATTAGTAATAATCAGCATGGATTTATGAAGTTTAGATCATGCCAAACTAACCTTATTTGTGTCTTTGAGGAGGTAAGTAGGAATTTAGACCAGGGTAATGCAGTTGGTGTTGTCTACTTAGATTTTGAAAAGGCCACAAAAGAGGTTGGTGTACAAAATAAAGCAAATTTGACTCAGTAATAATGTATGCACCTGGATTGAAAACTGGTTGAAGGATAGACAACAGAGGGTTGTCATAAATGGAACTTTTTCAGGTTGGGCAAAAGTCGGGAGTAGAGTACCTCTGGAATCGGTACCGGGACCCCTGCTTTTTAACCTGTTTATTAATGACCTTGAGGTTGGCATAGAGAGCAAAATCTCCATCTTTGCTGATGATACTAAATTGTGTAAGGTAGTAGAATCAGAGTAGGATGTAATTTCTCTCCAGAAGGACTTGGAGAGACTGGAAACTTGGGCAGGTAAATGGCAGATGAGGTTTACTACAGATACATATAAGGTTATGCATTTGGGAAGCAAGAATAAACAGGCAACTTACAAATTAAATGGGAATATATTGGGGGAATTCTTAATGGAGAAGGATTTAGGAGTGCTTGTAGACAGCAAGCTTAGCAATAGTGTCCAAAGTCATGCAGTAGCTGCAAAGGCAAACAAGATCTTATCTTGCATTAAACAGGCAATGGATGGAAGGGAAGTAAACATAAGAATGCCCCTTTACAAAGCATTAATAAGACCACACCTTGACTATGGAGTACAATTTTGGGCACCACGCCTTTGAGAAGACATTATGGAACTAGAGAGAGTGCAGAGAAGAGCCATCAAATTAATAAAGGGGATTATATAGTGATTCTAGCTAAATTACATTTATTTACATTAGAAAAGAAGCTTCTATGAGGGATATGATAACTATATTCAAATATATTCGGGGACAGTACAAGGAGCTTTCAAAATAACTATTCATCCCAAGGGCAGTACAAAGGACTCGGGGGCATCCCTTTAGGTTGGAGGAAATTAGATTTCACCAGCAACAAAGGAATGGGTTCTTTACAGTAAGGGCAGTTAAAATGTGGAATTCCTTACTCATGGAGACTGTGATGGCAGATACAATAGATTTGTTCATAAAGAGGTTGGACATCTTTTTAGAAAGGAAAGGTAAAAAGGGATATACCAAATAAGTATACATGGGAAGGATGTTGATCCAGGGAGTAATCCGATTGCCAATTCCTGGAGTCAGGAAGGAATTTATTTTCCTCCTTTTCCCAGGGAGTAATTTGTGTAGATTACTCATTTTGGTGCCAGTCCCTATATTTGTAATTTGCTGTTAAAAATGCATTACTGTAGTGGTACAAAGATGATGACTTTCCTGCTAAAAATGTATTCATTTTGGTATATCGCAGTTTGATGTTTGTAGGCCTATGTCCTTAAAAAAGTGCAATTTAATTTATAAAGAACGTCATCTTCTTAAGAAACTTGAACAGGATAATTCTATAATTTTCAAAAGAAGCAGATAAATGTGGTGCCCTAGTGATACTTAGTATATGGATCCGCGCTTCGGGTATACCGGCATCCAGCGCATCCTTACCTTTTTCCCAGGCCATTCAGGCTCACCGGCGGCATTCCCCGCTCTTGGCTGCTGTCCCCGCACCTCCAGCCCACGCGCGTCAGCCCTACGGGCGCTCGCGCACCCAAGCCGCCATTAGTTGGCGTCGGGCGCCTGACTCCGCCTCCGCCTCCGCGGCACACGTTCCTTGCGTGCCTCCGTTCCGGTCCCGTCAGCTCCGTCTCCCCACTTCTTCTTCCTTACCTGACCCTTCCCCTGTCCGTCCCTCTGCTCCTCCACTTCTTCTGTCTGCTCCTGGATCCTCCGGTGCGCCTTCCCCATTCTTCGCCTCCTTGAACGTCACGCACATGTCCTGTACGCCCCTTCCCCATCAGCCTTGCCTCCCAGGTTCTCCTTCCCTTTCTGTCCCTTCCCTTGTCCATCCCTCTGCTCCTCCCCTTACTCTGGCTCACTCCTCTGTTCCTCCCCTCACTCCCATTGGTCCCAAACGTTCACACTCTGCTCTCCTATTAGGTCCTTCTTCTGGCCGCTTCTCCGTCACTCACCTTTCTCTGATTGGTCCCAGCTCCCTATATAATCCCCCTTCACCATTTCCTCTTTGCTCTGCATAGCTTCTGTACCTTGGTGCTGTCTGCTGTTGCCTGGCCTCTCTTGTCTTTTCAGTGCTTGCTCCTGTCCCTGATATTCTGCTGACCTCCCTGGATTTGACCCTTTGCTTTGGACTCTACTACTCTGCTCTCGAACCCTTTGAACCTCGCTTTGGACTTACTACGCTGCTGACTTCTACTATCCTTGGACACGGCACACGGACTATCTACTACGCTGCTTTCTCCACTCCACGACCCAGGCTTACGGACAATTGATTACGCTGCCCTCTCCAACCCACGACCCTTGGCATACGAACTTAACCCTTCTACACCAGAGCTGTCAAGTACGGTATCATTTAACATTCTTGTTACCCAGACCACCAACGCTACTTCCACACTCTGGCCGTGCCCCTGTTTGCTGCTAGGTTTGTGGTTTTACCCTTTCCACCTCAGTTCCGGGGTGTTGGGTGATAATCTCGCGGGACAAACATTTTCTTGATTAGCGGCCTATTTAAAGGGTGCATTTATTTCTAAACTTTCTAAACTTTCTCTGTGTTGTTGGGAGAGTGAGAGACAGACAGAGCTAGGCATTTGGAGGATTTGTGATTGCTACAGTTGGTGTGTTTTTTGATTGATTTGTCGTGTGTTGTTTTGTTAACACATTTTTGTATTGTCAGTTTGAATATGTTTAGTGAGTGTGCCATTTAATTTCGTTCTCTGTTATTTGAGAGTGCTAGAGGTATTGACGGGAGTCGTGAGAATCAGAGGAGTGATGGTGAGGTGACTGGTGGTGCTGAGGTGAGAGGTGTTCGTACGAGTAGGCGTGAGTGCACGTGTGAGTCAGGGGAGTGATGGTGGGGTGACTTGTGGGGTGAGTGCTGTTGGTGCGGTGAGAGCTGTTGGTTGGATGAGTGCTGTTGGTGGGGTCAGTGGTGGTGGTCGAGTGAGTGATGGTGGTGGGGTGACTTGTGGTGGTGTGGTGACTTGTGGTGCTGGGGTGACTGGTGGTGCTGGTGTTGTTGGTGGCGATGGTGGTAGTCTCCTGCGGTCTCTTCCATTGGAAGAAGGGGAGTCCAGCCAGCAGCAGCCAAGCTCAGTGGTTTCACTTGCACGTAAGAAGTGTGTAGAAAAGCCTAGAAATTTTTGTTTCAACGATGAAGAAAACAGATTACTTGTAACTGGTATTTTGGAGAATTATGACGGCTGTATGTGAACTTAGTAGGTAAGAAAATCATTGCCATTGACTGTAAAAAAGTTTGTTCCCATCTATGATGTAACATTTTGTAATTCACATAGAACGGACATTTACATATATATGTCATTGTTGATTTATACATACCTTATCATTGAGTGTTTACAACTAGGATACGAATTGAGCAATTATTCAATTTTATGTACATTTTACATACCGATGCAGCGGCCGTTATTTGAACATTTCACGCATTGTATACCTGGGTATACCCATGTCATGGTGCGTGATTTCTTACAACTTTACCACGTTAAAACGCGTGTTGACTAGTGTTTTTATCGAGTGCAAAAAATGGCATTTTAGCATTGTCTACAATACCGTCGAAAAAATCAAGTGGGCTATCACGAGTTGTTGTCTTAAAAATCTAATAGCAATTCCATCTGGGTTATATTGCCGTACAGTACTTCAAGTGTGTGTAATTGTAATTTAAAGATTAACGTTACGAGTTCATACTATATAGTGTACATGGAAAAAAAAAGTCCTTTCTGAGGCTCCTTAGCCATACACAAATCCTCCAACTGTAGAAGATTAAAAATATGAGCACACACAACAAAAAATATTTTTAATGAATTAAATGTTATATTTGTACAGGATAATAAAGGAAAAAGGAATAACACAAAAATACGTCTCTTCTTCTTCCAAATGTAAAATATTTTTTTCCGCACATGCGTGTATGTCTAATTGGAACCTTGTTGAAACGCATATGCGTGTCATCACATTTATGCGCATACGTGTATGTCTAATTGCCTAACAAACAGAAGCAAATACTGTAAGTCCTTCATGGGGATTTGGTGAGAATTACTTCACATTCAATGTGAATTTCAAGTCTGGAAAAAAAAAAAAATAGAGGCATCCCTTTTTTCCCCCCGACATGGGCTTATGGAATGAGTGATTTTAAGAAACCATTATGTGAAGCATATTTTTTATACTTTATCAATTTTTGCCATTCAAAAAACACTTGCTTTTTCATTCTACTGTACTATATGCTGTATGAGGTGGCATACTATAAATTTTATTTGGGGGTGGGGGGGTTCAAATGATTCTGATGAACAACCTATTCTGATGAACTGTTCAAATGATTTCTTTGAACTACAGGTACAGGTATAATCCTGCACACTCGGACTGGCAAAGCAACAGTAGTTGCACCTCTCCCCTCCTCCCTCACAAAGCCTAACAAACAAAAGCGAATTCAACTGCTTATCGACACCTCCCCCCAGAGCCATTCATTATGTTTCAGGCTTTGATGAACTGTGTAGAGCAGGCCTGCACAACTTGTAAAGTGAGAAGGGCCGAACTGCTCCAAGGAAAACCGATTCGGGCCGCACAGGTAAAATCATCATCATCATCATCATCATCATCATCATCATCATCATCATCATCATCATCATCATCATCATCATCATCATTATATCTTCCCCAGCACCCCTCATCATCCTCATATATCCCCCTGGCATCTCAAATCACCCTCCCCACTGCATCTAATATCACCCTCCCCCTTGCATCTCACATGACCCCCCCCAGAATCTCACATCACCCCCCACCCCTGCATCTCACATCACCCCCCCCAGCACCCTTCATCATCATCTCCCCCAGCACCCTTCATCATCATCTCCCCCAGCCCCTTCATCATCATCTCCCCCAGCACCTTTCAGCAGTCCCCCCAGCACCCTGCATAATCTCCCCTAGCACCTTTCAGCAGTTCCCCCCCAACACCCTTCATAATATCTCCCAGCACCTTTCAGCAGTTCCCCCCCAGCACCCTTCATAATATCCCCAGCACCTTTCAGCAGTTCCCCCCAGCACCCTTCATAATATCCCCCACCACCTTTCAGCAGTTTCCACCAAGCACCCTTCATACTCTCTCCCAGCACCTTTCAGCAGTTCCCCCCAGCACCCTTCATACTCTCGCCCAGCACCTTTCAGCAGTTCTCCCCAGCACCCTTCATTCTCTCTCCTTGCACCTTTCAGCAGTTTCCCCCCAGCACCCTTCATACACTCTCCCAGCACCTTTCAGCAGTTCCCCCCAGCACCCTTCATACTCTCTCAGACCACCTTCATCAACAACCCCCCCCCTACCTGATCGAGGCGGTGGCAGCGGAAGCGGGCCCCAGCCAGGAGGTTTTAGCCACGTGGCTACCAGTACCGGGGCAAGGTGAAGCACGCTCTAGAAGCCTACCCCGGAAGCTCTGGGTCACACTACTAGAGCGGGCTTGGGGGGGGGGGCGAGTAGTGCATCCACGCATGAACTGCAGGTGCTGGAGCAGGCTCGGCAGGGGAGGAGAGTGAGAGGAGAGAGAGCGCTTCAGTGCGTCACCGCGTCACCCTACCCAGGAAGGGAGGTGGAAGGGGAGGTGTAGGGGGCCGTCACGGGCCACTCAGCGAGTACCAGCGGGCCGCATGCGGCCCGCGGGCCATATGTTGTGCAGGCCTGGTGTAGAGTCATAAGGCTAGTTTCACACGCATGTGCACATGTGATAAGTCCTATGGGGATTTGGCGAGAATGACATTCAATGTGAATTTCAAGTCTGAAAAAAAAAAGAGGCATCCCTTTTTTTTTTCTCGACATGGGCTTATGGAATGAGTGATTTTAAGAAACCATTATGTGAAGCGTGTTTTTTTATACTTTATCAATTTTTGCCATTCTTAAAATCACTTGCTTTTAATTCTACTCTACGGTATACTGTACGAGGTGGCATACTATAATTTGTAAACCATTTTTAAACCAAAGTTAAACCATGAACAATGAATGAACAATTTTATTTGTACAGGATAATAAAGGAAAAAGGAATAATACAAAGATACAACATCGCCTCTTCTTCAAAATGTACAATCTTGTCTACTGGTATATCTTCTTTGTAATGGCTGCATTGCATTCTGTAGTTCTTTTTTCATTGAGAGAGGGGAGATTAGGGCAAATTACTGACTGTTATTACAGTATGCACACAGTACAATAAGTTTGCACATTCCCCCCCCCCCACCTTCCTGTAGTACTGCATCGTATGCCCTTCTGGTTGAGGAGATGACAACTCCGGTAAGGCCACGACAGGAGATGTCATCCCTGGTAAGGCCACGACAGGAGATGACAACCCCGGTAAGGCCACGACAGGAGGAACGCATCCTCCCAGACCATCTATCCTCGCCCACTGCCAGAAGCACACCCGCTCCAGCACCCAGGATTGTAATGCTCCCAGACATCATCTTGAGAGAACTGCCCAGCGCGTCCGGGAGAAATACAAGATCAGAAGTGGTGGTCTAGCCTATCAAAAGTATTGAATAATAAATATAGAATAAAAGATATACATATTTATTTTTGTGGTTTCTTAGCAGAATTAATAACACAAGCAAGTCTACTGTAATTATACTGCAAAATGCAATGTCATTGATAAAATAAAACAGTAGTGATGATAACAATGTAAAAATGTATTGAATATGAAAACATAGCATCAAACTGTATAAGGTTTTGTGTAAAGCTCACAATTATTTTCTTCTCAATAAAATTGACATTGTCACTTGAAATTGTTTTCCTCGTTGGATTTTTAAATCAGATTCACAATGTGCAAGCAAAGTTTTATAAAAGCAATATTATAGTTCCATCGAACTTCCTCTTTATCTTTTGCCGCTTGATGTCAAAGTTTATTTTCTGGGGGAAAAAAATTATGCTATTATTTCTGGTATGGTGCATGTATCAAGTCGTGCTTAGTGTGCATGAGTACAAGCATTTATACTGTGTGGCAAGCATACTGTACACTACTATATTGTCATTGGGAATTAAAGCAGCAGTTTAAGCAATATCCTACATGTGTTTTTTTTTTTAAATAAATCAGTTCTATACTATGAAAACAAACTTGTAGCATTTAAAAAAAATTACAAATGTTTGAAATACATTTTTAATGTTTCTAATGTACTGTAGGAAGCATTTCCAAAGTGACAGCCCCCTTCCCCTTCTGATACGCTCTGGCTCTTGAGCCCTGCCCTCTCCCTAGCAGTCCACAAATTGTACAGTGTCTACTGTAGTAACTGCTCAGTCAATCATATTGCAGGACTACATTTTCAATAATACTATGCAAGAATTTAATTAAATAATCCTGAGTAAAGCGATTGATTACAGGAGAACAGACTGCAGCTTACTTTGGCTAATCACTTGTCTGTGTGCTTATTGTATTGATGCACATATTGTTTTTTTTTTTAAATATATATATTTTTAAAACGGCAGCTTGAACTGCAGCTTTAAATTTCATTCTGTACTGTATAGTATAATACAGTATACTGTAGTACTGTACATTGTATTTACCTTCATTATAAACTTTGCCAAATGGGTGGAGATGAGCCACTGCCACTCCTGTAGTCTGCATTATAGATGACTGGTGACGGCTGGCCTGCTACACCTGTAGCTGACAGCTGCTGAAGCTGGTAATCATGTTGGTAAACATGTTGGTACGTGTAATCTGATTGTAACTCATGCTGCAAATTTTACTGGTAATCTGGCGGGGACAGGTAGCATTGATTGCCATTCACCAGGTTTTCACAGACGGTCGGACCGTTATTGTGAACTGATTGCCAATTCTTGGAGTTAGGAAGGAATTTATTTTTCCCCTTATGAGATATGATTGGATGATATGACACTGGTTTTTTTTATTTGCCTTCCTCTGGATCAATAAGTAAGTATAGATATAGGACAAAGTATCTGTTGTCTAAATTTAGCATAGGTTGAACTTGATGGACGTATGTCTTTTTTCATCTACTATGTATCTATGGAACTTTTCGCCAAAGTTTGAATCAGCGACAAAAATTGTGTTTTCGCACATGGATTAACTTTTGAGAATTTTCCCCCCAAAAAATGTTAGGTTGCCCTATCTTAAAAAAAAGTACGCAATATCATCTTTTGCCACAACAAACTTTATAAAGTTCCCCACGAACCTGAAGTATGGCTTTTGCTTGAGGGGGAGCCATAGGGAGACGGAGAACCTCTTCTTCACTAGAGTTCCACGTGCTATATATATCTCCCCAAGCATTTCTTTATACACGTGGAGAGACACGTGTGCACAAAAAGAAGCACACCTAAAATACCTGTAATATATGTTAATTTAGGTATGCAAAGTATATGTAAATTATTTACATTTGCATACATCCCAGGTTTCTCATGGATGCTCCTTTTTATATACAGGTGTCTCTCAACGTGTTGAATAAAGGTGGACTTGGGGAGGTATGTATAGGACTTGGGATTCTAGTAATGAACAGTCTACACTTCGCTCTCTCTTCTGCTATATTTCAGGTTTGTGGAGAATTTGATAAAGTTTGTCGGTGTGAACTGTAGTGATAAAAGGCAAAAATTGTATGTTTTCGCCCATCTCTAGTTATTTTATTATTTTATTTTTGTGATTTTACTGATGTGGTAGGTGACTTTGCAGGAAACTGTTAATCTTTTTCCCTAATGTATGTATGTATGTCTTTATTTATATAGCGCCATTAATGTACACAGCGCTAATTCACCATCTCAAGGAAACTAAACTCTAACTGGGTAATTCTAAAGCCATTAAGTGCTAGTTTTGGCTGTTTTCAAACGCAAATGTCCATTGAAGTCCAAACCGCCACTATGATGGATAGTAAATTAGGCCCACCACTTCACAATAGCTGGGCACAACTGCGGTGCAAGGTGATAGATGGGGTAGAGAGGAGTAGACGTGGGTGCGATTTGGGAAACAAATTGTTACAAAAGGAGTCCAAATGGATCAGGCTGTTGGGTACTTTAACACCCAATGAGATTAACAAAGAGCTTGACCTTAGCTGCTGCTTCTGAGAGATGGTCTAGCCATTTGACGGATCACCCCTGTATGTGCCTATAGCTGCAATTGCTAGCTCCATACCTTACTTCGATTGGCCATTTACCCTTTGTCCTTTGGTGATACTGATTCGTTCTCTCTGCCTCTATTCCCAGATCCCTGTGTCCGTTGGTCGTGCTGTTGTTCTCTTAATTGACGTGTTTGCCCGTGGCGTATCCGTTCTTTCCTGCCATTTGTAATGCACCATGCTAGCAATCCGTCCCTGGCTGCAGTGGTTCTCACTCACCTCTACCTGGCTCTTCGTATCCCACATCATTCTTTACTATCACCTTTGATTTACCTAGGGGTTTCCCCATTAGTGTTTTTAGTTCATAATAACCTTGATTGATGTATTTCTCCTGGCTTAATTCTTTAGGGACTACATCTGCTAAACAGGAAGCCTATTGGTCATTTTGGTTGGTATGTATACCATACATCAGTGTTTCCCAACTCCAGTCCTATGGTAATCCCAACAGTTCAAGTCTTAAGGATATCCCTGCTCCAGCACAGGTGGTTCAGTCAAAATAACTGAGCCGCTGATTGACCCACCTCAATCAGTGGCTCAATCATTTTGACTGAACCAACTGGTGTGGAGCAGGGATATCCTTAAGACCTGACCTGTTGGGGTTCCCTGAGGACTGGAGTTGGTAAACACTGCCATACATGCTTTACACCACACCTGTTGCTTCACGGTTCACTTTTCCCTTGAGGGATATGACATCTAATCATTACATATTTCTCCCTGTTGCTTTGGGTGTTTTTCAGACAGTTATTCCACATTTTGGGGTCAAATCAGATTGCACGATAGGAGAGACACATTTTCTTACCTTTTGCCACCCAAAATAGTTATTATAACATTTGCTTGACTCCTGCAGTGGGTTGATTGCTATAATGGATTTTTGTTTTTATGATCCCCTTTGTGCAGGTATGTATAGATACTGTGTTTCTGTTAATATCTATTTCTCTCTCTTTTTGTATATTAACACTCGCGTTGCCATGGTAATGAAGACACCTCTGTGATTAACTGCTGCTGGCCCTATGGCCGTGTTGCTATGAGCCATGTGATGCGCTGACGTCAGGATTCTCTGATTTGTCCTTCTGCATACCATTGTGTCTAGACACATCTCCATAACAATGGAGACGCTTCCATGATGCTCCATTTATCCACCTATAGCAGCATCAAATGACTGTGGGTTTCCTCGTATCACAGTTCTGCCTTGGCCATTGGTGGTCTATCCCCGGCCTCTGATGTCACTCAAGGGAGGGTCTATAACAGTTTGTGATCAGCTGGCTTTGTGAGGTGTTCTCAGTTACACAGTGCTTGTATTTATAGCCTGCTGCCCTAGCTTTCTCTGACTGCAGGGAGCCTGTGGCAGCCACACGTAATCTCTCATATTAAGGCATTAGGAACAATTTTTTGGGACTGCTTCTTTTGCTGTATTTTTTCTATTGTAATTTTAATGTATAGAGGGAGGTGTACCGGAGGATTTATAGGGAAGTACCCCAGATTTCTTTTAAATCTTGTGGGAATGGGCCCGAAGAAGGCTCATCCCCCTAAACATTTCCCCCATGTTAACCATTTGTGTTACCTTTCTCCCTTCCTTTCCGCTCCCCTTCCTTTCCCTTCCCCTCACTCTCCTGTTTTTTTTTCACTTTTGGGTCCCTTCCCTTGATCCCTCCCACCTATCTATGTAGATTCTGCTTTCTGTGCCCTTTGGAAACTATTGAATGATAAATTGATTTGAGTTCTCTAAGTGTTCCTGTTATTCTGTATATTCTGTATATTTCCGTTCCGAGGAATGGATACTGACTAACATTCAATTTCTAACATTTGTATTTAAATGTATGGTTCAAAATTCAAGTATTGCAGACAAGTTATATGGGGCAACTAGATACTCCAAAAAACAACATGATTCACTTTCTGTCATCCATGATATATTTTCCTCTATATACAAATTATTACTTTATTCAATATCTGACAATTTATTATGTTGAATAACCCGAGTCACGTCGCGATTCACGTTGTCTTTATCATCTTTGAGGACTAATACTGATGAAATGAAAGTTGATGTTTATTTCTACACCTCTGTGAGTTTTCTGATTGCTCTATTCTAATGCTAATTATTCTAGTGCTGCTCAATACTAATTATATTCAGCTCTTACCAGGACTATTGTTATGTGAATCTTTCTTGTTCGTACTGAGTTTAATAATCTTGCCATCTATTCGTTATTATTATTATTATTTTTTTGCCTTTTGTTTCTAATTTTGTTTTTTATTTTTTTATATGGAATCAGCATCATATGTATAACTACACATATCTGCCCACAGGCATATAAATGTAACAATGTTGTCTCAGTTAGATGTATAGAACTATACAGTTCATAGTGGAATATAATTCTAGTGAACTCTCCTTTTACATCATGTGATATGGTAACTTTGTTATCTATATGTTTAACATAGAGACTTAACCATGTTCAAAATCTCTGCTTATCTGACATCATTTAATTTACACTTCTGATTGGTCTATTTGTCCTTCCTCATGTGTGCTGATTATTGATTGTGTTATTAACATCAGTTGTCTCAATTGCAATAGGAGGGGCTATATAATCTGTTCCAATGTGTGTTGCAGCATACTCCTTGAGAAAGTGCTGTGGAAGCGTGAAACGCGTGCGAGTGCTATTCACCCCTTTTTTTGTTCCAGTATGTCCTTTATTTTAACTATGTAGTCTAAATAAACTTTTTTGTTTTTACGTTATCCCAGTGAGTTGTTGAGCGCTTTCATTGGAGTTTTTGCAGTCCATCCCATCTTTTGTTGCTCTTTTGTATCTGGTTCGTGGATTGGTGATTCGCACAGCAGCCCCGCAGGTCTTCAACTTATGGGATTTGTGTATATTCAATTCAGGGGACAAGGTGCTACATACAGAGCCGCCATACTCTGCACCGCAAGAACGGAGCAGATGGAAGAAAAACACTAAACTCGGATTTGGGCTTCAGAGGTAATTCATCTCTCTCCTCTGTTGTGTATACCCCCTACCAAGTGTTTCAAGTAAGAAGAATATTACGTTTTTTCTGAATACACCTCCGTTTATTCTTATCTCCTACCCTGCACACAACAGATGTCACCAATCCCTACGCCACCAATCAACTACACTACATGCTTACCTGCATACCACAGCTGCTGTTTAAATTCCAAATTAAATGACTATGAGATATGTCTAAACATTTCAGGAACAACTCTAGTTCCCCATGGCTACTCTTTGAGCTATGTATGGCTAATTTGTTTCATACATATAGCCAAAGACCAAGTAAAATTGACCAGAAGCCAATGGAATTATTTATAAGAACATCGCATAACCCAGATAATCATTTAAGCCTGTTGCAATCATGCGCCCCAACTGCACGATTCATCTGCATTCCCTCTGCAGGAGAGCATGTTCTAAGTCATCCCGCCCCCCCACAGATGCCCAAGATACCTTATCAAAGGCAAATACAGATAGGACCGCACAGTCAGATCCATGATGACACAGAAAGTGCCAAGCCACACTCGTATTTTTTTTTAAAGATTCCAGGTCACGCTGGGCATTTTTTATGTTTCTGCAGTGCTCCGGGATCCTAAAACAAACTTCCCTTGTGGTAATACCTATGTAGATCAATTTAAAGGGACAACTCGGATGATAAATGACTCCTTTGGATTTACAGTTTAAAAAGTAATAGATGTTAAAAGTCTTGTTACCAGAGCTATTACAAAAGGATGTCGGCTGAACCATATGAGCACATGCTGAGCAGTTATTACATCTAAAAACACCTATTTGCTGAATGAGGTAAAAAACACGGGGTTAGTGTATGCCACATAATGACCCCGGACAAGTTTATATCTCAAATTCGGAGACCTTCTGCTAGTCAAACTTGCCTTCTCACCCAGAGCTAGTTTTAAAACGCCCCTGTGTTTCTGAATGATATGGCGTAGACAGGGCCACTGATAATTAAAAGTCCCAATGAATCTAATTTGTTGTTCTTTCACTCTAGACTTCTCCTTAGTAAAGTAAAGCCTCTCCAAGTAAAGCCTCTTGATTGCATAAAAGGCTACGTTTATACCCTCTGTCCACTGCTGACTGGCTATACCCTCTTTGATGGAATCTGTCCCTCATCTCTGATGCTTGACCTATAAACGTCTCCAAAGGTAAGCAGTTGCATTTGAGTCTGATAAATTCACTTCTGGGTATGCCCCGAATTTGGTTGGCTGGGTGGGAACTGGTAGCATGAAGAATGGAATTAATGGAGGTGTCCTTACAAAAAATATCCGTAAGAACACTCCCAGTATGGTCAATACTGATCTTAAGGTCCAGGAAATACAAAGATTCACCACTGCGTGAAAAGAAAAAAATGTGAAAAAAGCGCTAAAGTTTAAACACCAAAGTGATGAAATATATAATACCTTTAACATAAAGTTAGGCTGCCTGGTACCTACTGCTAGTACAAACAGAAAATACGTGAAAGAAAGAAAAAACCTGGCGCCAAATAATCAATGTATAGTCCTGTATTCCTCATGGAATCCGCACACTTGCTTGACAGGCCATGAAACGAGAGAAAAACAAACAGACACGGATCATAGTGTAACACTGTAGGGTAAACCAGTACTGCACCACAAATCACATACAACAGTGAGACTCCTAGTGACAATTAAAATAAACAATTTATTAAAACTAGAACTATTCTATAAAATTGACATGAACAAACACAGGGAACAAATGGTCTTCCGGAATGGAAAAATCAGAGCCCTACTTACACTCAGCAGGGAGTAAACACGCAATGTATTACCAGAGTCCTCTCGGCGCAGGTGATGTCCTTGCAGAGTTAAAACTCTGCCACGCTGTGACTCACATCCAAAGCCTCCCTTCAGTTTCTCACAGGGACAGTGCTGGTAACGGAGGCTCATTGGTAGGGTGCACAGCACAACAGCATGTGTGGCCGGCTCACCTCACTTCCTCCTCCTGATTCCCAGGCTGTCTCAGCGCGCCCGCGCGCGAGTGTGCCCGTGTCCTAAAAAGGGACAGTGGATGCGGTCTGATTACCGGGAGCTATGAGAACTAAAAATGCTCCAGAGCAATTGTCCAAACAGAATGTTCAATGTCCAAACAACAAAGTGACTGTGTCACCTGCCCTACGCGTTTCGTAGACTTTACTTTACTTCCTCTGGGGCTACAAAACTGATACCTTGTGACACTCTATTATACCCTAACCAATTAAAAATGAATTGACCATTTAAAGCGATATCGCCTATATGTCATTAATATCTATTCACTATGTACACTAAACTTAACATACATACAACACAACAATATTACAAAACATGGCCACATGCCATAATGTTGTCTCAACAGTATACCTATACGAAGTATCAAAAATTGGCCAAGGAATATTCAAATCTCCCAAGATGCCTCCATATCATTAATTCAAACCTTCACAGATAACCTTTAGTTAAACCAGACCAGAAAGGGGAGGTGTAATCCAATTGCTTGGAGTAACACCTGATATCAATCCTATATTCAGTCACACACTTACTAGTAGCACTTCATTTACCCAAAAAGGAACCCAGGTCAAAATCAATGTTAAGCCCACTTGGGGAAAGAGTCTTGAGTTCATAAACCCAAAAGGCCTCTCGTCTATTAATGTGTTTAATATTGTCACCACCTCACCAGTCGGGTGTACACAGTTCAATAGGTTGGCAGACAACGCCCTTTGGATTTTTATCATGGTGTACCAAAAAGTGATGGGACACACTATGCGTCGTTAAACCCCTCCAATGTTATAGACGTGTTCGTATATACGTCTTTGAAAGGTTCGACCTGTGCGTCCCACATATTGCAGGCCACAAGGGCACTGCAACATATAGATTACAAACTCAGATTTACATGTAATGTGTGACATAATTTTATAGACTTTAGCAGTGACATTAGATTTAAATTCTGTACTGCAACAACTATACTTGCAGGCTATGCATTTCCAATACGGTCTAAACCCATTTGTCCTGATTACTTTTCACTTTTCTTTCCCCTTTGTTAAAAGGACAGCTGGGTGCCAGTTTATTCCTAAAGTTGCTGGCTTTTTTAAAGACAATAGATGGATGTGGTGTTAATACCTGTGATAAAGTCGCATCCTGCAACAGTATTGGCCAATGTTTGGCAAAAATGTTCCTAATTTTAGGGGCCATGGCACTATATTGTGTAATAAAGGAAATATTGTTTTTTCTATGGCCTTCCCCTTTATCTTTATACTCAAGTAGTTTGCTCCTGTCCATTTTCTGAACTAGAGATATAGTATTCTAAAGTTCATCCTCTGGGTAATGCCATTCAATGAATTTATTTTTCAGTTCATCCGCCTGTTTTGCAAAAGATTCCAAATTGGAACAATTGCGCCTCAGACGGATGAACTGTCCTTTCGGAATATTCCGAATCCATTCTGGATTGTGATGACTGTTGGCCATAACATAATTATTGGCTTGTACAGGCTTAAAAAATGTTTGGGTGAATTTGGTCATCAATAATTTTTATACTCAGATCCAAAAAGTCAATAGCAATTTTGTCATAATGGCATATAAATTTCAGATTTTTTTGGTTATCATTAAAGTACAAAATGAATTCGTCAAGTAAATCCAGATTACTGTCCCAAATAAAAATGACGTCATCAATGTAGCGCCGCCAGAGCACAAGGTTTGCACCAAATGGGCAGTTATTCCAAATAACCTCCTTCTCCCATTGGCCCATAAATATGTTCGCATAACTTGGTGCAAACCTCATGCCCATGGCGGTACCACATATCAGCAAATAATACTGTAAATTAAAACAAAAATAATTATGGAAGTGAGGTGAGCCAGCCACACATGCTGTTGTGCTGTGCACCCTACCAACGAGCCTCCGTTACCAGCACTGTCCCTGTGAGTACCTGAAGGGAGGCTTTGGACGTGAGTCACGGCGTGGCAGAGTTTTAACTCTGCAAGGACATCACCTGCGCCGAGAGGACTCTGGTAATACATTGCGTGTTTACTCCCTGCTGAGTGTAAGTAGGGCTCTGATTTTTCCATCCCGGAAGACCATTTGTTCCCTGTGTTTGTTCATGTCAATTTTATAGCATAGTTCTAGTTTTAATAAATTGTTTATTTTAATTGTCACTAGGAGTCTCACTGTTGTATGTGATTTGTGGTGCAGTACTGGTTTACCCTACAGTGTTACACTATGATCTGTGTCTGTTTGTTTTTCTCTCGTTTCATGGCCTGTCAAGCAAGTGTGCGGATTCCATGAGGAATACAGGACTATACATTGATTATTTGCCAGGTTTTTTCTTTCTTTCAAAGATTCACCACTGCATTTAAATGTTAGTTGAATGTTCATGTCATTGTGAGTATATCGACAAAGCTCCCAAACCCTGTGGCGGGGTATGATAATGTTGTCGATGTATCTCAAAACAACAAAACATGACAAGTGTGTATAAGATTCTCCTCTGAAAAGACCACTTCCCTCTCCCACAAGGAAAAGGTTGGCATAGGAGGATGCACAGGTTACCCCATCGCAATCCCTCTTTGCTGTAAGTAAAACTTATTTTTAAAACAAAATAATTGTGTGTAAGTATAAATGACAAAAGTTCTAACAGCAAATTGATAAATTCGGAGGTGAGATTTTGCATAGTAAGAAAGAATATAGTGTCTCTAAGCCCAGCATGATGATGGATACTTGTATATAATAGTTCAATGTCACAAGTGGCAATGATTGCATTACTATCCACTATGACGTGGTCAAGCCTGGACAGGACATCCATAGTATCTCGAAGATAGGATGGCATGGTTTCAACTGCAGGATGAAGAAAAAGAACAAGGAATCTACATATGGGTTCAGAGAGCCCCCCTATGCTGGACACGATAGGTCTACCTGGAGTATGGGAGAAGTTCTTATGTACCTTGGGTAATAGGTAAAACATTGGAATAACTGGCCGCCTTGTAATGAGCCCAGCACGATTTTGTTCAGTAATAATACCTTGAATACACGCAGTTTGAAGAATGTGTTCTAGCTCTGATTTGAATCTTCTCGTGGGGTTAGAGTCAAACTCCACACAACAGGTGGTATCTTTAAGCTGTTTTAGTCCTTCCCTTTTGTACATGGGCCAGATAACCACATTGCCTCCTTTATCTTGATCTCCACTGTTGACATCTTGCAGCAATCTGAGAGCATACAGGACATCTACAAGCTCATATTGAACCCCCAAAATAACCACAACATATATATAAGCATATAAGCGATCTGAGAGGGCTGTCCATTCTGATCTCGAGAGATTCCCTGGCCGGAAAATTGAGGTAGTCTCTGTATCTCGTTGGCAACAATAGTAGAGAAGAACTCCACCTGTGAGCATGATTGCAAAGGTGGGCAGAATACAGATTTAGGTCTAATTAGAGATAAAGTTTGTGACTGATTGATAGATGCATCTTCTTGTTCATCAAGAAACGTAATCATATGTCCAGAGATTTGTTAAAGTGCTTCAATAGTAGCAGTTTTCGACAGAAGTAGTTGAGATCTTTTAACTATTCAAAATGGTCCAAATGATGAGTGGGCAAAAATGATTAACCCTTCTGTAAAAGATTAGTTTGATCCTCAGCCAGGGCAATATCAGACAAGTTGATAATCCTTAGTTTCTATCTCACCGCCAGGCTCAGTAGCTCTTCATCCCCTTGTAACCGAATTGTTAGCAGTGTTTGAGCTGTCTTTTGTCCGCACCTCGTCCGCCTCCTTGGCCGCTTAGTTGCTTTCCATGACCTAAAAAAGAGACATCAGTTTCTGTTCTTGAATGGCTTGGTGTCTTATAGTCTGAAGATTCCGCCTCTGAAGTAGTCGCCCCTGAATCATTTGACATTTATTGAGGCATCAACACAATAATGGGCTGTGCCTAAAAAGATGCAAACACATTACTACAGTCCATTCAAACGTTTTAGGACAAGAGTGCTTACAGATTCAACGATAATACAAAAAATTCTACGTAGACTGGCACCTCGGGCCAAAATGGCCTGTCTATTGGTCCTAATGACCGACTCAAATGCGCATATGTTTATATTTTCTATAGTAGACGCATTGCATCAATTACATGATATGAGGAAGAATGCCTCTAGTGAAGAATCATGAAAGGATTTCTTGTGATACTGTCAGAAACCAAACATGTCCTGTTACTAGTATGATAGCAGTGGGAAAATATCATAAAAAAAGACCAAACGATTATTTGTTGAGACGTACCCTAATCAGCCATGTGTCTAAAAGCAATCAAATGCAATATAGTAAAAGGAACGCTCATATAAATCACACTATAATTCACATTTACTGCTGCGGCCGAGTTTATTCGAGCATTTGCCCGTTCTCGGCCGCAGCAGTAACCTGGCGCGCGCCGGAGGGTGCCGGGCGCGCGCCGAAGCAGCAGAGGAGCGCCCTCCGATCGGGGCTTTCTTACTCCCACTGCCGGGTCCGCCGGGTCCCCCGGAACCCCCTGCCACCATCCCCCACATCGCGGGACACCAGGGCTCCCTCGGGGATGCATCGGTGACGCGCGGCACGCCGAGGGGATGCCACTAGCAAGCCGGGAAATCTCCCGGCTTGCGGAACCGGCCGCACTTCAATAAAACGTGTCGCCAGTGTATAATATATACAATTTATTGAGTGATCGAATACCACTAATTAGAAACATAGCAATAAACCATGTGTATTGTATATCTGAAGAAATATCCTAAACATACCACTATTTGAATACATCACATTAATAAAATGTATACATAACAGCAGTAGAGATGGGTGAACCAGTCCAAATCCGTTCCCCGGAATTTCCCAGTTCTCCATTCAAAATCCGTTCTGTGTGTTAAAATTCACAGACGGATTTTTTCAACTTCTATCCGTGCGGATTAGTTCAAATCCCCATATGTGGCTTGGTTATGCAGGTTTAAAATAACCCCCTGGCGGGTTTGACTTAAATCCGTGCCGCGGATTGTGTTTATTTTTAATCCGTCATTTTATTGCAAGAAAAAGTAAAATGGATTAATCCGCTATAGGAAATAAAAAAATAAAAAAACGATGGCAGATTAATCTGTTCTTAAAAATCACCATCGGAGCGACATCATGCCACGTTACATGTCCACGCCCATTTATCTGCACAATGATTTGAGAGAGGGTGAGAGTGTGATGTGAAAGAGAGATAGAGACACACACACACAGTCACACAGACACAACACAGAACACAGACACATACAAAACATTTTTTTTCTATTTTTGTTAAACATTATATTCTATTAATATTATTTTCTTCGTTTTTTTAAATTTGTTCAATTTTTTTAAACATTTTTGTAGTAGGATTGGTGGCAGTGGCAGCCAGGGCTGAAGGGGCTCAGCCAAGGACTGTCCTGTAAGACTAGTGTGGAGGTCATCACCAACAACTTTTATAGGTTCAGTTGTAAGTGCTGGCTAACAAGGCTTAGTAATGGTTGATGGTACCAGGCGCCGGAGTATGTGAAGTACTGGGCCTGTATTAACCCTGGTTTAAAGTGTGCTTTAGTTAACACTTGCTGCTGTTGCTGTCTAGCCTGTGTTGGGGAGCGCATATACAGTATGTGAAAAAATCACGAAAATAGTGTAATACTGTATGTCTAGAAATTGACAATTTAGGTTCTGAGTATTCTATAGAGTGTACTTACAAACTCAAAAGTTATTTTAAGAATACACATATATAGCAGGGTCCCCCTGGTGCCCCGTGTTCCCTTACCTCCTGGCACGGTCGCGCCTGACAGCGGAGGCAGGGACAGGGTCGGGTGGCACTGTGGGGGAGTAGGGAGAAGCAATGGCGAGCGAGCACGTTTCACGCATGCTCGGTATGCTTGTGCATGCGCAGTATGACCCAAGTAAAGGCGGCCATCAGAAGGGAGCGCACGCATGCGCAGAAGGTAGCGCAAGTGGTGGCTAATGCAACAGAGAACTACAACACCCAGCAGCCACTGGGGCTTCAGGATCATGTGAGGCACAACAGCCAATAGGGCTGAGATAATCCCTTGCTCAGCTATTGATACATTTCACGCGCTTCAGACCACGCCAGTCAGAGCTGGGACAAGGAAGGTGTAGGTTGTGTGTGCAGTGGTCTGTGGCTCTTGCACTAGGGCAGGGAGTACCCTGTTAGGCCCCAGCTAGGCTCCAACTCCACTCAGCTTGTGGTTGCTGCAGGGACAGGCCCATAGATAGGGACACTGCCCCTGTAGCACTAAAGTGAGGCTGTAATCATGTTGAAAAAACTTAATTACATTAAAAATGTGGATATATTGTTAATCATGGTTACTATTAATATTCAAGGGAAAGCTGTATTCATGACCTTTGATTCCAATCAATCACATAGCTATAGTTAATCTTACGTTATGACTCATTTTTATTTATAAAATTATATTAATAACGTTTTTTTTATTTCACGGCTGCATTATTGGCCCCTGTTTCCAATTCAAATGTAATATGCCAAATTACGAGTCTCACATCACCATAATCAAACCTGATTGATGAAATTGGATTTAGAACCTCTGAATCTCTCTCTGTCTCTCTCAACCTCTTTGACCATGTCGACTCAAATCAGACCGAATCCTACTCCCAGTCCTGTCTGTGCTACTGATACTTGCTGTTACTACTTTTCATATAATGACTGAGGTAGTTGTCAATATGATCATCAAAGCTAACAGGAAATGTGCCTAAAATGATGATCAAGTGACTGTCTGTTTACAACTGAACAACTCAACAAGTGTGTAAGGCGTGTGCTCAGGATACCAAGAAGGCTACGTGTTAAGCACTTAGGTGTCAATCATGCTGAAATTAGCCTAGTTTCACTGCTACACCTAGTTTAAACTGTTAATAGACTCATCACTCATCATAGTCCTTCCTCCCCATCATCAAACCATGGTGAGTGTTCACTATTATTTGGCAAAGAGGGGACCGTGACTTAAACTTAAACTGTTATCTCCCCCTCAACCTCTTATTCCCTGGGACTGGGAGGGTGGTTGGGAGTTAGCAACCACTCTATCACACTATGTAATTTTTAAAATAAAACAGCAGAGCTCACAGCTGTATTGATGTTTCTTTTTCAAATTATGCATACATACACTTTCATGTCTATGGAATGTGTTGCTGATGCCGACGCTGATTGTCTTTTTTAACAAAGTTATGTAATTAGTGGGTTGCTGCCAGGTGTCAATTGTCAATTCTGACAGAGATGTTAGGGATGGGTATAGCACTGCCTGCCTGGTAAAGCACACATGGCACTTAAGGGGCTGGCTTGTTTGGAACACCACTACTACCAGATCGTTCAACATTGAAATAGGACTAACATATGATGCAAAAATTGTTTGCTTTTTGGCAATAAGATAATTATGTGGATAATGGTGTGGTGGTTGGTGAATCATCATATGGCAGAGGGTAAGATCAAGTAAGTAACTGCAGACTAGCCAAGGAGATAATTAGCCCTGCATTGTATGGTCCCAGAATCCAGCCAGCCGCGGTAATTCCAGCTCCAATAGCGCATATTAAAATGAGGTAAAGTTCCATATCAGGTCCGCACTTCAGGAGATGCAAATCTCAATATACACTTAGAAGAAGCCTTAATAATAACAATAATAATAATAATCCCTATAATAACATATAACCACTTTGCTGCCTGCGTCTGCAGCGCATTGCATATTTTTTTGTGCTGGTAGAAGTGTTAGGATTGTAATAATCAACTAACCAGTTGCTCTGTCCATAGCCTCTTGAATGCTGGGTGCAGGGGCTTTATATTTGGGAGAAATCAGATGTTTATTTATCTTAATAAAACATGTCTACGGAACATTTTGTTGCTTCAGACGTTGACTGTCTTTCCACCCCACCGCCTTTTGTGGTTTTACCATAGTAAATCACACCCACTGGGCAGTAACAGTCAAACAGTCTCTGCCTCCATGACCACTACACGACATGTCAGTAGCGAGGTGTACCCTACTTCAGGGGTGAGCAAAATTTTTATGCCGAGCCCACCTTTTCATCCATGAAATTTCTCGGGCCCCCCCTGCCTGACGTAATCAAAATCACATGACGTCAGCGCACGTGAGCTGGTTCAGCTAATGAGGGCGAACCAGCTTTGTAACGCCCCCGCCAGGTGTCTACAAAAAAAGTATTTATAACAAATGACCACTTAAAAATAAATATTATGATATTTGTCTAATAGCGTCCCCATTTCTCTTCCTGCCACATTAGGACCTCTCAGGACCTCTCTCCCCTCTTCCCGTCTCACACTCCTCTCCCAGTCTCTCCCTCTCCCTGTATTTCTCACTCCCCGTTCAGTGTCTCTCTATCCCTCCCCCCACTCTCTCTTTCCCTCCCCCAGTGTGTGTCTCTCTCTTTCTCCCTCCCCCCAGTGTCTCTAACCCTCTCCCTCCCCCCAGTGTCTCTCTCGTACTCTCCCTCCAGCCATAGTCTCTCCCTCCCCCCGGTGTCTCTCTCACACTCTCCCTCCAGCCATTGTGTGTCTCTCTCTCCCTCCCTCCCGCCAGTGTCTCCCTCCCGCCAGTGTCTCTCTCCTTCCCTCCAGTGTCTCTCTCATCCCCATGTCTCTCTTTCACCCCCTCTCCCCATGTCTCTCTTTCACCCCCTCCCCATGTCTCTTTCACCCCCTCCCCATGTAGCTCTTTCACCCCCTCCCCATGTAGCTCTTTCACCCCCCTTCCCCATGTCACACTGTCACACTCTCACCCCCTTCCCATGTCACACTCTCACACACTCACACTCTCACCCTCACCCCCCTCCCCATGTCACACTTTCACCCCCCTTCCCCATGTCACACTGTCACACTCTCACCCCCTTCCCATGTCACACTCTCACACACTCACACTCTCACCCTCACCCCCTCCCCATGTCACACTTTAACACTCTCACCCCCCCTACCCATGTCACACTTTCATACTCTCACCCACCCTCCCCATGTCACACTCTCAACCCCCCTCCCCATGTTACACTCTCACCCCCCTCCCCATGTCACTCTCACACTCTCACTCTCTCATGTCACACACTCACTCACTCTCAACCACCCTCCCCCTCCCCATGTTCCACTCACACACTCACCTCCCTCCTTATGTCCCACTCACATACTCTCCCACTTCCCATGTCCCACTCAAACACTCACCCCCCTCAGCATGTCCTACTCTCACACTCTCACCCCCTACCCATGTACCACTCTCACACTCATCCCCTTCCCATGTCCCACTCATACACTCACCCCCCTCCCCATGTCCCACTTTCACACCCCCTTCCCATGTCCCACTCTCACCCCCCTCCCCATGTCCCACTCCCACCCCCCTCCCCATGTCCCACACTCACCCCCCTCCCCAAGTCCCACTCTCACCCCCTCCCCATGTCCCACTCTCAGCCCCCCTCTCATGTCCCACTCAGCCCCCCTCCCCATGTCCCACTCTCAGCCCCCATCCCCAAGTCCCACTCACCCCCTCCCCATGTCCCACTCAGACACTCCCTCACCATGTCCCAGTCTCACACTCCCTCCCAATGTCCCAGTCTCACACTCCCTCCCATGTCCCAGTCTCACACTCCCTCCTCATGTCCCAGTCTCACACTCCCTCCCCATGTCCCAGTCTCACACTCCCTCCCCATGTCCCAGTCTCACACTCACTCCCCATGTCCCAGTCTCACACTCCCTCCCCATGTCCCAGTCTCACACTCACCCCCCTCCCCATGTCACACACACTCACCATGCTGATGCAAGAAGCAATAAGGAAATGCTGCTGTGTAGCGGTGTAGCTGTGTAGCTGTGTAGCACAGCGCCACCTAATGGCCAAAAGAGAAATTGCCACTACAGATGGCTTTTTTCTCTGCTCCTGGCAAAATCGCCGCCGCTGCCTGCGCCCCCCCTAAACAATATTGCACCCCCCAGGGGGGCGCACCCCCCAGTTTGCGCACCACTGCCCTACTTCCCTCCAACTGTGATAGGAGGGCATCAACCACCGATGCCACAACTTTGCTGTACAGTTTGGGAAACACCTTGTTAGAGAAGTAAGAACTGCTTAAGATGGCCCAACATGGCTTGCAACTATCAATAACCTCTCTGAAGCCCTCAGATTCAACAATTTTGTACAGCAACAAGTCTATAGCAAGCATTTGAGCTAAATAGCCATTCAGCACCAGAACTCTTTCATGGGTGAAGTGGAATTCTTTCCCCTTTTCAAATTTGTCTCAACCTGTGGGCCAATGCCTGCTGCCAATGCCTGCGGCCTACTGTGGGCTAACTGTCAGGCTGTTTATACTAGTATGATGTAAATTAGCACTAACATCCTCATGTCTGCTTTTCAAACTGATGCCGCACAAGAAAACATGCGTAGCACACACATCACCATCATCATCATTATCATCATCTCATCATCCTTATTATCATCATCATTGCTATTGATTATAAGTAACAGGTAGCTGTAACATGATCCTTTCAGATTTTCAAATAACGCCACTCAATGGCTCTTGTTGTATTTGAAGTATGGGCAATGGGAGACATAACTGTGTGTTGTGGACGAACTTGTGAATGCAATTGTAGTCAATGGAGGTGGTGTGTCCTCTGGGGGTCAACATCATCATCATTATCATCCTCATCATAACAGCCAGAACCATGATTGGTCAATTGTCATAGTGATGATGATGATGATGATGATGATGATGATGATGATGATGATGATGATGATGATGATGATGACATCTGTGAACAAAGCGTATTTGTTGTTGATGCTGATGAGGAGGAAGGACACATTGATGTGCGTGACGTTGTTGATGAGGAAGGCTTCTGTTTTTAGATAATGAATATACAGAGTTGTTATTGTTAATATTATTATTATTATTATTGTATTGATCGCTTTACTTATCATTGAATCTGTATTTTCACAATCGTGAAGAACAATCACAGTATCATCACTTTTATCTGAAACATTATCCAGTTGATCATCATTACCTAGGATACCATCACCACCAATGTCATTTAAATCTAATCTACCTGTAAGTTTTAATGGGTCACTGACCATATCTTTGACCCACATAAATTGGCTATATGGAAGACTATCCAAAGTATTAATGTGGTGAAAGGTAGCATAGATAAATAAATTATTACAATCTGGGGATTTCGTGTATAGAACAGTTCATAATACCTCATCTACCTTAAAGAAAAATTGATTTATTTAAAATCATCTAATATGGAGGACTTAATAATGGGTAGGCATAATTAATAGAATCAGAGAATTCTTCCAATGAATCCAAATCCAAATCATCTGTCCATACCACAAATATATAATCTATATAACAGAGCCTTATTAGGGTAAATCGCTTGAACAGAGTGTTGGGATGCACATATAGATCTTCAACCACATTCACATAGATGTTAGCATAAGTGAAGGTCACATGGGACCCCATTGCTGTCCCCTGTTTTTGTACATTGGAACTGCTATCAAATAGAAAATAGAAAATAGTTCTCATATAGAATGATTTCCAGAAAATACTTAATCAAACAGTGTTCTCCCATTTCAAAATGAGGGGTCCTATCCATAACAGACATGACAGGCTGTATTCCTCCTTCGTGAGGAATGAAGCATAAAGGCTGGACACATCAAACACAACCAACATAAAATCAGTAGTGTAGGAGTTAATGTCAGCAATCTTAATCAAGAAATCAGTGTCTTGTATAAATGATCTACCCAGGGCCACTAACGGTCTCACGTATCTACATAAATAGCAAGAGTCTGAAAGATATAGTCACTTCCAGCCACACGAGATCTTCCTTTGGGATTAAGCAACTTTGTATGTATTTTGGGTAAGCAGTAACATACAGGAATTATGGGATATTTCTTATTCAGAAAATCAGGAACTTTGGGTATATTGATGTTATCATGTAAAGCTGATTCAACCCTACTCAAAATAATCTTTATATAGCTTTAGTATGATCATTCGTGACCTATATACCATTACTCTACTATTACTCAATTGTTGTAACATTTAATTCTTGTAATACTGCTTATCCAAAATTACCAGAGCACCACCTTTATCGGCAGGCTTGATGATGATATTCTCTGCCCTACCTAGTGTATTAATAACCTCCTGTTCCTTACTAGTAAAGTTCATGACTCCACCTATATTGTATCTGTGGTGTTTTTGGCACTTAAATGTAGGATGATTAAAGCGGGACTCCTGCAGCGTTAATCGTACTGGGCCATCCAGTCTGTAAAACCTGTGCAGAGGAGTTTCAGAGAGATTATGGGTGAAAAATGACGTGCAATAGAATGCTAACCACACAAATGTTGAAAAACCAATAATACCCAATGAACAATGTGCTCATGTATTATAGTGAATAAATCACTCACATTGATGGCAACAGGAGAATAACTGGTCGCTTTCAACTCTCTCTTAAGAAATACATAAAGAGAACATAGCGTGACATAGTTTAATGCACATGCAAATGAGAATGAAATGGGGAAAGGACACACTCGCATTCTCCCAAGTATCAAACGCATTGAGTGCTTTAAGGGCACACTCTCGCTACTCTGGATCACCCGAAATCCTCCGTAAGGGAAAGTCCTTGAGTATACCTCCCCGCGCCTCAGGCTTGGATCATCCGATCCTCGTGGTCAATGGCGCCTTTGTCTGCACTTCCACAACTGCGCGCATACAGGTACGGTGGCACGTCGGGGACAGGACTCTTCCTCACTTCCACAGGGATCCTCAGAGGGTCAAAAAACCCTACGCGTTTTGCCTGCTTCTGTTTTGGCTTCCTCAGGGGTTGTGGATTTTTGTGCTCTGCCCTATACAATACTTATAGCCACACTAATCTACAATTGTCCAATCAGATAGGGCGCCAAGGGTGTTGTTCTATTACCTCTGATTGCATGTCATTTAATAGTGTTACAAAATCTGACAGAATGTAGAATGCTAAATAAAACTAACCACAATATTACTTTAATATAAAAAAAATTATACACATAATAAGAAAATCCTAACATAAAATAAATAACACATTTAAATTCTAATGGTATTTTAAACTACCCAACAGGACATATCTAATATACCTCACTAAAAAATAGATCGTTCAATCATAATATATTTCACTAAAAAATAAAGGAGATAAATGTTAGGGACATACACATAAAAAGTCAAAGTGCCAGATTTAAAGGAGAACCAATGGATAAAAGCATCTAAAACATGGAGGGGGACAAAAAAATGCCTATCACCTACTCCATATAATATAACAATAATAAAAACTTTAAGATGAATTATTAAAATAATAAATACTAAAAAATCGGTATAATTTAAAAAAAGATTTTTTCTTTAAAAAGGTATTAAATTTAAGCTTTTGTAACAGCAATAAAACAGTTAACTTTACTCTAAAAACGAACACAGTTCAAAGTCAATGTTTAAACCCAAAGGTTTTAAAGTTTTAAGTTCATATATCATAGGGTCTCTCTTTTGGACAGATCTTTTTCTCTGTCACCTCCCCTCCAATTTCCAGACTATTCCCATAAAGAGTAGAAACCCCGGATTAGACTGATGATACAGTTTTAAATGTCAGGAGACGTGTGTTTCTAAACCTATTCTAATGTTTCTCAGATGTTCTAACATTCTAACTTTTAATGATCTAGTAGGCGGCCTACATACTGTAGGCCGCATGGACATTCCCATAGATAAATGATAAAAAGAGAATGACAATTTAGCAAATCTCTAATGGGAAAAGTCTCCTTAGTTACTTTTGAGCTAAACTCCTTGGCTCGATTCTTCCCATTAGAACAGGCTTTACAATGTAAACAAGTAAAGAAACCTTTTGGATTTGGGTCCAACCACGTATCTTTAGTCCCATTTTTATCAATAATATCATGTTTTGCTTTAAGGACACTATGAGCTAATTTTTATTTTAAATTTGATGCTCTTGAAAATATTAGCTGAGGTTTTGGAGGTAAAAAAATCTCCTAATAGAGGATCCCGCTGTAAAATATTCCAATGTTTATTAAGATTATTTTTTATTTTCCCAGACTGCTTGTTATACTCTGTTACAAATGGGATCCAATTATCTTTAAAATGTTCCTGCTTCTTTTTTGATTCCTTATTTGTGGAGAGGATCTCCTCTCTTTTTAAGCTACTGACTCTCATCATTGCATTGTCCAAATGATCAGAATCATACCCCTTTCCAGGAATCTATCCTTCAGGAGGGATGATTGCTCCTTGCAAATTTTATCTGATGTGCAATTCTTCTTAATCCGCCTTAGCTGTCCATAGGGAATGTTATTTAACCAGTCCCTATGATGACATCTAGTACGGTCCAAATCCGTATTGCAATCAATGGACTTAAAATATGTCTTACAGCTTACCTTACTGTTTTAAACATACACTACCGACACACTTTATTAAAGTGTGGCCGGTACCGCAAGCCGGGAGATTTCCCGGCTTGCTAGTGGCCGCCCCTCGGCGTGCCTCGCGTCATAGACGCGCGGTCACGCGTCTTCGGGAGCGTGCGCCCCCTGCACGCGCGTCCAGGGGCTCCCCGAGGGAGCCCTGGTGTCCCGCGATCGCGGGACAGCGGCAGGGGGTTCCGGGGGACCCGGCGGACCCGGCAGCGGTAGGGAGAGCGCCCCGATCGGAGGGCGCTCTTCCGCTGCTTCGGCGCGCGCCCGTCACTCTCGGGCGCGCGCCAGGCTACTGCTGCGGCCAAGAACGGGCAAATGCTCGAATAAACTTGGCCGCAGCAGTATACGTAAGTGTAGATCTAAAAATTTAATGTTGTCCCTACTTGCAGTATGTGTAAAATGTAGATTCCAGTCATTGTGATTCAGATTATCTATGAATCCTATGGCATCTTTTTCGGTGCCCTGCCAGACGAGAATCACATCATCTATGTAGCGATGCGAACGGACCAGACCCGCCCCGAGAACGCCCCCCCCCTCCAAACATGGTCCTCCTCCCAGGCCCCCATGAATAGATTGGCATAACTTGGGGCGAATCTGGGCCCCATGGCAGTGCCACACCGCTGCAAGTAGAAACAATCATCGAACCAGAAGTTGTTGTTATTCAATATATAATCAATACTAGCAATTAAAAATTCTAATAGTTCTTTTTTAAAAGAATCATCTCTCATAAGGACTCTTCTAATTGCCTCTAGACCTTTATCATGTTTTATGCTTGTATAAAGCGACGTTACGTCGCATGTTACAAACAAAAAGTAATCTTCCCAATCTAATTGATCAAAAATATTGATAACCTGTGTACTGTCTTTTAAATGAGACGGTAATAAAACCAGATAGTTTTGGAGGAAAATAATCAATGTATTCAGACAGGTTTTGTGTAATAGAATTTATTCCTGATATTATTGGTCTGCCGGGGGGCCGCTCTAAGTTTTTGTGTATTTTTGGGATAAAATAAAAAATGGGAAATTTAGGGTACCTATTTTTAAGATAATGATATTCTTTTTCATTAATTACTCCTATATTTTTCCCTTCAGCCAAAGTAATCCCTTGACATAATTACTAGTCCTCCACCTTTATCAGCTTGTTTAATAACAAGCTGTTTATTAGACTGCAAATCCAAGATTGGTTGTTGTTCCTTTTTAATCAAATTGAACTTCTTCTTTTTGCAATTCTTTTGTTGTAATTCTTCAAAATCTTTGGTAATTAGCTGGAAAAAAGTTTCCAGATAATTGCCTTTGCAGTGTTTAGGAAAAAAATGTGGCTTTAGGCTTTAAACCTGAATGTTGGTAAAGATCTTATTCTCATTCACAACTACTTCTTTTACTTCTTTATTAATGATATTAAAAATAAATTCTTCTGCATTTTGTGTTAAAAATTATCGCTTGAGAGTCAGTTTTCTTAAATATGTATTAGCATCCACAAATAATTTAAAGGAATTTGGGCCCTATATATATAGTGTGCTAATGTTACCCCACACAGGATTAATCCACTTACCACCAACCAATGTTTGTGCTAAGCTGACCCGCATCACTGTAAACTATTATCATTTAGTTGCTAGGAGTAAAATTATGCAGTGATGTTGGAGCTGTGCCATGGCTAGCAGGGTGTTTATATCTAGCTTAGCCTCTACCATCTGATTATTACCATGTCACCTTTAATGTTTGCGGCTTGCTTTATACACTGCAATCTTTGGTTGGTTATTAGGTATGCTGTGTGAGGGTTAACATCTCATCACATAATGAGCACATCAATGCAAATTCAAGCAGCCACACCAATTAGGATTAGTTGCCCTATATATAGCTTGGTTCTATAGGTGGATTGATTGCCAATTTAATTCTAGGAGTTGTCTAAGATTATATTATTCGACACAAAGCAACAGGTAATCCAAGCAAGAGGGTCACTCTTGAGATGGAGAGAAGACTTGAATAGAGAGCCCCCAATAACGTTGCCCCAATATGGCATTAACAGACTAATTGGTTCCAGCTGGATTTGTAATAACTTGTACTTACTTACTGCACACCACTACCACTGGCTCTACTGCTTTACCCCACTTGTAACCTGCTGCTTACAGGCAGCCTGTTGTTAGCACACGGTCAAATAAATAGAAGAATGATAAATTGCTACACACTATTATAATCAGAAAAAAGGGGATACAACTACCGGTGCTCCTGGTTCAGGATTCTCTGTATCAATCCAGGGTATAACGAAGGGAAGAAAATCAGGGCTCCACGGATTTGCTCAATAAACTAATTTATTGCCAATAGTCTATTGGCAATAAATTAGTTTATTAAGCAAATACGTGGAGCCCTGATTTTCTTCCCTTCGTTAGCACACGGTCACCAGTTAAATGGGAGACACATTTAGTGAGCTCATCAGCATACACTGCTTATCTGTTCTGGACCATTAGGTCCAGCCTATGGTACTCACCATCTGAACTAGTACTATTACTAAATCATGTTCCACCTGTCGTCTGTCTCACCTTATTTTCCCAAGATAAGGCATTTGTCAGGGTGCTCACCAGTACTTCATAGCCACTAGCACATGTACGGCTGTACACATCTGCAGAGTGTATAGGGTGTCTGAGATCAATTGGTCCCTGACCACAGCCTTGACATTTGGTAGAAGATTATGTCAAGGTTGCACCATGTCCAGTCATCTCTATGCGCTGGTCATCGGGCCTTTTCTTTGTCTGCTAAGGAAAAGACTCACCGGGCTAGTGCTAAGGCAACCGGACATGCAGATTGTCCTTTCAGCCTATGCTGATGATGTACTCTTCATGGCCTAGGACCTAGTTGTAAGTATGTATGTATGTATGTCTATATTTATATAGCACCATTAATGTACAGTACATACTGTAGCACGTCACAGTTGTAATACACTTGACAATCATATAAATAACAAACAATACAAATAACAGATCATGGGAATAAGTGCTTCAGACATAAAAGTAACATTTCAGAAGAGGAGTCCCTGCTCCGAAGAGCTTACAATCTAATTGGTAGGTAGGAAGAACGTACAGAGACAGTAGGAGGGCATTCTGGTAAGTGCGTCTGCAGTGGGGCAAGCTTTATGTATCATGTGTATAGTATTAGCCACAGTGCTACTCATATGCTTTTTTAAGCAAGTGTGTCTTAAGGTGGGTCTTAGAGGTGGATAGAGAGGGTGCTAGTCGGGTATTGAGGGGAAGGGCATTCCAGATATGATTGATATGGAGCCTGCACAAGTGTGTCAAAAGGTCTATTCTATGGACTCAACAGCTCGGATCAACTGGTCCAAATTCTCATCCTTTTATAAGGTTCGATTCAAGTAGACTCCGTATCTCCCATGTTCAGTAACATCTCTTGGGAGGTGGATGCTATCAAGTATCTAGGAGTCTACCTCTCCACTGCAGAGTGTCCAACCTCAGATAATTAAATTGAGCTAGAGGACCATGTATTTTTTTTGTCTAGGATCGTGGAAGGGTCACACAAAAATGCTTTCCCTCAGGGGAGGACTTTGATGATCAATTAGCTTGTGGCCTCTCAGCTCTGGCACCGGCTGATCTCTGACAACTGAATTTATCAACAGAACCCAAAGGAAGTTGCTGAATTTTCTCTGGATAGGAAAGCATTGGGTCTTTGCGGGTGTTACGTGCCTCCCTCAGACAGGGAATCGTGTGAGTTCTCTCTAAGGTTCACACCTTCCGCCTCCAATACCTGTAGAAATTCCAATACGCAGAATGAAGAATGAAAAAAAAAATTAAACAATAACTACAATAAAATACTTAATTAAAAGCATTTTCTTTAAAACTGTATTTATTACATTAAAAACATTTAATATAAAACTTTAATTAGTTCAAAAAGTCGTCTTCTTAACTCGGAAGGCTCCATTCCAGAGTCGTGTGATGCTGAAACATTGCATTGATGCTGTCTTTGAGGGTCTTGAAATGTGCAGCGCTCATTTTAAACTGTTACTTTAGTCCGTCTATAATGGCTCTACTCAAATTTGTTGGACTCGTCGTCTTCCCCCTCGAGTCGTCAAAGTTCACTTGTTTGCACCACTGGGAATACTGGTCAAATCGGACATGGTGTTTGAAAATTAGCACAGCAAATCGATGCGGATATCCTGCACAGTTTGTTGCGTATCTTGACAGAGGGTCCGTTGGTATAATGAACAGTGGCATGTCACCTACTGCATTTCCACAGATCATCTGGAGTCTAACTGCCCTGGGAGGACGTTTTCCTTCCTGTCTCTACCTCCATCAGGGGTGCCAAAATCGCCTCCTTTTCTGTGATGTTCTGAAACATCAGGGAATAGCATGGAGTCACAGGGGGATGGGGTTGGTTCCTCCGGTGGTAGGGAGGATGCCTCCTGGTGCCTTGCTCTCTCCTGTTGCTCTTGGCCTAGAATAAAATACAGACCCACAATGTCCCTCTCCATCCTCCCAAATCTCTCCAAAATGATTTCCAACTTTGCCTCCACTCTGTCGGTATATGGCTGCATTGGGACAGGTTTTCCAAATACACTGGACAGTGCCAACATGCGTTTGACTGAGCTGGATCCGGGGCAAATGAAGCTGGGACCGGGTTGGGCTTTGCTGGTTCTGGTACGAGTTAAGCTCGTGGGCTGTGCTGGATCGGGGGCTAGGTCAGCAGGGACTAGTTTTGGCTTTGCTAGGTCTAGTGTGAGGTGAGCTGGGACAGGCTTGGTCTTTGCTGGGTTCAGTGCGAAGTGAGCTTTGTTTGAACCATTTGTTATTTAAAAACTGCACGAAAACAAACATTTCCGCCTACTGGCCTTATACTATATACTTCAATGTGGCCTTTTTCGAACAAAAATCCCCATTGCATTCAAGAGAGAATATCAGAAAAAAACAGCCATAGGAGTCAGCAGCAGAAGCAGCAGCAGCAGCAGCAGCAGCAGCAGCAGAAGCAGCAGCAGCAGCAGCAGCAGCAGCATTAGACTACATATAATTACCCCAAAAGTCTCTATTTTGCATTTTTTCGCTACAAGGTTCTTTTATTTTATTTTTTACGTTTGTCAAACTTTCATGCCAGTATTTGCTTAGTCAAGTGTTTTCATCATTAAGCGCATTTTTGCTTTCTCCTATTCAAATTATTGTATAATGAACTTTATTTTATTTAAAAAAAAAAGAGAGATTACTTTTTTGGGGAACTTTTTAAAGAAACATAATTTTTGCTGGGAAATCTCTTTTTACTTTGTATAGCATAGCTGTGTGTTGACTGATATATGTAAAAAAAAAATATATCAAGTGTAGCCATGTGTAAAATTGGTGTACATATCTCTTTCTCATGCTGGCAGTAAACCTGGTACTCTTGCGGCAGCTTTTATTCTAACAAATCGCCAGTTTTTCCCTGGCTTTTTCCTGGAATGCGACGCTCTTCACCTGGCGCATGCCGCGTTCATTTTGCGTTCCCAGCCACGGGTCATGCGCGGCTGACGCGTGGTTGATGCGTTTATTGAGAATGGTTCGGATTTAATAGGTTGCAATTGTTCGCGTGTCCACCAGATGGCAGATATTCATGAATTGTAATGCGCATGCGCTTCAGTAATGTGTCGACTTGCAGGTGTTTCGTTTAAAAAAGATACCACAGTGTGTTATTGTAGCTTGGCCTTGAGACTGAAGGAAGAGGTTGCAAAAATGTATCAATTTAGGCTTTTCATATTAAAGAAAGACAAAGACTAGTTTCGGTTACAGTATTCTCCGGAGACCCGCCCGCCATGAGTGTTCAAGTGCAGCCCGCTTTCCAAAAACCCGACAGAAGTTACGCGTATTTGATATGGGCCGCGATTAATGCAACAGAGGATAAGATGGCAACAGTTGTTCAAATTTATCAATATTTTGTCGAAAACTATGACTTTCACAATTTTTTTCCAACTCCTCATACGTGGAAGCGTGCAATAAGGAAAAGGTTATGTAGCGATCCCTGTTTTTATCGTATTGAGCCACAATTTGTTGGAGGGTATTGGTGTGTATCACCGGCTTTTTCCTGTATCTATGATCATGATGATGGCAAAAGGCGAAGGGTCGTGTTAAAACCAACTAAGAAACGACAGTCGCTGCCAAGCAATGCACCAGCACCGGCTTCCAATGACGGTCCCGCCGTCAGTGACAACCCTGAGCCTGAGCCGGATTTCGCGTGCAGTTTCGATCAAGCTTGCATGTACCTAAGCAATTTCCAGCCTCATCAGCTGACTACAGGTGGACTAGTCCCGCTGCAAACTATCGAAGTGGATGATCAAGAATGCTGGACTGGCAGTGGACCGGCACCGGCGCCAGCTGAATGGGAAATTCTATGGTGAGTGTTGTTGCCGTATTATTTTCTGTGTTTTTTTTATTTTGACAATACAGTATCAATATCGGTGCAATTCAAAAGTCAAGCGATTCTCCTGTAAGCAATATTATAGGCTGAGCGGCTTCTACAGTACTGTACTGCAGATACTGAACTATTGGTGGAACGCTAGGCGCATGCGCATTGGAACCTTCTTGAAATGCATACAGTATGCGTGTCATTACACATCGACGGTAGGCGCATGCGCAGGTGAACAGGAGACGCCCCCCGAGAAAATTATTGGTGGGGCTGGCTGGGAACTTCTTTAGGGGGCGGACCATTACAGTAAAACTTTTCTTTTTGTTTTTCCTCAGAAAAGAAAACGGCTAATGGAGGGATTTCGATGGATAATATCGCTTTGTGTAACAATGCCTGCTGAATCGGATTTAAAAACCCACGTACCGGAGTCTACAGTTTAGTGGCCGTTGTTGTATTGTATTGTATTGTATGTCTTTATTTATATAGCGCCATTAATGTACATAGCGCTTCACAGTAGTAATACATGTGGTAATCGAATAAATAACAGATAATATAAATAACAGATCATGGGAATAAGTGCTTTAGACAAACATAACATTAAGGAAGAGGAGTCCCTGCCACGAGGAGCTTACAATCTAATTGGTAGGTAGGGAGAACGTACAGAGACAGGAGGAGGGAGTTCTGGTAAGTGCGTCTGCAGGGGGCCAAGCTTTATGTATCATGTGTTCAGAATGTTCACAGTGCTATTCGTATACTTCTTTAAGCAAGTGTGTCTTAAGGTGGGTCTTAAAGGTGGATAGAGAGAGTGCTAGTTGGGTACTGAGGGGAAGGGCATTCCAGAGGTGTGGGGCAGTCAGTGAAAAAGGTTTAAGGCGGGAGAGGGCTTTAGATAAAAAGGGGGTAGAAAGAAGACATCCTTGAGCAGAACGCAAGAGTCGGGGTGGTGCATAGTGAGAAATTAGGGCTGAGATGTAAGGAGGGGCAGAAGAGTGTAAAGCTTTAAAAGTGAGGAGAAGAATGGAGTGTGAGATGCGGGATTTGATTGGAAGCCAGGAGAGGGATTTCAGGAGGGGAGATGCTGAGACAGATCTAGGAAAGAGTAGAGTGATTCTGGCAGCAGCATTTAGGATAGATTGTAGGGGAGACAGGTGAGAGGCAGGAAGGCCGGACAGCAGGAGGTTACAGTAATCAAGATGGGAGAGAATGAGGGCCTGAGTCAGAGTTTTAGCAGTCGAGCAACAGAGGAAAGGGCGTATCTTTGTTATATTGCGGAGGAAAATGCGACAAGTTTTAGAAATGTTTTGAATGTGAGGGGCGAATGTGAGAGAGGAGTCGAGTGTGACCCCTAGGCAGCGTGCTTGGGCTACTGGGTAAATGATCGTAGTTCCAATAGTAATGTGGAAGGAGGTAGTAGGGCCAGGTTTGGGAGGAAGTTTGAGGAGCTCTGTTTTAGCCATGTTGAGTTTAAGGCGACGGAGGGCCATCCAGGATGATATAGCAGAGAGACATTCAGAAACTTTGGTCTGTATAGCAGGTGTAAGGTCAGGTGTTGAAAAGTATATTTGTGTGTCGTCAGCATAGAGGTGATATTTAAACCCAAAAGATATTATTAGGTCACCTAGAGAGAGTATGTACAGAGAAAAGAGAAGAGGTCCCAGGAGAGAGCCCTGGGGTACCCCCACAGAGAGATCAATAGAGGAGGAGGAGGTGTTAGCAGAAGAGACACTGAAAGTACGATGGGAGAGGTAGGATGAAATCCAGGATAGAGCTTTGTTCCGAATACCAAGAGTATGGAGAATGTGAAGGAGAAGAGGGTGGTCCACGGTGTCAAATGCTGCAGAGAGGTCGAGTAATATGAGCAGAGTGTAATGACCTCTGTCTTTGGCAGCATGGAGGTCGTCAGTTATTTTAGTGAGGGCTGTTTCCGTGGAGTGAGCAGTGCGGAAGCCAGATTGTAGAGGGTCTAGGAGAGAATAGGTGTTGAGAAAATGGAGCAAGCGAGAGAATACAAGACGTTCAAGGAGTTTAGAGGCAAAAGGCAGGAGGGAGACAGGTCGATAGTTAGAAAGACAGGTAGGGTCAAGCTTGCTGTTTTTGAGTAATGGTATGACTGTTGCATGTTTGAAGGAGGATGGAAAGGTTCCAGAGCAGAGGGAGGAGTTAAAAATGTGTGTGAGCGTAGGGATTATAGTAGGAGCAAGAGGTTTTAGGAGATGGGAGGGAATGGGGTCAAGAGGGCAAGTGGTAGAGGGAGAAGTGGCAATCAACAGTGACACATCCTCCTCTGAGACAGTGGAAAAAGAGCCAAGGAAGGCAGGAGGAGAGTTAGGAAGAGGTGTAGGATGGGAAGAAGAAACAGATGGGATGTTCTGACGTATGGATTCCACCTTTTCCTTAAAATAGTCAGCAAAGTCCTGAGCAGAGATGGAGGAAGGAGAGGCAGCTGAGGGTGGTTTGAGTAGAGTATCAAAGACAGAGAACAGTCGGCATGGGTTAGACTTGTGCATGTTGATTAGTGCAGAAAAGTAGGCTTGTTTAGCTTGCGAGAGGGCAGAGTTGAAACAGGATAGCATAAATTTGTAGTGAAGGAAGTCTGCAAGAGTGTGAGACTTCCTCCAGAGGCTTTCAGAGGAACGAGTGGAGGAACGCAGCATGCGTGTGTGGGAATTTAGCCAGGGTCTAGGGTTAGAAGGGCGAGTGCGGCAGAGAGAAAGTGGGGCATGTAGATCAAGAGAGGAGGACAAGACAGAGTTGTAGTTCCTGACCAGGTTGTCGGGGTCTGTAGCAGAGCTGAGAGAGGAGAGGGAGGAGCGTAAAGTGGACTCAAAGTCAGGTAAATGAATAGAGCGCAGGTTTCTGCAGAACCGGGGTGTAGATGGAGGTGGAGAAGGGGAGAAGTGAGATAGAGAGAATGAGATGAGATGATGGTCAGAGAGAGGAAAAGGGAAATGGAGAAATCGGAGAGAGAGAAGTTCTTAGTGAAAACCAGGTCTAAGTAGTGGCCATCCTTGTGGGTGCTGGCTGCAGTCCACTGTTGAAGGCAAAAAGAAGAGGTTAGAGAAAGAAAGCGGGAAGCCCAAGGGAGAGAGGGGTCATCAATGTGGCAATTGAAGTCCCCAAGGAGAAGAACAGGGGAGTCTGAGGAGAGGAAGAAAGAGAGCCAGGATTCAAAGTGAGAGAGAAAGGCAGAAGGGGGATGTTATTGATAAGGATAGAATACTGTACCTGAAACAGTATGCTGATGTTTTCCGGCCGTACAGTACAGTATACTGTACAATACTTTTTTATGTACAGTACAGTATACTGTGTAATAAACCCGAAAAAATAAAAACTATGCATTTTGTGTCTTCTATTTTTTTTAAATAATCTTATACTGAGCATGCCTACAGTATACAGTGCAGTATGCCTCGACATTCTAGAAACACTGTATTTTGTTACAGTAGCAAAGGAGCAAATGGAGCAATTTAAAACAAATCGAGATGTTCTTTTATTGGTGGAGTAAGTACAAAAACAATTATTTACAAATACTGTACAATGTAGAAACATTTTAAGTGCACAGCAATTCAAAACATCAACAGGTGTATGGTTTACTGCTACATTTGTGAAAACATTTATGTCAGTCAGTATGGTTTACAGTCACATGTTTTAAAAACAAATTCTTTATTCATAAAATAAGCAAAACGCAACATCTCCTTTATTAAAGAACGACAAGTCAAAACATATACTGTACAGTGGGATGGTGTGCAAAACAGTCTGTGCCAGTACAGTCCTTGAGGGCAGCAAACAGGGCGGGTTTTCAGGGTAACCTTTGAAAACCGTGCCTGTTTGCGGCCCCTAGGGACTGGAATTGTGCATGTCCTGTGTGTGTGGACAGCAAGTTAAAACATTTCTGTATAAATACAAGTAAAAAAAATACACAACAACATCTCCTTTATTTAAGTACAGCAGGTCAAATCATGTAGAGTACAATACAGTTCAGCACAACAGTATGGTCTTACAGAAAGTCCTCCGCATTGTCCGTCCATGGCCGATTCCTTGCATGGCGCAAAACGCCATTAATGCAGTCTCGAACGCCTTTCATTACAGGATCTGTAATTGGATAAAAGCGCCGCATTTCACCCCAAATGTTCCGTCTTAAATTGGCAGGATGCGCCTTTTTTACGCGATTTCCATCGTAGTTCACTTTGAAGGCCCAGTCGCAGTACAACGAGTAGGGAACATGGTGCCTAAAAAGTAACAAGGCATACTTGTGGGGTGTACCAGCACTCTTCACCCTATACTTCTCCCTGAGCACCGGTGGCAGATCGTACAGGGTGATGTCGGGCACCGTATCGATGCGAGCGACTGTAGGTCTTTTGGGAGCGGGTGTGCTTGAGGCCACGGGCGATGGTAGGTTTTCTGGGAGGAAGCTTTCCTCCGGTCTTGGTCGCCGTGTTGTCTCCTGGCGTGGTCTTGACGGGGTTGTCATGTCCTCCTCAACGGCATACATGTACACTACATCTTCTGGTGGAGGGGGTGCGCTTGGTGATGGAAGGGGGTCAAAGGTCCAATTCATCACATCCATGTCACCCCCCTGCTCCAGCGTCGGGGAAACAGGGGCATTACCACCGAGCAAATAATGTATGCCCGCTATGTCAGCCTCTATCTTCTCCATCCGTCGATCCATCCGTTGATCCATATGTTGCATCCGTTGATCCATATGTATCATCCGTTTATCCATTTGTAGCATCCGTTGCTCCACATTTAGCATTGTCTCCAGAAGCAGATCTATTTTTGCTAGCACAATAGAGTTCCCGGGGAGATCCACACTTATCCCATTCAGCATCCGGTCTAACGAGCGGCTTCTTGTGCATGGCGTGTGAACATCTGGGTGGATGGGTGCAACGGAGGATGAGATGGGGGTTCCATGGAGAGAAGTGGCAGCGACGTCGAAGAAGAGTGGAGGAGGTGACCTGTGGATATCCAGTAGAGGAGAAGCGGCAGCGTCGTCGAAGAGGGATGGAGAAAGTGACCTTTGGATTTCCGAGCGAGAAGCAGAGTCGTCTAAGAGCAAAGGAGAAAGTGACCCGTGGATTTCAGAGGCAGCGTCGTCTGATAGAACTGGAGAAGATGGCCTGTGGGTTTCCGGGAGGGCGGCGGCAGCGTCAAGGACGAGTGGTGGAGAAGACGGGCTGAAGATTTCCGGGACAGCGGCGGCAGAGTCGTCGAAGCGTATGTGAAGAAGTAGTCTGCGGGTTCGATGGGTCAGCTGCCAATCGTTTTGCGTCGAGAGTACATCACCGTATATCTTCTTGACATAATAAGGCTGACGTCTATGAAAACGCTTAGCCTTTGGGGTCAGCAGAAGGTTTTCTTTATTGGCCTTAGCCTGTCGCATTTGTCTTGGTGTGGAAACGGCAACCGCCTTTCGCTTTTTCTGCTTGACAGGCACGGCAGAGGCGAGTGGGTTCCTGCGACCGTAGAATCGGGGTTGCTCCATGGAAGCAGGTGGCACAATGCAGTATCTGGACAAGGGCAAGTTCAGATAAAGATCATCGAGTGGTGGGCTATGCAAAGTGTGTAACCTTTTATGCATGTCGACCAGGTACAGGTGTTGAAAGTGGGCGTACTCTAATGTGAGTCATTACCGTATAAATACACCATCCATTTTGTGGATTCACTGCACATTGAATACACATCGACTAAACATTGAATATACATTCTGTGTTTGTATTTCTTTCTACTCGCAGCAATGCCTGTTAAAAAGATTTCCAAGGAGCTCAGCATGCGAATTAAGGAGATTTACACGAGCGGACACCGAATTGCTGCTATCCAACGCTGGCTAGCTACTTCTGGCATCGTTGTGCCAGCAACCACCGTGAGCTATCATGCACACGGATAAAACAGAGACCGCAAAAGTGCACCAAGGGTAACTAACGTGTAAGTATATTTATACAACTTAAAAATAAAATTAATTTTTATTTAAATCTAATATTTTTGTTATTTTTGTTGATTTATATTACAACAGTATATATATTTTGTATATTTATATTTATATCAGTACAGTATATATATTTTGTATATTTATATCAGTACAGTAGATATATATTGTATATTTATATTTATATCAGTACAGTATACAGTATATATTTTGTATATTTATATTTATATTACAACAGTATACAGTATATATTATGTATATTTATATTTATATATAAATTTTATATTGCTGCATATTCATAAAACAATATATTTTCTTTACATTGTAGGGAGACAACTCTTCTGGTGGACAAAATAAGTGAGGAGAATGATGAGAAGAGTACATTAAGGGTCAAAAACACTCTGCAGGAAAAGCACAATCTGACTGTATCCGAGAGCAGCATAAAGAAATGAGACGCAGCATTGGATGGAAATATGGACGTGTGAGGTTAGTACTGGACAGTACAGGAGGTAAAAGTGTTGTTTAGGAAACTGTACTGTACTGCTAAAATTATTTATTCCTTGTCATTACAGAGTGTACCCCATGATAAGGGACGCAAACAAAATGAAAAGAGTGGTCAAGGCTAAGGCATGGATCGACAGTGGGGAGACTTTCCAGGATTGCATCTTCACTGATGAGTCTACTGTGTCGCTGGAGAGATTTGCAAGCTTTGCATTCCACAAAAAAGGCCACATATCTTTGAAGCCGCGGCCAAAACACCCCGTGAAGCTGCATGTGTGGGGTGCCATCTCTAGGCGTGGTCCAGGATGCATTGTCATCTTTAAAGGTAAAATATATCAAATATAATGTAGCCTTGTGCACTGTACTTTACTAGTGTAACCTTGAGCACTTTTCTTTTCTTCCTATAGGAATACTGAATAAAGCTTTCTTCCAAGACAACATTGTCCCTGAGATAGTGCAATATATCACACGCGAGTTCCCGGATGGTCACTGCTTCAACCAGGACAACGATCCGAAGCACACCGCGTCAACAGCGCATATCCTTGAGCGCGGTATCAACTGGGTGAAGATGCCAGCGGAGTAAGTGCAGTAGACCATGTCTCATTTTTCCCCCCACTGTTTTTACTGTGTACTGTATCTCTTAAACTAATTGTCCTTTTTGTCCAATGACAGATCGCCAGACTTCAATCCGATCGAAATGGTCTGGCATCAGCTGAAGGACCATATCCGGAAAGTGGCGAAACCCTCCAAAAAGGACGAGTTGTTGAAAGGCATAATGAGTTTTTGGAACGATGTACTCACCGTGGAATGCTGCAATAAATATATAGACCATATTGCCACTGTGTTGCCCATTGTGATCGCGTGTAATGGGCAAGCATCAGGAAAATAGTACTGTGCAGTAGTATTGTAAGTACAGTATGATACAGGTAAGTATGGCACAGATTTTTTCTTTCCCAATAGTCAGATTATACAGTACAGTAGTTACAGTTTTTTCTTTACAGAGAGAGCAGCACCAGCCATCAGGTTACATACAGTTGTATTTAACAGTAATCAGAGTATACAGTACAGTAGTTCCAGTATACAGTAGACTAGTTTGACAGTAGTACAGTAACTGCCTACTAACTGGTCAATTTTTTTCTTTTCAGAGAAAGCAGCACCAGCCATCTAAAGTAGTACTACAGTACATATCACACAATGCCATAATACAGTACGCACATACAGTAACTGCACTAATTTTTTGTTTTCTTGTCGTTTCAGGAAAAAAGGGTGGCCTGGGGGGGAGGTGAGGTGTTGTGTCCAGTCTAATCTGTTTGTACAGTCAAATGTACAGTATATAAACAGCAGTATTGATGTACACAAAACCTCTCCTCTCTCAATGAACTACTGTACTGTACACGGAAGGAGGAACAAGGTAACGACGGAAAAAATAATATTACTATGTACAGTATACTGTATATATATATATTTATATATATATATATATATATATATATATATATATATATATATATATATATATACAGTATACATATAATACATTACAGTGTATATATATTATTACATAATATTCTTATAAATGTGCATAATTCATGTTTCTCCATATTTTACAAATGTTTTCTAAATGTTTATCCAATTTCAATCTGCCAGAAGAACTTAATAAACACTGCATTATGTATTATTCATGATTATTTTTATATTTTTTTGTTCCTGATGAAATAAAATAAATATTTATTCACATTCCTGGTAATCATAATCATTGACAACCACACACCCCCACCCCCACATTATAAGAATGAATGTCAAAACAACATGAATCAGTTAATGTTTTTTTTTACTCTCAATTCTCACAATGTTGTGCAAACCAGATTTACATTTCAAATTCGAGAAGGGATTTTCCAAAGCATTACCATAAACAAAGCCTCAAAGGGTTGGGGGTGGGGGGGTTGGGTGAGTCATGTGCAGTAATCAGCTAGCTCCCATCTCAAAGATGCTTAGAGTACACGAAGGCGCAGTAAGGCGATTGACACTCTGCTAGGGACAGATTAAAAACACAATGACTAACTTCAGAAAATGAATGACTCTGTGGAGGTGTCTGTCGAATGACTCTGTGGAGAGGGGGGGGGGTTGGGTGACTCATGCGCAGTAAGCAGCTAGCTCCCATCTCAAAGAGGCTTAGAGTACACGCAGGCGCAGTGAGGCGATTGACGCTCGGCTAGGGACGGGTTAAAAACACAATGACTAACTTCAGAAAATGAATGACTCTGTGGAGGTGTCTGTCCAAAAGAGTTTGTGTGTGCGTGGGGGAGGGATGAAGGATTAGTTGTGCTGCAGTTCAAAGAAATGACATACTGTAGAGTAGAGTACAGTAATTTCAAAAGGCAATTCATCATAATAATTTGATCAATAAACCCCCAAATACAACCCCCAAATACAGTACAAAAAAAGCAAGTCACTTTATCTCCCTGTGCCTCAGGCACCAAAAACATACAGTAGATTGTGAGCTCCATGGGACAGGGAGGGACCTGTGCCTGCAAAATGTCTCTGGAAAGCGCTACGTATACTGTAACTAACAGCGCTATACAAAAACATGCTATTATTATTATTATAATATCAAGGTGATGCTCTGTGCAAATCAAATTCGAAAAGGGATTTTCCAAAACGTTGCCGTAAACAAAGCCTCAAAGCTCCCGTCTCAAAGAGAATTACACGCAGGCGCAGTGAGGATTTGTACTGTACTGTAGCTCGGCTATGGACGGATTAAGAACACAATGGCAAGATTCAGAAAATTAACGACTCTGTGGAGTGGGGGGGGGTTGGGTCTCATGCGCAGTAAGCAGCTAAGCAGCTAAATAGCTCCTATCTGAAAAAGGATCACACACAGGCGCAGTGAGGCTTTGAAGCTCGGCTATAGACGGATTAAGAACACAATGGCAAGATTCAGAAAATTAACGACTTTGTGGAGAGGGGGGGGTTGGGTGACTCATGCGCAGTAAGCAGCTAGCTCCCATCTCAAAGAGGCTTAGAGTACACGCACGCGCAGTGAGGCGATTGACGCTCGGCTAGGGACGGAATAAAAACACAATGACTAACTTCAGAAAATGAATGACTCTGTGCAGGTGTCTGTCGAATGACTCTGTGGAGAGGGGGGGGTTGGGTGACTCATGCGCAGTAAGCAGCTAAGCATCTAAATAGCTCCCATCTGAACAAGGATTACACGCAGGCGCAGTGAGGCTTTGAAGCTCGGCTATGGATGGATTCAAAACACAATGGCAAGATTCCAAAAATTAAAGACAGCCGCATGAAGTTCAAAGCTAAAGACATACTTTAATTTCGAAAGGCAGTTCATCATAATAATACACCCCCAAATACAGTACGTAAAAAGCACACAAATCAACCATGTGCAGTCAAACGCACAAGGTCGCAGACAAAAGCTACAGTAAGATGGTTTTTGCAGGCTTGTGGAGAAAAAAAAATTACAATAAAAAAAATATTACAATAAAAAAAAAATTCTTAATTTTTTTTTTGGTCACTCACTCAGGCAGGCAAGCAGTGGTGGGCAAAGTTACAGGCGCATGCGCAGTAAATTCCTTCTGTCAAGCAGGAATGTGATTGAAACCAGACACACGTTCAAAGGAATGGTGTGGGAGAGATGTACTGCATTGCACAGAAGATAAGAAGTTGAAATACCCTGCAGTGCAGTTAATTATCCTGAGCGAGGGGAGAGCGCTGTATATGCAGAAATGTGACACTGTTACAGTACTGTACACGCCTATGCGCTTCAACAATTTTCAAACGAGACATACTGTACAGCAGCACAGCACCGCAAATGCATGTATACTTTAAATATGCAAATTTACAATTACTGCGCGCGCACACACAGACTGTACTGACGTGGGTTGAACCGCGAAGGTATTAGACTTCCAAGACAACAGCTCGCAAATGCCCCCTGAGTTTTTACACGGCATTGCTGTATTGCAGACAGCGAGAATAAAATGCTAATATCACGAGCGCGAAAATAACGCAGTTCACTCCGGGCGAAAACGACACAAAACCGCACATAACCGGGATAATCTGAAAATCGCGGACCTAGCCGATTTAGACGAAAGGCGGTCGCCACTGTAAGTATGCAGGATTGCCAGCAACAATCATGGAGGTTTGCCCTCAAACCCTGGTGAGGTGTCATATGTCCCAAAGGTAGTGACAATATGCTTTGTGTCCACGATTATTGACACAGAGGCTGTCTGTTTTCTGGAGGTGATATAAGACACAGAACTGCCTAAAGTTAGTTGTTCAGTTGCTGTTGGTGTTCTGACTGTTCAGGAGAGTCATGTGGAGGTCTGCAACTGTGTTGCAGTGTCTGATGCAATAGCTGTGAGTCTGTGCAGCTCAAAGCAGAGAGACAAGCTGGTGAATCTCCCTAGGGGGAGAGGTGGAGAGCAACTCTATTAGGAGAGGAGGAACCTTCTAAAAGGATGCGCTGTAAAGAATGAGCGGCTAGGACGACCGCTGTGAGGGGCAGTCTGCCTATCATGCAAATAAAGATGCCCTTATTCACCAAGATCCTCATGTGAGTGTGAAGTTACTCCATAGAGGAAGCCACCACAGAGGAGTTCCTCATCAGAACCATCTCCTTGCGGACGCAGAGATCCTGATGAGGTGGAGGCGCTGCACTGGATATAGGTAGGACTCAAGCACACTACCTCAGCTGCCTGTCTTGCTAATATCCCAATAACAACCTCATGCGGGAGACTCAGGAGTCCTATAGCCAACAGGTGCACCACCAGACACATCCATGTAATGGGGACCGGTTAGACCACAGGGGCCAATCTGAGATTGGGTGGGCCAAGGAGGGTCCAGAAAATCCGTTACACAAGTAAGAGCATAACATCTGGACTTGTTGCACCAAGGTTAGAACTAGCTAACAATGTGAATTCTTAACACATTTTAAAAACTGATAGGATATACTCATACTCACAAGTCAACGTGGTGGATCTGGGTAATGCAGCCATTCAGTCAGCTCAAAAATCCTGAGATAGTTCTTACTAAAATTATAATTCTCTCCCTTACTCAGTGGCACTTAAAATAAATCTTATTTTTGTTTAAATATATGCAGCCTTTGATTACCTTTATTGAAAATAAATTACCTAAGCTGCTGATCGATTCATTTTCCCGTGATCCATAAGCAAAGATCCGGCTTCCCAGGGTTCAGTAAATAGCTGCCTTTTGCTTTCAATCAATCCTTCAGTCAGTGTAACTCAGCAGTTACAATTTATTCTTGTATTATTAAAGTAACATTATCTATTGTTACAGTTTGCAGCTCAAACTGCTGGGAATACTGACAACAAATGATCACAAATGTGTTGCTGGGATCACAACCTTGCACTGCTGGGGAAGTGTGCTAAAACCTGCCATACAAATCAAAGGATGTGCTGTATATTAAAACTCATTCAAAATGGCATTTAAAAAAAAATGTTAACTTATAGAACTGATTAAAAAAAAAATGTAAACACACATTTAGTTTATTGCATGGATTGCTCCTTTAAGGGACGCTTATAAATGGTTACAATTATCAAAGGTAAAATAAGTGTATGCTTTTCTTTAGTTTAATTTTGGCATGTAAAGAGTTATTACGCAGACTTTAATGTTGGTTGCTGAAATTGTTTGAGACTGAAGAATAGTTCCTATACAGTACATAATGTACATATATCTTCCACCCTCACTGATTGCATTTCGCCAAGATTTTGGATGTTTAAAAAAAAAAATTGTCATTTGAGTTATTTTCTTTTTAAGTGGAAGTTGGAATAGAGTTCCATTCAAGAACAACAGCCTCAGGCGAAACCTTTGGAAACTATCAGCCTGTCTGCAATGACAAACAAAAAGCTATTGTTTGCCATGTGTTTTTTAAATACTACTGTTGAATCCTGTTTTTCAGTTATAACATATCATGATTAAACGGCAAACTAACTAGAATAGAAATAAAATAGAAATAGGTTAACAGAGGTATCTGAAGAAAGGTGAGAGCTTTGCTATTGACAGGTACAGTATATAAATAAACCATTCATGTAAACATCAAATCAAAATATTTGTTGGAGCTTGACATTCTATCTTTACAATTCAAATATAAGCTCAAAATAGAAAGTTATATTTAAGTTCTTATACTAGCTACTTCTTGCACAATGACACAGATAAATGATCTCAGATGGATCACACAAGGCCACTAATAGCTGCATTCAAGGTAGGTCAGACTAGGGGCCTCATGCAGTAAGCCCCGATAAGGCTTTTTCGGCATTTTATAGCCGTTTTTTGCCCTCCTGATTCAGTAAGCCCCGATAAGTGGGAATTATCGGCAACTTTTCTTCCGAAATTTTTTTTTTCGCCACCCGGCTGCCGATAAGCCACTTATCGGGACTTTTTTTTCCCGCCTGAATTCAGTAAGCCCCGATCAGCTTTTTGGTGCTGATCGGCAGGCCAGATTGGAGATTTTATGGCCAATCCAGCCCGCCAACTAAAGGAGAAGCATCGGCAAGGGCGACACTTAGGAAAAATCAGCCCTTTTTCCTGCCTGTGATTGATGCCGGGGGTCTCCGGAGCTGATACCCGCACCGAAGCCCCCCGGCATGCATCCGAGGCAGGAAAAAGGCATTTAAAAGCCACTTCATTACCTTAGCGGCTAACCGCTAAGGCAATGAAGGGGTTAACCCACCGTGCCAGCGTTATTGTGGGTAGCGGGGATGGGTGAGGGGGGTATTTGGCCCTGGGTGTGAGTTTAGGACTTGCGGGGGGGATGCGGGGGCACTTAACCCCTTCACGACCGTAGCGGTTAATACCGCTACGGTCCTGAAGGGGTTAAGGCCTCCCGCTACCCACCCGCAAGCCCTAAACAACCACCGTTGGGGCTAATGCCCCCTTCACACACCCCCACTACCCACAATAATAAAAAAAACACACCCCAGCCCCACAATAACGAATTAAATAAATAATTAAATAATTATATATATATATATATATATATATATATATATATATATATATATATATATATATATATATATACCCAACAACACCTATACCCCCCTAACATACAGTATAGTAATGGGCAGAATGACTATTATCCACAAATGGATAATAGTGCAGTTGTCCATTTACAATACATACACAACAATAAAGACTTTAAATACATATAGCACTCACCCATGTCCCACTGCCACGATGAAGGCCATCCTCATCTTTATCCTGCCCATGCCCCATCCGCTTCTGCAAAACAAACACAAGAATTACAACATCCAAATTAATGTCCCCTAACCCCTTAATCACCATAGCGGTTATTAACCGCTACAGTTATTAAGGGGTTAAGCCACCATCACCCACATACCCTCCCCCACAAAGCCCCCCAACCACCCTCACCCAATACCCACAGGGGAGTCCTACCAAATACCCTTGGGCCTAATACCCCCTCCCCCAGCACATACAGTACAATAATGTGCCAAATAACTATTATCCACATAGGGATAATACATTATTTGGGCTTTATTAAACACATTCAATAACGTTAAAATGTAAAGAAAATTGTACTAACCTCATCAATAAGAAGTCTCCGTCGCCAGCATCATCCTTGGGGTCCGTTGCCAACATTAGAAATAGCCACAACATTTGAATATCATTAACATAACACTGAACCCCTTAATCACCTTATCGGGTACTAACCTGAAAGGTAATTAAGGGGTGAAGCCATCCTGCAATGCCTACAACAGTTATGCATAACATCCTCAGTGAAATAAAAACCAATTGCCTAACCAAATTCCATTTAATCATTCAATCTGTAGGCTCACATGCCTCATAAAACATTGCATTTACAGTGTATACATGTAGCATAACATGTAAACTGCATGTACACGCTGCAAATCAATGTTAACAATACAATAATGCCACTCAAATCGCCATACATCACAAGAAGTATATTATTTAATACAATAAACTCACCATCAATGAATTACCACACATCAATTACATCCCTAAACAATTAAAATACTATCCATACCAATTACACAATGAACTAAAGCTATCCTAACAGAGAACAACTTCAAAACATAGTCAAAAGTACACCAACAATTACAATATAATAAAGCAAGGCTTTCCATATCCTACTGTACGGCCTGGAAGCCCAAAACTTACATCTGTCTAAAAATAAAATACATTTAGCACACATCAATGCATAGCCACAATGATTAACAATACAGAATTAGAAGCTTTAACAACACTATCATTTCTTACCCTGTATATATATCTGTACACATACATACAGACATACATACAGTGGGAAGAAATGATATGCATTGTAAAAAATGAAAACATGAAAAAGCAACACAAAAAACAGTTACATTAAGTACATTTCTTTATTTAACTTACCATTACTTGCCCCCACCGACTCCCGTTGATCAGCTTACTCACGAACCAATCCACGACACCATCCACGACACCATCCACGACACAATCCAGGAACAAATCCACGAACCAAACCAGGAACCAATCCAAGAACAAGTGCAGGAACCAATCCAGGAAGCAAGCCACGAAGAAATCCAAGAAACAATCCACGACACGATCCAGGAACAGGAACCCATAAAAGAAAAAAACATAACAAATTAAACATTAAAATAATAAAACATGACAATCAAGGGTTGTACTAGTTTTATTCTTAGTGAATCTGTATTACAATACCTTGTTCCGGGGTCTTCTTGACGTCTGGTGCCACGCCCTGGTCTTCAATCTTCAGGAGGAGGTCCGTCCTCCTCGGCATCTGCCTTCAAAATGAGACGACATAGGCTTTTAAAGGCCTATGACGTCACATTTGTCGTCATATGGTTCCCACGGCCCTGATTGGGCCGTGAAAACCATGTGTTTTGGCCGATGTAAAAAAATTGATGACGTCACTTAAAGGCAATGCCAGCACAGCCAATCAGAATGGCTTTGCTGCTATTGCCTTTAAGAAAACGTCATGAAATGACACATGGCCAGACTCACATGGTACTTGAACCAATCAGAGTAGGGATGGAGTTCCCACGCTCTGATTGGCTGGCTTACCATGTGAGTCTGGCCATGTGTCATTTCATGACGTTTTCTTAAAGGCAATAGCAGCAAAGCCATTCTGATTGGCTGTGCTGGCATTGCCTTTAAGTGACGTCATCAATTTTTTTACATCGGCCAAAACACATGGTTTTCACGGCCCAATCAGGGCCGTGGGAACCATATGACGACAAATGTGACGTCATAGGCCTTTAAAAGCCTATGTCGTCTCATTTTGAAGGCAGATGCCGAGGAGGACGGACCTCCTCCTGAAGATTGAAGACCAGGGCGTGGCACCGGACGTCAAGAAGACCCCGGAACAAGGTATTGTAATACAGATTCACTAAGAATTAAACTAGTACAACCCTTGATTGTCATGTTTTATTATTTTAATGTTTAATTTGTTATGTTTTTTTCTTTTATGGGTTCCTGTTCCTGGATCGTGTCGTGGATTGTTTCTTGGATTTCTTCGTGGCTTGCTTCCTGGATTGGTTCCTGCACTTGTTCTTGGATTGGTTCCTGGTTTGGTTCGTGGATTTGTTCCTGGATTGTGTCGTGGATGGTGTCGTGGATGGTGTCGTGGATTGGTTCGTGAGTAAGCTGATCAACGGGAGTCGGTGGGGGCAAGTAATGGTAAGTTAAATAAAGAAATGTACTTAATGTAACTGTTTTTTGTGTTGCTTTTTCATGTTTTCATTTTTTACAATGCATATCATTTCTTCCCACTGTATGTATGTCTGTATGTATGTGTACAGATATATATACAGGGTAAGAAATGATAGTGTTGTTAAAGCTTCTAATTCTGTATTGTTAATCATTGTGGCTATGCATTGATGTGTGCTAAATGTATTTTATTTTTAGACAGATGTAAGTTTTGGGCTTCCAGGCCGTACAGTAGGATATGGAAAGCCTTGCTTTATTATATTGTAATTGTTGGTGTACTTTTGACTATGTTTTGAAGTTGTTCTCTGTTAGGATAGCTTTTGTTCATTGTGTAATTGGTATGGATGGTATTTTAATTGTTTAGGGATGTAATTGATGTGTGGTAATTCATTGATGGTGAGTTTATTGTATTAAATAATATACTTCTTGTGATGTATGGCGATTTGAGTGGCATTATTGTATTGTTAACATTGATTTGCAGCGTGTACATGCAGTTTACATGTTATGCTACATGTATACACTGTAAATGCAATGTTTTATGAGGCATGTGAGCCCACAGATTGAATGATTAAATGGAATTTGGTTAGGCAATTGGTTTTTATTTCACTGAGGATGTTATGCATAACTTTTGTAGGCATTGCAGGATGGCTTCACCCCTTAATTACCTTTCAGGTTAGTACCCGATAAGGTGATTAAGGGGTTCAGTGTTATGTTAATGATATTCAAATGTTGTGGCTATTTCTAATGTTGGCAACGGACCCCAAGGATGATGCTGGCGACGGAGACTTCTTATTGATGAGGTTAGTACAATTTTCTTTACATTTTAACGTTATTGAATGTGTTTAATAATGGCCAAATAATGTATTATCCCTATGTGGATAATAGTTATTTGGCACATTATTGTACTGTATGTGCTGGGGGAGGGGGTATTAGGCCCAAGGGTATTTGGTAGGACTCCCCTGTGGGTATTGGGTGAGGGTGGTTGGGGGGCTTTGTGGGGGAGGGTATGTGGGTGATGGTGGCTTAACCCCTTAATAACTGTAGCGGTTAATAACCGCTATGGTGATTAAGGGGTTAGGGGACATTAATTTGGATGTTGTAATTCTTGTGTTTGTTTTGCAGAAGCGGATGGGGCATGGGCAGGATGAAGATGAGGATGGCCTTCATCGTGGCAGTGGGACATGGGTGAGTGCTATATGTATTTAAAGTCTTTATTGTTGTGTATGTATTGTAAATGGACAACTGCACTATTATCCATTTGTGGATAATAGTCATTCTGCCCATTACTATACTGTATGTTGTGTATTGATGCTATGTTTATTGGGGGCATTTGTCCCCAATAAACATGCTACTATGCGTTAACCCCTTCATTGCCTTAGCGGCTATCCGCTATGGTAATGAAGCAGCATTAATGTATTTTAATAATATTGTGCGGAAGCAGGAGGCCCCCTGAGCTGAAGCGCATTTATTTGTGGCTCAGAGACCCCCTGCCTCCCGAGTTACAGGCCCCGGTTTGGGCCATCGGTTACAGTGTGGACGCCATGTTTATTGCGGGGATGCTATAAACATGGCGGCGACACTGCCACCCGATGACACATACCGGGGCCTGTAACTCGGGAAGCAGGGGGTCCCTGCTCCACAAAGCAATGCGGTTCAGCTCAGGGGACCCCCTGCTCACTGTACAGTATAATTAAAAAGACATTCATGCTGCTTCATTACCGTTGCACATAGCCGCCAAGGTAAGGAACGAGTCTTTATTGATGTGTGTGTGTTTTATTTATACTGTACATGTGCAGAGGGTCTCCGGAGCAGAACAGCGTTGGTTTGAGGTCCGGGGACCCCCTGCCCCCCGAGATACAGGCCCCTTTATGGGGTGCCGGTATCCCTCTGGTTTGTTTACAGGTCGCGGTCACGTGATCGGGACCTTTAAACGCCGAGGGATACCGGCACCTCATAAAGGGGCCTGTATCTCGGGGGGCAGGGGGTCCCCGGACCTCAAACCAACGCGGTTCAGCTCCGAAGACCCCCTGCACATGTACACTATGAATAAAAGTTGTTTTTAAATACTTTTTTTGGTGCCGAAGTTTGCGCTGAGAGAGCGGCTTGTCTCGCTCAGCTGCAAACATCTATCGGCACCAAAGGCTTATCGGGAGCCTTATCGGGAGCCAGGCTGTATCGCCACAGCTCATCGGCAGCTTTGCTTTCGCAGTGCTTCAGCAGGGATCGGAAGGATTCGGCCCTTACTGAATACTGCGAGGGCAAATCGCCCAAAAAAAACATTTTCGCAAATTCGTGCCGAAAATTTTGTATCGGGGCTTACTGCATGAGGCCCTAGAAGTGGTAGTGTAGACATAATAAAGGCTAAAGAGTATCCTAACCCATAAATAGGGCCAACCGCTAAAGGTCACACAAGAGTGCACAAAAATAATAAAGTTTTATGAATCAATTAAAACCCAACGAAAAAATACACATATAAAATGAATAAAATCCCCATGCGCTGGGTGGAGACAGTTGAGGGATATCGCTATGTTATATAGCCCACATGGCACAACCATGTAATGTAAATTGACTAAACATGCAGCCACATATTTACACAAAACTGTACAGATGGTAGATAGCAGTGAAAAGACTGTGGTAGGTATATACAATCTAAACACTCATAATCAGCAGTGATGATATACAGTAGGCTGTAAGGTAAGGTGAGATATAATAAACATACACCCTGGTCACATCTGTGATGGGGAAGTGAGTATACCACTAGTGCCCTGGAAGGGTATCCTGGACACACACTGTCTGTATATACATAGAACTGTGCAGATGGTATATCACAGTAAACAACCAATGACAGCCTAAACACTCATAGACAGTAGTAATAGTAGAGGCTGTAGGTTAAAGTATAGTGTGGTAAGCATACAACCTGATCACATCCGTAATGTGAATGTGTGTGTGCCCCTAGTGCCCTGGGAAGATATCCGGAACACACACTATCTGCCTCCAAAACAGGCACACGTGACCATTAACGTGATGACGTCACGTTAACCCGACGTACATGGGAAACAATATGTAGGGGAAACCAATAGAACATTCAAAGTGCGGATCCTGGAACATCTGGGGTCTGTTCGGAACAGTTGGAATACGCCGGTTGCCAGGCATGTAAATGATGTACACCAGGGAGACACTCATAATCTACGCTTTATGGGTATTGCACACATACCCTGGGGCCCTCGCAAGGGCAACTGGGACCGAAAGCTGCGCCAATGCGAGTGTAGGTGGATCCATATGCTTAACAAACTGACACCGTGACACGGTGACAGCATTTGACACCGTGGACCACCCTCTTCTCCTTCACATTTCCCATACTCTTGGTATTTGGAACAAAGCTCTATCCTTGATCTCATCCTACCTCTCCCATCGTACTTTCAATGTCTCCTCTGCTAACACCTCCTCCTCTATTGATCTCTCTGTGGGGGTACCCCAGGGCTCTGTACTGGGACCTCTTCTCTTTTCTCTGTACACACTCTCTCTAGGTGAACTGATAACATCTTTTGGGTTTAATTATCACCTCTATGCTGATGACACACAAATATACTTTTCAACACCCGACCTTACACCTGCTGTACAAACCAAAGTTTCTGGATGTCTCTCTGCTATATGATCCTGGATGGCCCTCCGCCGCCTTAAACTAAACATGGCTAAAACAGAGCTCCTCATACTTCCTCCCAAACCTGGCCCTACTACGTCCTTTCACATTACTGTTGGAGAAGCAAAAGGCAAAAACAGAGCACTGCCAGGGAGTCAGGTGGTAGAAAAATATAAAAATCTATTTATTCAGTAACACTCAACAAACATAACCCCTACAAGTACAGTAGAGGCAATGTTTATTCTAACATTTGCTGTAAACTAGCCGGGTTACATTCTGGGTATGTGCTGGGTATGTGCTGGGTATGTTCTGGGCTCGTTTGAGGCACGTTTAAGGCATTTCTGCATTGACTAACGACCCATAGGATTAACACAGCAGGGATCCCTGGCAGTCAAATTCAGTTTGAATGGGACTGCCAGGGACCCCCGCTGTTAATCTGATAGGCCATTAATCAATGCAGAAATGCTGGGGCTAGTTTAAGGAAAGTTTAAGGCATGTATTCAGAATGTACCTGGGTGTACCTGGGTCTTTTGGGGAATTGCCACTGGTTTTTGTTAGAATAAGAGTTGCCTCTACTGTATACTCCTTGATAAAGGACATCTATGGTCCGAAACGCATAGGAGTTTTTGTTTCACCCTGTAGGGGTTATGTTTGTTGAGTGTTACTGAATAAATAGATTTTTATATTTTTCTACCACCTGACTCCATGGCAGTGCTCTGTTTTTGCCTTTTGCTTCTCTCACTGGACTACTTCATGCAGATTGCACGCCATCTGGAAATATCAAGCAGGACTTTCAAGGACAAACGGAGTGGGTAAGATTTATTGTATTATTCATTGTGATCTTTATAGATGAGTACTATTTATTACACCGTGAGGTCTCCAATGAGGTTACTTTAGGGTGTTTTTAGCACTCCTATTTGTTACCTTAAGGAGACGAGTGTTTTAGTGACTCACACATCACAGTCTTGATACCCACTCCGTCACTCATTCTGCCCGTCAGTCCTGCGTAATTATTTTGGACACTTATACTTGAAGTTCCACCATCTCTGGAGCACCCATTTCTCCATATACACATTACTGTTGGAACTGCGATCATTTACCCAGTAGCCCAAGCACTCTGCCAAGGGGTCACACTTGACTCCTCTCTCACATTCGCCCCTCACATTCAAAACATTTCTAAAACCTGTCGCTTTTTCCTCTGCAATATAACAAAGATACGCCCTTTCCTCTGTTGCTCGACTGCTAAAACTCTGACTCAGGCCCTCATTCTCTCCCGTCTTGTAACCTCCTGCTGTCCGGCCTTCCTGCCTCTCACCTGTCTCCCCTACAATCTATCCTAAAAGCTGCTGCCAGAATCACTCTACTCTTTCCTAGATCTGTCTCAGCATCTCCCCTCATGAAATCCCTCTCCTGGCTTCCGATCAAATCCCGCATCTCACACTCCATTCTTCTCCTCACTTTTAAAGCTTTACACACTTCTGCCCCTCCTTACATCTCAGCCCTAATTTCTTGTTGTGCACCATCCAGACTCTTGCGTTCTTCTCAAGGATGTCTTCTTTCTACCCGCTTTGTATCTAAAGCCATCTCCCGCCTTAAACCTTTTTCACTGACTGCCCACACCTATGGAATGCCCTTCCCCTCACACCCGACTAGCACCCTCTCTATCCACCTTTCAGACCCACCTTAAGACACACTTGCTTAAAGAAGCATATGAATAGCACTGTGGATATTCTGTACACATGATACATAAAGCTTGGCCCCCTGCAGACGCACTTACCAGAACTCCCTCCTACTGTCTCTGTACGTTCTCCCTACCTACCAATTAGACTGTAAGCTCCTCGGAGCAGGGACTCCTCTTCCTTAATGTTACTTTTATGTCTGAAGCACTTATTCCCATGACCTGTTATTTATATTATCTGTTATTTATTTGATTACCACATGTATTACTACTGTGAAGCGCTATGAACATTAATGGCGCTATATAAATAAAGACATACAGTACAATACAATACAATACAAGAATCAAATGGATTAACAAAAATGAGATAAACACTATTTAATTGATTAGAAACACACCCAGATCTATTTCTGCATGTAGTCCAAAAGGAACAAGGGTTTTCATAGTGTGTATCCACCTTGTTTCTAATCTACAAATCTCATTAATTGTATCTCCTCTTCTCCAATTTGGAGACAGCTTTTCAATTCCTATACAAATTATCCCTGTAGGATTTTAGTTGTGACATTCTTTGAAATGTTTAGAAAGACTATGCTGTAGCAATCCCTTTTGAATGTTTGTAATATGCTCATCAAATCTTAATTTACATTTTCTGTTTGTTCTACCAATGTACTGTTTGTCGCATGGACACTGGATTAAATAAACTACATTAACTGAATCACAAACGATAAAGCTTTTAATAGTGATTTGTTCATTAGTTCTAGTGGAAGAAAAACTCTTGACTTGTTTGTTTTCATGTAAGTTCAATTTACATATTTTACATCTTAAACACTTATGAAATCCTTTAGCATCAAGGAAAGTATGCGTTCCTCTACTTCCTCGCTTACAGAACTTTCCCTTTTCCTTATTAATGGGAACGATGTTGGTTCTTTCTCTTTCGCTTTCATTTTTACTGTGCATGTCTTCCTCCCCCTCTCTAAAAAAGGAGTTGAATTTTCAAGAGGGGCAAATTTATTACTAGAATGAAATCTAGTGAAGTCTTCCACATCTGGTGTTTTATCTCTTTTTTTATTTTTCATATAATGTTCATTTCTTCCAGTTGATCTATCCCTATGTGTGGTATTCTCATTAGATCTAAAAGGTCAGATTCTGCAAAGTTTTTTACCTTCTAATCCTAAAATAGTTTTCACAAAGGCAGACAACTTGAAACGAAAAGTAGCTCCTAGCTGCCTTAAAAACAGAAAGAGAATCACAGGAACACATACTTTCCTTGATGCTAAAGGATTTCATAAGTGTTTAAGATGTAAAATGTGTCAATTGAACTTACACGAAAACAAACAAGTCAAGAGTTTTTTTTTCACTAGAACTATTGAACATATATCCAAACTGCCTGATTTTATCTGCTCATTGTAAGTAGCCAAATTCTATTGTGTATAAAATTGCATTTTAGTACTTCACTATTGTGGCTTCTTTTCATTCTCTATAGGACTACAAGAAGTTGGAACTTTGTTACCATCTTGGACTTCTTCCGTTTATTGGTTATATTATTCATTAATTACTGGTCAACCCGTTTGCGCCCTTTATTCATTTTTTTTTTCTATCTATCTATCTATCTCTATATTTATAAATATATATATATAAAAACGAATAGACGATACCGTTCTGTGTCTAAGGAAATGCTTTTATTTATGCGAGCTTTTGAGATACACTGATCTCTTCTTCCGGCGGTGTTACAATGAATAAAGCAGGCAAAGGTTTACTTAAAATCAGTGCATCTTGGAATGTTATCTGTGCTTATCCCTCCCCCGTGTGTAGATGCGATTTATGACTTGAGGTGTTAAATAGTCCCTGAATGTTAGTGATGTAAGTGTGTGTGTGTGTGTGTGTGTGTGTATGTATGTAAATATAAATGAAAGAAGAGCCCACAGTGTATACAGCTGTCAATGTTCCAAATTGCCAAACAGGGTTCAATTGATAATAAGTAGTTTATTGTACAGTATCATCATACTCATTCAAAAGTCTCAAGACTCTCTTTGCCAGGAAGTGTCCAGGCTGCAACCTTTATACATTCTTGGTTCCTTTGTCTAAAACAGTTACTAGGCAGATTATACTAACCACTCCTTAATTCTTAAACCAATCATATTACAGCTCATTAAACCTGGTTAGAACTGACCTCAAAACCGCTATGAATAGGTACCTGGTACTCACTATCACAAGAATATGGGCGTTACTTTAGGCACAGTCGTAAATCAACTTAGAAACGAAACTCTCATTCACACCAGACACATTCTTACTCACAAAATGGATACTGAAAACAACAGATCACAAAATGGAAACTGAACATCACTTTCAATCCTTATCCAGAGACCCCCCAGTACATTTCAGAAATATATAAACAGTATCTTCATTTTAGCAATATTATTTCGTCAGTCCCTTCTCTTATACTTTTCGAAATCTTCAGTGAGAAATGTATAACTTTATTCTTGCAAAACACGGTATCCTATCCTAGTAGAGAGTATTTCTTTAATATAACCCTCGGTCCGGATCCTCAATCCCTTGGAGTCTCACCCACTCCTTATCCATTCACAGTTGTTTTTCCCTCTCCTGGCAATTATTTATTTGTTGTTGGATCACATCAGGAGGGTATTGTTGTACAAAATAGGTTTCTGTTTGTTCTTCATATATTTATCTTCTTGGAGGGGCTTGGAGGGAATAACATTAATGGTTAGATTGGTTATCAATCCTTTAACGCAAAAGATAACAAGGATTATAACAACAAACACACATACACATATAATCAGCACCACATACAAATTTCGCTTCTAGTAATTTAAACCATGTGCTAAATCCCAAATTCCTGCTATAGAATACCTTTCAAAGTCTTCCAATTTAAACACTATTCTTTTTATACCTAGTATATCATATATAATATCAGCCATATTGTTAGATACTTAGGTACAACATTCTTCTCCACCACTACACAAAAATTTCTGCTCTTATAATTACATTCGTTTTTAACTGTACCAAACTAAAAATAAAGTTGCCTGCACAATACATAGTATAATTACCCTTGATATACCTACATATATCATAATCAAATTTGAGTACTTAGACTTGGGTAATCTGAACAAACAAAATTTTCCCACATTCTATCTCTCTGATCTTCCATTTGATATAAATATATATATACGCATCTTCTGAATAGATATACTGTACTATACTGAAAAATCTATCTAACAATATCATATAAAACCATTGCTAGTTCAGCTCTTCTGTATAAATGGTTAAAAACACATTGGATCTTAAATATCCCTTAATATAGACATGGGTATATAGCTCACGCCTCCTACGGCACTTAAAAAAATATATATATCTACCAATATAACTAAATATAATATTGATACTAAAGCCATCCTATATACTAAATCTAATACTGTAACACATTTCTCTCCTCTGCTATCTTCCAATATCCTAACACACATAGATATAATAGAATATGGAACCCTTTTCATTTTTGTACCCCTTATATTTAGTTACCAGATAAAAATAATAATAATACAAATAACCCTAATAATAACCTAACCAGGATCCACTGATCTATTTAGTAATTTCCAGTCAGAATCCTAAACTATATGTTAGTATCTAAAATATAAAACATAAAAATATAAGGTTAGTAGACAATAATTCAGCTATAATGAATATATAAAAATGTAAAGTTCTTATTCTTTTGATTCTTCAACCATAAAAATCTGGTATAAATGTCTTTTAGTTCTTTTAAAACTTGTGTAAATGTCTTTTGGTTCTTTGAAAAAAAACTTGTTTAAATTTCTTTTGGTTCTTTAAAGACTTCTGTAAATATCTTTGGTAGGGAGACCACTTTACAATGAATCACATGGAAGGTGAGCTTTGCATCTGTTGACAATACTCATCACAGGCTCTTTCATTTGGGCTGTAAGGCATATTTTCTTTTTAAAATGTAACCATCATCCAATCTCGCGTAGATACACTTTCAGATTCTTGTATAGAAACTTTGACCTATAACTTTAACCTGTGTATAGAGAGACTGCAAAAATATTTATTAGTTGCATACAATACTTGCCAATTGTTTCATTACAAATAACATAGTCTTTAATAATTAGTTCCTTTGCACTACTGATACTTTCCATAAGTTTCTCATAGGGAGATCATTTATATCTGAATAGATAATGTCTTATCTATACCCAAGAATAAATTCCTGTAACATTTTCTTTACTACCTGTCTTTGCATCCACATATAGATAGAGATAGATCTTAACTCAACCTAAAAATACCTATCATAACCAATACATATAAAAAATACAAACTGCTGGGTAACACAATACAATTGATCTATAGATTACCAAAAAAAATCTCATGGGCAAAAAATAATTTCTCTGCGAAGGCTTGATAGCTTTACCTACTTTATATTGTCTGCAGATATCTCCCTTCTCTTGTTCACATATAACCCAATTACTATGTGAACAGTATATAACATTAAAAACAATAGCCAGACCGGGAGACTATTGAGTCCTGTCCAAACATATATCATTATAAATAGCCCTCCTTGCTAATCGGCTTTACACTACCAAAAAATCTGGGAAAAAGGGTCTTTGAGATTTATATATGCAGTAATTTTAACATAGCTTCTGCTTATAATAAAAATAGAAAATAGAGAACCCTTAGATATAAAATTTGCGTTTAAAACCTTATACTAGAAACACATATAATTTGCCATCGACTTATGCTGCTGTATATCACTCCGCCAGGAAACATCAATATACCAAATGAACTCTGGATTTCTCAGAGATATATTCTTTAAAATGAGGACTCATACTGTAGGTAAACATTTCAAAATGGGACACCTTAGGAGAGAAAATAGTAAAACATTATAAAATACATCACATATCAGTTAAGCTTACAGTAGAAAAAGTATTATTTTATAGGACTCCACACTAATTCTCTGTACTGCATTCTTTGCGAAACACTGAGTACACTTCAGACATGATACAAATAAAATACTCAGTATTACTCATTTTTATAACCATACACTTTATTTATACCTGATGACACACTCTTTGTATCATTGCAACACTGGGTAACACTTTTAAAACATTACTCTTGTGTATATTACATTATACTACATATTAATCCTAAACATTATACACTAAAGCCATTCTATACTATAAAATAACATATCATACATTATACTCCATAACATACAATACCTCTATAAACAGTCTGCTCAGAACAGAAAAAAAACATTTAACCTACTGTCTTGAGCAACTTGGAAATTAAAAAATGGAGCTTCTCTCTCAGCCCTTTGCAGGCTAAAATTTTCATGGCAAAAACACAACCAAATTTACAAAAATAATAAAAAAACACATATTTCTCACTCATTCTAATAATAAAAAACACAATAGTTTGATCCTATAAACTAAATTAATACAAATTTCTTCTGGAATCAGCTGCACATTCTTTAAACTGTATAATGTGTTGTTATCTAGATTTGAGCAGAGGGAAAAAGAAAAAAATCTCCTGGTTTTAAAACCTCACTCATCTGCAGAACGAATAAACTTTTAAAATTCTACCAATAACTGGGCTAAATATAAAAATAGTAAAGATCAAATGATCTTTTCCCGCTTATGCCCATTTTCCCCCCTCCTGCTTCTTTCCACAGATTCCCAAACCCTCCTTTGTCCATGTAAGGAATCCGCTCCTGGGTTTTGCTGAAACCTTGTCCTTACAGAATGTTCCATTTCAGTTTTATGGCCTTTTAAATGGTAAAAAGTTACTTGACAAAAGAGAAAAGACCAGAAGACAAATAAATGTGTGCATTTCCTTACAGTTAGAAGGAAATGTAATGTTAACTTCTGCATACAGTACATCAATGTCCACTGCTTAAGATTGCAAATGGTAATTTACATGTTCAAATAATGTTTTAAAGAATTGTATTTGTTGCCAAGTGTTGGGATTAGGCAACAGTTTTCAAAGTATCTGAAATATATGACAATAAAGGCAATTGTAAGTTAAGGTGATTTCCCAAGAATATTTATGTAGATAGTATTCTGAAGGCATAATTAAAATACTAATAAAGTAAATACAAATGAACAATCTTTTATGTTAGCTTAATGGTTGAGAAGGCTCACTATGTATAATGCAACAATGTTGTACAGAAAGGAGGATTTCCATATAAATGTCTTATTTTCTAATGTACAGGTATGTGGATGAAAAACATAATGTAAATACTGCATGTTTTAGCATTCTGGGCAGACGTTCCATAAAATTATCTGCCACATTGCCAGCATCTTAGTCTAAATGGGACTATGGATGTTAAATAGAATAAATAATAACACTTTGTTTGCTCGTAGTATTAGAAGATATATAATTTTAAATACATTAGTATCTTTTTAAAATATATATCACTAGCTGAATGTTCCCAGTGTTGCTTGGAAATTCTAAGAAACCAAAGATTTATAAATGGATCATTACATTTTTTAGTTTCTTATTGCAAAATCCCCTTTTAAAACAACATCACCCCAACCCATGATAGTTTTCTTGCCTCTGAGGTCCTGATGTGCTAGATCGAGAGCCTCTAATCTGTGTTTGTGGGACATTGTACACTTACAGTATGACAAACAATGATCTTGGACTCTTGAAGAACCTTGGGTACTCCTGTATTTTTGCTAAGGTTGCAAATTGGATTTTCAGAGTGACAAAGATTAAGTGGTAGTTTGAGGGTTGTGTGATGGGATCGTGTTATTTGTGATGTCATGTTATGTCATCAGTTATGTCACTGCTGATGTCTTTTGTGATGTCCTTTGTGATGTCCCTTGTGATGTGATTTGTGAACTGTGTCCAAACATAGACAAAAACCTTCTAATTGGTCTCAAGAACCATCATGCACAATTTGGTTATGATATTTTAAGAGGTGTCCAAATGCACAGCAAACAGAAAAACAGACAATCAACTTTCCAAAATATAGAGTAGATATGAATGCATTAATAATAAGAGTGTGAAACAATTAATTAATCTTTAAAAAAACTAATTTCACAAACGTATCATACAAATTGGTAAATTGATGCATATCTATTACAAAGAGACATGGACTAAAGTATGATCTTTAAATATATGGCAAGTAACATACAATAAAAAATCAAAAAAAGCAACCAATTAAAATAGTACAGGCAGTCCTCGGTTATCCAACGGAATCTGTTCTGGAAGTAGCGTTGGATTGTGAAACCGTTGTAAAGTGAGCCCCATGTTAATCAGTGGCAGTGACGGCGCATTCCGGCATCGAAAAATGGCCCATAGGGTTGTATTGTAAAGCGTTGGATATGCCATTCATTGTAAAGTGAAATGTTGGATAGCGAGGACTACCTGTAATGGAATATCATGAAATAGTTAACATGGTTTCTGAAGTAAAGATAGAAACTGCTGATAAAAAGGGAAAACACTAGAAACTACTGTAGCTTAAGCTGAAATCAGGCCTTATAATTGTTCCAAATCATAGCTATTATACATCCCTAATGCCTGACAGATCCTTAACATTTGTTTTGTAATGAAAAGCAATAAATGGATGATTTTATGAAGATTTGACTCCTGCCCAAGCCAAGCCAAGTGAGTGTTTACGCTCTGTTTTCTTTGTTCTGATGTTATGAAGCTTTTGAGCCTGCTAGAAGCATTCATGAGGATTTTCCGGGTTAGCACATGTTGAAGTTCTGGATTGGAAAAAAAAAGGAAACTGTAAATTATTGAGACCATATTAATAGTGAACTCTCAAAGGGAATCCTATGGCATGACAATAAACTAATCAGTAATGCTTAGTCTGTACTATAATAATTACATTTGATCTTTATTTAGTGTGAACATTATTTAGTGATTCAAAATGAAGATGTACAGACAAGTGAACTCATAGGAAAAATAAACATTCTACTGTAACTCGAATGAAGTTACAGTTTAAAAAGCATGTTAGGATTAGTAACTTAACAAAATAGTACACTAGCACTGTAAACTGTCAATGTAAAATACTTGCGGGTGCTGAACTCAAGGGGAGATGCCCAGAACATTGAAATCAATCATTCTCATCTTGAGAAAGGTTCACTGCACTAGACCGAAATGTTGGGGTTTGAATAAAGCGCATACGCAAGATAAACGAATCTGGAGTGATACTTGTTTTTGATATGAAGGAAATGAGACTTAAACAGGCAACAGGAGTAACTGCAGGTGAATTGAAGAGCAAGGTGGTGAGTAAGTACGTTTTCATTATAGGATGAGGTGTTTTCAGAATATTAAAATTGTTTATATGAAAAAGTGGATATTGAGTTTTTAAGCCGAGGAGAGAACGAGTAGAATAAAAAAATAATAACGTTAAAAACATAAATAAATGTGGACACAAGTGCTGGATTCCATATGGAAATATTTTAACAGTAGACACTATAATTTGTCAACGGTGACTAAAATATTTTACAAGCTTTAAGCCTGCAGGAAACAGAAATGTCTACGTTTCACCTGTTCAGGACACTACACATGTTTAGTGATAGGCTTGTCCCTATAGTAATCAAGCACAGTTTTTATTATTATTAATATAATGTATTTATAACTTGCAAATATATTTTGCTGCACAGTACAATAGGGTTGGTGGACGAAAACAATAACATTTCAAATATTAAAATACATTGGTACGGAGACTTCCGGGGACGTCATCGGGAATGGAAGTCTAGAGCGGTAGCTTCAGGGACCCTCACAAGCATAATATTAAGAAAAACACGTTTCTAATTATATCATTGGAGCCTAACACTAACCTGTAGCGACATAACCGACCCAGGATGTTCATCAAATTCAAGATGCCCTCAGCTCAGGAGTTTACATAATTCTTCGGTGGAACTCAGGGTGCTACCAGCCAGGGGCATGAGGGGAGGGTAGGGGATGAGACACATGCTGAGGCGAAGCAGATGGAGGAGACAAAGGGTGGCGAAGAGGTCACCAGAACTTACATGGAAGAACTTTTCCAAAAAATGGCCCAAAAAATGACAGAGACCTTTCAGTCTGACCTTCGCTCAGCCGTTAAAGAGCTTAAAGAGGAGATTACAACACTGAATCGTTGGACCACGGACTTGGAAACAAAGATGGATGAGTCCCTCCAAATGCAAGGCAGTACCTACGATGAAATACTCGAACTAAGTTTTAGAATTAAACTACTTAAAGAGGGGCAGGAGGCCCTTAAAAATAGAGAAAGGAGACAGAACATCCGAACTCAAAATATTCCGGAGTCCATTCCCGCCAATGAACTAGGACCATACCTCAGCAGATTATTTACAACTCTGGATCCATCCCTGGAGGAGAGTGAAATCCAAATGGACCGTGCCCACGGGGCTTTAGGACCCAGTTCAGATGATCCCAGAAGATGAAGGGACGTTACAATAAAAATGCATCATTATACTACCAAGGAATGGCTCATTAGATGCTGCAGAGAAAAGGGGAACATACCCCTTGAGAACAACAATTTGAAAATCTTTAACGACCTCTCCAGAGTCACGTTAGCAAGAAGGTGCGAGCTGAAGCCACTCACCTCCCTCCTAAGAGAAAGGGGAATAAAATACCACTGGGGGTTCCCATTTATATTAATGCTCTTCAAGGATGACGCTCGTCATACGTCTACCAACCCATGCCTCAGTAAATGTGGTGTGTTTCCTCAATCATGTTGTGGTATTTAAAGAGTGAGGCACACACCTGCGGTTCCTTCTCCCCAATTACGCTGGCCAGAATAACAAAAGCCTTTGACCAACTGCCTTTTTTCCGTGTCCTCTTTCTTCACCTCCCCTTTCTTTGCCGATCTAGCCAATGCGTGCCTATAGCCTGGAAGCAGAGATAATATCTCCACATATTCCCCTGCCCAAATCGTGTCCTTAAATTCTTTAAGTAAATGTTTGCCCAATGAGCTGGGTTTGGACGTGTAGGAGGTCATATATGCCGCGTCGGGCATACTCTTCTCCGCAGCTGGTGCATTCGAAGTGGATGCCACCGGAGGGGGGGGGGGGTAAATGTGGAAGGTAGCGATTCCTCCTGTGTGGCCTTCCCCACAGACCCCTGCGCTGTGTCACAAGCTACCTGACCCAATGGCTAATGGCAAATAACCCATGGCTATTGATGGCTTTAACGCTGTGCTGGCGCTATGACTGGCGTTATAACTGGTGCTGTGCTCAATGCTGACGTTGCGACTGCTGCTGGTGATTGTCCTGGTGCAGGTGTTGTTGCTCCAATATAATCTCCTGTGCCCCCTGGGGACAGGGCTTGCCTTATGCAAACAACGCTGTCTCCATAATCTGTGATCAGGCACTCAAGGGTGACTCACCACGATCACTCAAGGAGGCATATTCCCAGCTAGCCATTTGGGAGGGAAACACATGCTGTCTAACCCCGTGTCAGGTGTTGTTTGCCGCATACCTTTTTTCTGTCACTTCTGCGCCTGTTTGCGCGTTGCCCAGGGCAGCGTTATGGGCCACCTGTCGGAATCCGCACTGGCTGCCTCCTCACCCCTGCCTCTGTCAAAGGGCCTCCCTTGGCATCCGCCGTGTCCTCGTGCTGTCAACGACCTACTACCAACACTGGGTGGCGATGGTGACTGCGCCTCAGCCAAATGCTACAGAATCGACCCTGAGCCAGATGTGACCTCATCGCCATCTGAAATGACAGAATGAGAGTGCCTCGACACCCTACCCACCGGCCTGTCCGTGACTGCCGATGGTCTCAAAAACCTCTGCGTCGACATGTCCTCTGGCAACCTTGATGTGGGTCGCCACCCCACTTGCAGACTTACGGGGCCATGCGTCCACACAGACGGGTGCCCATCTTATCCCCTCAACCAGTCCTGCCCGCCAGCCCGACCTTGTCTGCTCACAAGGCCTTGTCCGCTCGTATGACCTTGTCCGCCCCTTGCTCTGTGGATGAGCGTCAATAGCTGCCGCTGGAGCCAGAGTTCCTCCTTGCTTCTCGCCTCCCGACTCCGCCTGCAGCTGTATTATTTGGTCTATGAAAGACATTATTACAGATGTGCTATGTGTCAATGCAATATTAGAGGTGGGTTTGCATTTTGTCCCAATTTTGTGGAGAATAAAGTATGTGTGCTGTTTATCCAATTGTCATATGTGTGTGTAGGGAGTATAGTGCGGTCAACAAAGGTAACCCTGAATCCAGACAAAAACAGAATTGTTACTCGAACAAAGTACCAATCTGATTGAAAGAAACATGAGATGATAATGTTAACATCGGTATGAGGGATATCTTGATAGCAGACGGACCCCATTCCCTGCACGCCTGTGCTCAGCGGACCCCATTCCCTGCACGCCTGTGCTCAGCGGACCCCATTCCCTGCACGCCTGTGCTCAGCGGACCCCATTCCCTGCACGCCTGTGCTCAGCGGACCCCATTCCCTGCACGCCTGTGCTCAGCGGACCCCATTCCCTGCACGCATGTGCTCAGCGGACCCCATTCCCTGCACGCCTGTGCTCAGCGGACCCCATTCCCTACACGCCTGTGCTCAGCGGACCCCATTCCCTGCACACCTGTGCTCAGCGGACCCCATTCCCTGCACGCCTGTGCTCAGCGGACCCCATTCCCTGCACGCCTGTGCTCAGCGGACCCCATTCCCTGCACGCCTGTGCTCAGCGGACCCCATTCCCTGCACGCCTGTGCTCAGCGGACCCTATTCCCTGCACGCATGTGCTCAGCGGACCCCATTCCCTGCACGCCTGTGCTCAGCGGACCCCATTCCCTACACGCCTGTGCTCAGCGGACCCCATTCCCTGCACACCTGTGCTCAGCGGACCCCATTCCCTGCACGCCTGTGCTCAGCGGACCCCATTCCCTGCACGCCTGTGCTCAGCGGACCCCATTCCCTGCACGCCTGTGCTCAACGGACCCCATTCCCTGCACGCCTGTGCTCAGCGGACCCCATTCCCTGCACGCCTGTGCTCAGCAGACCCCATTCCCTGCACGCCTGTGCTCAGCGGACCCCATTCCCTGCACGCCTGTGCTCAGCGGACCCCATTCCCTGCACGCCTGTGCTCAGCGAACCCCATTCCCTGCACGCCTGTGCTCAGCGGACCCCATTCCCTGCACGCCTGTGCTCAGCGGACCCCATTCCCTGCACACCTGTGCTCAGCAGACCCCATTCTCTGCACGTCTGGCCCCGCATCCAACCATAACGCAAGGTTAGGGTTTTTTTTTTTAATTCTTCATATATATACATAAATATCTACATATATATCCATATATGTAAATAAACACACCCAGATCATGCCTTTCCCTTCCAGCACCTCCTACATTCATAGGTAACCCACCGACACTTTAGCCAGCGTGCTACGTACAGATACTTCAGAACGTATAAACTAAAATTCTCGCCATAATTTAAAACCTCATAATGTTACGGTCCCTGACCTGCATATGCAGCATACTCGCTCTAGTGATTGTCTTATAGGCTGTTTAAAGACCCTGGAGGGGACCCCAGCCTACAAGACCCAATACAAAAATACCTGTGGTAATTAACTCCTCCCCATCCCAACACTTGTACCCAACCAGCATGTGGCCAATTGACTCCTCCCATTTATTTATTTTTGCAAATGAGATTATGGAGGAGGGGTGTTACTTGGGCCATGTGCTAGACAGGAAGTGTTTTAATTTTGTTTATAATATAAGTATATAAAGTGTATATATATGTAGCCCATCGACCCCCCCAACCTCATATCGGGTACTCTAGGGTGTTTCTTGGTCTGGCTATGTGTCTGAGTGTGGTGCATGCCTGCTGGCAACAGGAGGGCCTGAGTCTCCCGTTGTGACTTGGGGGACAACAGGACAGGTTTTTGGGGTGGATGCCTTCGTTCTCCTCAATGGTGCAGCACCTCCATCTGTAGTAAGCCCCAGGGATATGGGGTGGAATCCCTACCGCAGAATCCCCTCCCAGGGACGAGAGATTCCAGTCTCACACACTCAAAGTCTCTTTTAAATAGCAGCAGCTCTTTATTAGCTTCTCAGCAGCAAGCAGACAATGCAGGATATACAAACCAGCCAGCTGTCCTCCTTCCGGATGTTCCCTGCCTCCACTCTGGGCCTAGGGCCACCCAGAGTGGGGCTAGCTCTTCCCTCGCCCCCTAAGCAGGGTGAGAGGTATTTGGTCCACCTAACTCTAGCAGCTCTACTCTGCAGTCGCTAACTCACTCACTACTCTACTCTAGCCAACTCCTACTCTACTGGTCACTCTAAATAGGAAATTGCACTGCCATAAGTAGATTCAGCAGGCACCACCCCTGTGTCTCTTGATTGGACACAGGGTCAGGTAACCTACCTTCACCAATTCAGGGCAAGTGCTTGAGGTTGGGGAAACCCATGATAACTACTGGCAAACCTGCCCTTACACAGGGATTACTTCCAGGAGAAGGATAGAAATATAGCCTATAAACTTACCAGGGCTACATATATATATGTAGTGGGTGGTGTTACTGGGTGTCGGAGCACCCAACAGGTACTACAAGTGCACCAACTATAAACACATTAGTGGGGAAGCACTGTCTCACACATTTGGGTGGGAGTTTCTACTCGTGGACACCGGGGTGGATGAGTGCCCGAGGGCCCCTCAGAAATTTGTGGAACTATCTCGCTAGTGTGTGGACACGGGGTTGGTGGTTACTGGAGGGCATGGAGGGTGGAGTCACTACGATTACCAACTCAGATACACCCCAGGCTCCCAGTAGCGGAGGCTCAGGCCTCCTGTGAGCCGCAGGTAAAGCAGCACATTAACCGTAGCCGCCATATCTCCCAGGGGGAGGGGGAAGATGCGCTACATGTAATTCGCTCAAATAGTGTTTACCTCAATCGCAGCCTCGCCATGTATCTTCTATTAAGCTGAAAATTCTCCCCAGGGCAAATTTCCTGTGGCTAAGGCTCAAGGACCCTTTTCACTAATTCTCTGTCTTTGCCTCATGTGAAGACAATTCAGAAGCATCAGGCAACTTAAAGAAATATGGAGATATGTATTCTGGTATTACTCAAAAAGACAGGAAAAAGAATGAATAGGTCTGTAGCAGGGGGGAACCTACTACCAGCCAAGCCTGTTGGACCTCGAACAGCAGGGGTTAACACAAGTGATTAACAAGCACCAGCTGAAGCCTGTCAGGAAGGCCTTTAAAAGTCGACAGCCACAGCACACTGGCTATTGCTGGGAAGAGTTACTGTGTCCTGCTGAGGCAGAGTACAGATCTCAGGTATACCGTAGGTCCATGACCAGGAAAAAGAAACCTGTTTGTATATACATTATGTAAATAGACTCATGTGCTGGAATGTCTTTTGGAAAGTTGTATGTTGCTGGTGACCTGTTATAGCTGAATAAATGCCTTTACTTGTTAAACAAATTCCAAATCACCTGGATTTACCTGTTTGCATCACCTACACTTGATGTTTGAAGTAGGGTGCTAGAAGCGGCCCTTGGATTTCGAAGGGGCCCCTGGAGACCAAAATAGAATTTTTTTCAATAATTCCTACAATAGCAGGGCTAGCACCTGCAATAGCAGGCCCAACAAACAGAGAAGCAGTCTCAGCAAAAAGAGTTCCTCCAACTGCTGACTAAAGCCCTGTCCTTGGACAGAACAGAGCTGCCAGGCAAACCGCCATCTCTGCTGCATAAAATGAAGGTGACAGAGGATCCAGAGGCATTCCTTCTGACCTATTAGCGTGGAAAAGTTTTAAAAGCATGAATCTGGTAATACTGACGGACTGTATACAAGTAAAAAAGGCAACGTTTAAAAAAAGCGAAATTAGAGTTCCATCGAACTTCATCCTTACAGTATCTTTTGCTGCTCGATTTCAAAGTTTCTTTTCTTGAATTTTTTTTAACAGGGTATGCTATTAATTCTGGTACTGCGCATGCGTCAACTTGCGCTACACTATATGCTGCATGTCAACAATCATACTGTACACTACTGTAGTGTAATTGGGAATTAAAGCTAAGACTGTATAGTGTAACACTGTACTATATAGTACAGTAGATTATATTTACCTTAATTATAAACTTTGACAACCGGGTGGAGATGAGCCAATGTCAGAGGTGTATTGTGCGTAGAATCTGGCGTCACTCATGTTGTCTGCATTATAGTTGGCAGGTGACTGGTGGTTGTGAGACGGGGCCAGGTAGCAATGATTATAATCAGGCGGGTTCACTAGGTTTTCAGTGACGGTCAGCCAGCTATTGCAATCGTATTGGCAAGATGTGGTGTATTTTGCGTAGAAGCTGGGGTCACTCATGTTGTCTGCATTATAGTTGACAGTTGACTGCTGAAGCCGGTAGTCAGATGGGGCCAGGTAGCAATCATTGTTGACAGGTGGGGTCAGGTAGCAAGGATTGTAATCAGACGGGTTCACTAGGTTTTCAGTGACATCAGTGATGGTCAGCCCGTTATTGCAATAGTATTGGCAAGCCAGGGTTGGTACATTGCGGGGTCAGGAAATATTTTTTTTTAAATGGATTAAACCTTGTCGACCTTGTCTGCTCACAAGGCCTTGTCCGCTCGTATGACCTTGTCCGCCCCTTGCTCTGTGGATGAGCGTCAATAGCTGCCGCTGGAGCCAGAGTTCCTCCTTGCTTCTCGCCTCCCGACTCCGCCTGCAGCTGTATTATTTGGTCTATGAAAGACATTATTACAGATGTGCTATGTGTCAATGCAATATTAGAGGTGGGTTTGCATTTTGTCCCAATTTTGTGGAGAATAAAGTATGTGTGCTGTTTATCCAATTGTCATATGTGTGTGTAGGGAGTATAGTGCGGTCAACAAAGGTAACCCTGAATCCAGACAAAAACAGAATTGTTACTCGAACAAAGTACCAATCTGATTGAAATAAACATGAGATGATAATGTTAACATCGGTATGAGGGATATCTTGATAGCAGACGGACCCCATTCCCTGCACGCCTGTGCTCAGCGGACCCCATTCCCTGCACGCCTGTGCTCAGCGGACCCCATTCCCTGCACGCCTGTGCTCAGCGGACCCCATTCCCTGCACGCCTGTGCTCAGCGGACCCCATTCCCTGCACGCCTGTGCTCAGCGGACCCCATTCCCTGCACGCATGTGCTCAGCGGACCCCATTCCCTGCACGCCTGTGCTCAGCGGACCCCATTCCCTACACGCCTGTGCTCAGCGGACCCCATTCCCTGCACACCTGTGCTCAGCGGACCCCATTCCCTGCACGCCTGTGCTCAGCGGACCCCATTCCCTGCACGCCTGTGCTCAGCGGACCCCATTCCCTGCACGCCTGTGCTCAACGGACCCCATTCCCTGCACGCCTGTGCTCAGCGGACCCCATTCCCTGCACGCCTGTGCTCAGCAGACCCCATTCCCTGCACGCCTGTGCTCAGCGGACCCCATTCCCTGCACGCCTGTGCTCAGCGGACCCCATTCCCTGCACGCCTGTGCTCAGCGAACCCCATTCCCTGCACGCCTGTGCTCAGCGGACCCCATTCCCTGCACGCCTGTGCTCAGCGGACCCCATTCCCTGCACACCTGTGCTCAGCAGACCCCATTCTCTGCACGTCTGGCCCCGCATCCAACCATAACGCAAGGTTAGGGTTTTTTTTTTTAATTCTTCATATATATACATAAATATCTACATATATATCCATATATGTAAATAAACACACCCAGATCATGCCTTTCCCTTCCAGCACCTCCTACATTCATAGGTAACCCACCGACACTTTAGCCAGCGTGCTACGTACAGATACTTCAGAACGTATAAACTAAAATTCTCGCCATAATTTAAAACCTCATAATGTTACGGTCCCTGACCTGCATATGCAGCATACTCGCTCTAGTGATTGTCTTATAGGCTGTTTAAAGACCCTGGAGGGGACCCCAGCCTACAAGACCCAATACAAAAATACCTGTGGTAATTAACTCCTCCCCATCCCAACACTTGTACCCAACCAGCATGTGGCCAATTGACTCCTCCCATTTATTTATTTTTGCAAATGAGATTATGGAGGAGGGGTGTTACTTGGGCCATGTGCTAGACAGGAAGTGTTTTAATTTTGTTTATAATATAAGTATATAAAGTGTATATATATGTAGCCCATCGACCCCCCCAACCTCATATCGGGTACTCTAGGGTGTTTCTTGGTCTGGCTATGTGTCTGAGTGTGGTGCATGCCTGCTGGCAACAGGAGGGCCTGAGTCTCCCGTTGTGACTTGGGGGACAACAGGACAGGTTTTTGGGGTGGATGCCTTCGTTCTCCTCAATGGTGCAGCACCTCCATCTGTAGTAAGCCCCAGGGATATGGGGTGGAATCCCTACCGCAGAATCCCCTCCCAGGGACGAGAGATTCCAGTCTCACACACTCAAAGTCTCTTTTAAATAGCAGCAGCTCTTTATTAGCTTCTCAGCAGCAAGCAGACAATGCAGGATATACAAACCAGCCAGCTGTCCTCCTTCCGGATGTTCCCTGCCTCCACTCTGGGCCTAGGGCCACCCAGAGTGGGGCTAGCTCTTCCCTCGCCCCCTAAGCAGGGTGAGAGGTATTTGGTCCACCTAACTCTAGCAGCTCTACTCTGCAGTCGCTAACTCACTCACTACTCTACTCTAGCCAACTCCTACTCTACTGGTCACTCTAAATAGGAAATTGCACTGCCATAAGTAGATTCAGCAGGCACCACCCCTGTGTCTCTTGATTGGACACAGGGTCAGGTAACCTACCTTCACCAATTCAGGGCAAGTGCTTGAGGTTGGGGAAACCCATGATAACTACTGGCAAACCTGCCCTTACACAGGGATTACTTCCAGGAGAAGGATAGAAATATAGCCTATAAACTTACCAGGGCTACATATATATATGTAGTGGGTGGTGTTACTGGGTGTCGGAGCACCCAACAGGTACTACAAGTGCACCAACTATAAACACATTAGTGGGGAAGCACTGTCTCACACATTTGGGTGGGAGTTTCTACTCGTGGACACCGGGGTGGATGAGTGCCCGAGGGCCCCTCAGAAATTTGTGGAACTATCTCGCTAGTGTGTGGACACGGGGTTGGTGGTTACTGGAGGGCATGGAGGGTGGAGTCACTACGATTACCAACTCAGATACACCCCAGGCTCCCAGTAGCGGAGGCTCAGGCCTCCTGTGAGCCGCAGGTAAAGCAGCACATTAACCGTAGCCGCCATATCTCCCAGGGGGAGGGGGAAGATGCGCTACATGTAATTCGCTCAAATAGTGTTTACCTCAATCGCAGCCTCGCCATGTATCTTCTATTAAGCTGAAAATTCTCCCCAGGGCAAATTTCCTGTGGCTAAGGCTCAAGGACCCTTTTCACTAATTCTCTGTCTTTGCCTCATGTGAAGACAATTCAGAAGCATCAGGCAACTTAAAGAAATATGGAGATATGTATTCTGGTATTACTCAAAAAGACAGGAAAAAGAATGAATAGGTCTGTAGCAGGGGGGAACCTACTACCAGCCAAGCCTGTTGGACCTCGAACAGCAGGGGTTAACACAAGTGATTAACAAGCACCAGCTGAAGCCTGTCAGGAAGGCCTTTAAAAGTCGACAGCCACAGCACACTGGCTATTGCTGGGAAGAGTTACTGTGTCCTGCTGAGGCAGAGTACAGATCTCAGGTATACCGTAGGTCCATGACCAGGAAAAAGAAACCTGTTTGTATATACATTATGTAAATAGACTCATGTGCTGGAATGTCTTTTGGAAAGTTGTATGTTGCTGGTGACCTGTTATAGCTGAATAAATGCCTTTACTTGTTAAACAAATTCCAAATCACCTGGATTTACCTGTTTGCATCACCTACACTTGATGTTTGAAGTAGGGTGCTAGAAGCGGCCCTTGGATTTCGAAGGGGCCCCTGGAGACCAAAATAGAATTTTTTTCAATAATTCCTACAATAGCAGGGCTAGCACCTGCAATAGCAGGCCCAACAAACAGAGAAGCAGTCTCAGCAAAAAGAGTTCCTCCAACTGCTGACTAAAGCCCTGACCTTGGACAGAACAGAGCTGCCAGGCAAACCGCCATCTCTGCTGCATAAAATGAAGGTGACAGAGGATCCAGAGGCATTCCTTCTGACCTATTAGCGTGGAAAAGTTTTAAAAGCATGAATCTGGTAATACTGACGGACTGTATACAAGTAAAAAAGGCAACGTTTAAAAAAAGCGAAATTAGAGTTCCATCGAACTTCATCCTTACAGTATCTTTTGCTGCTCGATTTCAAAGTTTCTTTTCTTGAATTTTTTTTAACAGGGTATGCTATTAATTCTGGTACTGCGCATGCGTCAACTTGCGCTACACTATATGCTGCATGTCAACAATCATACTGTACACTACTGTAGTGTAATTGGGAATTAAAGCTAAGACTGTATAGTGTAACACTGTATAGTACAGTAGATTATATTTACCTTAATTATAAACTTTGACAACCGGGTGGAGATGAGCCAATGTCAGAGGTGTATTGTGCGTAGAAGCTGGCGTCACTCATGTTGTCTGCATTATAGTTGGCAGGTGACTGGTGGTTGTGAGACGGGGCCAGGTAGCAATGATTATAATCAGGCGGGTTCACTAGGTTTTCAGTGACGGTCAGCCAGCTATTGCAATCGTATTGGCAAGATGTGGTGTATTTTGCGTAGAAGCTGGGGTCACTCATGTTGTCTGCATTATAGTTGACAGTTGACTGCTGAAGCCGGTAGTCAGATGGGGCCAGGTAGCAATCATTGTTGACAGGTGGGGTCAGGTAGCAAGGATTGTAATCAGACGGGTTCACTAGGTTTTCAGTGACATCAGTGATGGTCAGCCCGTTATTACAATAGTATTGGCAAGCCAGGGTTGGTACATTGCGGGGTCAGGAAATATTTTTTTTAAAATGGATTAAAACCGATCTTTCTCCTTTTGAAGTTGCCACCAGCAAGATGCTGGCAAAACCTGAGAGTACAGACCAAAAACCCCTGCTATCTCTCTCAGCAGGGGCAGTGCGAAAAAAGCAATCCTCATTAGTTAAAGCTTGCCTTATCGAATGCTTCCACCCACGATGGTTAGGTGAAAATTTGAAAAAAATCGTAGTTCTCAAGATATGATGGTATATCTCTGCTAAAGTCGCCTTCTTATCTGTTTCAGCATTAATTGCAGAAAATATTAAATATGCGTAACTGGCGTTCGTTTTTTGAATAAAGACTTGGCATGATATTGAGTGTACAGGTTTAGTCTATTCAGCAATTGTGCCGGCATAGCAATTGAGAATAATGTGCCCAGCATTTTGCTTAGATACTTCAATTATGAAAACGCCTAAATTTGATAACGTCTTCAGCATCTTCAACGACCAAAGTCATTTTACAATGGATCACTGTGGTGGACTCTCTTTGTATCTGGGTTTTAAACACCTGCAAATTGACATTGTATAGTACAGTAACTGTACTACAGTATACCCTGGATAGTACAAACGGGATTTATTGTGCCACCTGGTGGATACGCGAATAACTGCACCCAAACAAATCAGAATCCAGGTAATTCAAAGAAATCAACAACGCTAAACACAGGTGTGATTGGTTTGATTGGCTGTGTTAATAACGCTAGCGCTCGCCGAGAATAGCGAGTGAATCACGCTTGGAATACAGCAGACTTTACAAAAACGGCTCAGAGAAATGTTCGAATAACGGCCGCTGCATCTGTAAAACCTTTTTATAGATGTAAGAAATCCAGTTCAGTGATATAATTATATTGTAATATGTGTGAATTTGGTATCAAGACAAAATGTCAAAGTATACAGTATATTATATGATTTGCAATGATTCTTTCTTTCTTTGTTATATTCTGGTAAAATTCAGTTATATTGGGGTTATATAATTAGTTATATTGGGAGTGCAGGTCCAGCGGTGCTGAGTTCTCTATAGAGTAGTCCTGTCAGGTGACATTTGATTGACTATGGATAACTGGTTAGAGCTGATACAACCGGAAGAGGCTATGGCAGTAAGTTGGATTAATAAGGAGTTCTCTCCAGAAGACATGCCATATTAGGTTATTCTCTGTATGGGCACGTGGGCAGTTCCTCATCAGATGACATCAGTTTGAAGCTGTAGGACCTTATCTGGAATAGAATTAGATAGCAAGACAATATGCAGAAATAATAATGTGTTACGCCGGTGCTGCCCGCAAACCAGACTTGTCCCTTATACTGAGGTGGGGACGTATATGAGCACGCATCCGCAGAAGAAGGAGCGTGTCCAGAGTGTGGTGTTTTGGCGTTGTCAGGCAAGGTGGGAATAGGTGTAGCAATACTTGCCGGTACCGGTACAGAAGAGATGAGGTCGTTGCCGTTAGCCAAAGTCAGGGAGAGAGAAGATCCGGGAGGTCGAGGTCCAAGCTGTGGTCGAGGAATGAGAGAAGCAGCGTAGTCGAGGGATGAGAGAAGCAGCAAGGTCAAGTGGAGGACTCAGGATGCTCAGATGCAAAGAAAGATTGTGGTGGTAGGGGACTCCATTATTAGGAAGGTAGATAGGGCAATCTGCTGCCGGGACCGCATGAACCGAACAGTTTGTTGTCTCCCGGGAGCTCGGGTTCGGCACATTGCGGATCGGGTAGACAGATTGTTGGGGGGGGCTGGGATTGACCCGGCGGTCTTGGTACATGTTGGCACCAATGACAAAGTTAGAGAAAGATGGAGGGTCCTAAAAAATGATTACAGGGATCTAGGCCAAAAGCTTAAGGCAAGGACTTCCAAGGTAGTATTTTCTGAAATACTACCAGTGCCATGCGCTACCGCAGGGGGATAATCAGAGATCAGGGAGGTTAATGCATGGCTAAGAAAGTGGTGTAGGAAGGAGGGGTTTGGGTTTTTAGAGCACTGGGACTCCTTTTCTGAGAGGTGCCATCTATATTCTAGGGACGGATTGCACCTCAATGAAGAGGGATCTTCTGTGCTAGGGGGGAGAATGCTAAAAAGGTTGGAGGAGATTTTAAACTAGGATGGAGGGGGGAGGGGAATGAAACAGATAATGAACTAAATGGAATAGATGAGGATACAAGGTGGTATTAAGGTAGAATGGGGGCAAGTGCAAGTTTGACAAGCAGTGAGATACCCATAGTAAATAGAGATAATACTAGAAAACTTCTAAAGACTAAACCAAGTGGAAGCAGAAAGGAAGGAGCAGATAAGATAATAGTACAGGCTGAAAAAAAATTAAATGCATGCTTGCTAATGCAAGAAGCCTGACAGATAAAATGGGGGAGCTTGAATTAATAGCTACAAGGGAGCAGTATGATATCATAGGCATTACTGAAAAATGGTGGGATGAAACTCATGACTGGACAGTTAATTTAAAGGGATATTCTCTTTTTCGGAAGGATCGAACAAATAGAAGGGGAGGTGGAGTATGTCTATATGTTAAACCAGATCTAAAACCTATTATAAGGGATGATGTCTATGAAGGGAATGATGAAAATGTAGAGACCTTGTGAATAGAATTTAGCAGTGGAGGTAAAAGTATAAAGAAAATGTTTGTGGGAATATGCTATAAACCACCAAATATCTGTGAGATTGAGGAAGCTAAAATACATTTGCAAATGGAGAAGGCATCAAAATTGGGTCATGTTTGCATAATGGGGGATTTTAATTATCCAGACATAGACTGGGGCAATGAGATTAGCGTTACAACAAAAGGAAACAGGTTTGTGGGGGTGCTTAAAGATAATTATATGACCCAAATTATTGAGGAACCAACCAGGAGAGGGGCAGTTCTGGATTTGGTCATATCAAACAATGTAGAAGTAATAACAAATATTCAAGTTCTGTTGGGTAACAGTGATCATAACATGGTCTCATTTGAAATAAATGATCAAAAAACAGATTACTTGGGTTAAACAAAAACTTTAAACTTTAGAAAGGCAGATTTTAATAAATTGAGGTATAATCTAGTAGTAATACAATGGGATGATGTTTTTGCAGGGAAAAATGTAGAAGATAAATGGGCAGTCTTTAAAACATTGTTAGAAAAGCACACATCAGTGTATACCCTTGGGTAATAAGTATAAAAGAAATAAGTCAAAACCAATGTGGCTAAATAAACAGGTAGGGGAGGAAATGGACAAGAAGAGGAAGGCGTTTAGATTATTTAAGTCAGAATGGACAGAGACATCGTATCAGAATTATAAGGAATGTAACAAAAGGGCAATTAAATTAGCAAAAATGGATAATGAAAAAAGGACTGCAATAGAAAGTAAGGTCAACCCTAAAAAGTTCTATAAGTACCTTAATAACAAAAAAATGAGAAAAGAAAATATAGGACCCTTTCAGTGTGAGATGGGTAGGCAGATTATTGGAGATAAGGAAAAAGCAGAGGTAATAAAAACATTCTTTGCCTCTGTGTTTACCAGGGAAGAATCAAGTTCAATAGTAGCGCCACAGGAGGAAGCCACAACCTCCATATTAATGAACAATTGGTTAACTGAGGAAGAAGTTCATAAGCGACTTGAAAAAATTAAAGTAAATAAGGCACCTGGCCCCGATGGCATACATCCAAGACTTCTCAAGGAGTTAAGCTCAGTAATAGCAAAACCATTATATTTAATATTCAAGGACTCAATTTCCACCAGCTCAGTACCACAAGATTGGCGTAAAGCAGATGTGGTGCTATATTTAAAAAGGGAGCTAGATCACACCCGGGAATTACAGACCTGTAAGCCTGACTTCAATAGTAGGGAAACTACTTGAAGGTTTAATACGGGATAATATTCAGGAATACCTAATGGAAAACAAAATTATTAGTAATAGTCAGCATGGATTTATGAAGGATAGATCTTGCCAAACTAACCTTATTTGTTTCTTTGAGGAGGTAAGTAGGAATTTAGACCAGGGTAATGCAGTTGATGTGGTCTACTTAGATTTTGCAAAGGCTTTTGATACGGTTTCACACAAGAGGTTGGTGTACAAAATAAAGAAAATTGGACTCAGTAATAATATATGCACCTGGATTGAAAACTGGTTAAAGGACAGACAACAGAGGGTTGTCATAAATGGAACTTTTTCAGGTTGGGCTAAAGTCGTGAGTGGAGTACCTCAAGGATCGGTATTGGGACACCTGCTTTTTAACTTGTTTATTAATGACCTTGAGGTTGGGATCGAGAGCAAAGTCTCCATCTTTGCTGATGATACTAAATTGTGTAAGTTAATAGAATCAGAGCAAGATGTAATTTCTCTTCAGAAGGACTTGGAGAGACTTGAAACATGGGCAGGTAAATGGCAAATGAGGTTTAATACAGATAAATGTAAGGTTATGCATTTGGGATGCAAGAATAAAAAGGCGGCTTACAAATTAAATGGAGAAATATTGGGGGAATCCTTGATGGAGAAGTATTTAGGAGTGCTTGTAGACAGCAGGCTTAGCAATAGTGCCCAATGTCATCCAGTAGCTGCAAAGGCAAACAAGATCTTATCTTGCATCAAACGGGCAATGGATGGAAGGGAAGTAAACATAATTATGCCCCTTTACAAAGCATTAGTAAGACCACACCTTGAATATGGAGTACAATTTTGGGCACCAATCCTAAGAAAATACATTATGGAACTAGAGAGAGTGCAGAGAAGAGCCACCAAATTATTAAAGGGGATGGAAATTCTAACTTATGAGGAGAGGCTAGCTAAATTAGATTTATTTACATTAGAAAAGAGGCGTCTAAGAGGGGATATGAAAACTATATACAAATATATTCAGGGACAATACAAGGAGCTTTCAAAAGAACTATTCATCCCACGGGCAGTACAAAGGACTCGGGGCCATCCCTTAAGGTTGGAGGAAAGGAAATTTCACCAGCAACAAAGGAAAGGGTTCTTTACAGTAAGGGCAGTTAAAATGTGGAATTCATTACCCATGGAGACTGTGATGGCAGATACAATAGATTTGTTCAAAAAAAGGTTGGACATCTTTTTAGATGGGAAAGGTATACAGGGATATACCAAATAAGTATACATGGGAAGGATGTTGATCCAGGGATTAATCCGATTGCTAATTCTTGGAGTCAGGAAGGAATTAATTTTTCCTCTTAATGGGGTTTTTTGTTTGCCTTCCTCTGGATCAATAAGTAAGTATAGATATAGAATAAAGTATCTGTTGTCTAAATTTAGCATAGGTTGAACTTGATGGACCTACGTCTTTTTTCAACCTCATCTACTATGTAACTATGTAACTATGTAACTATGTAAGTGGGAGCCGGGGTCCGGAGCCAGAGAGGGACGTCCGCCAAGCCGGGTCGCAACCTGAATAAACGAAGAGCAAAGGTAGAGCCAGAATAGACGTCCGCAAGCAGAGATTATGTCGAGCAATGTGAAAGTGGTACAACAGGCGTTAAATAGTGCGGCTGACCAATAGGAAGCGGAGGCAGGCCTGGAGGAGCACGAGGAGCTGTCCTGGATTGGTTACCTTGATAGGCAGACAGGTGAGCAGCTCTAGCACTAAGTACGAGCCTGAACAAATGGCAGCCGCCTGAGTGCGGAGGCCTGCGGGGCAGCGGTGGCCCGTCGGGGACGACGGGGAAGCCCCAGATCCACGGGGACCAGATGGGACCGGTGGCGTGATCGTCCCACGGCAGCGGGAGCCGTAGGAGGTAAGGGGGGGTCACGCTGCGACTGCCGTGACCCCGAGTCCTCACAGTACCCCCCCCTTCAGGGTCGGCCTCAGGACGATCCTCCCACGGTTTGAATGGGAACTTCTTACGGAAGCGTTTGAGAAATCCTGGTGCGTGAATGTCTTTAAGAGAAATCCAAGACATTTCTTCGGGTCCAAAGCCCTTCCAATGGACCAAGAATTGGACCTTACCCCTCGAGAGACGGGAATCTAGTATAGCTTGGACCTCGTACGCTTCGTTGCCCTGTATGACCACTGGATCTGGTTTAAGAGTGTGGTCCGGAAAGACTGGACTGGAGATTAACGGTTTAAGAAGGGATGTGTGAAAAACATTAGGAATTCTCATGCTTTGAGGTAATTGAAGACGGAATGCCACGGGTTTACCTGCTCCATGATAGAAAATGGGCCCAGAAACCTAGGTGCCAATTTAGGGGAAGGGGTTTTGAGGTGGATATTCTGGGTAGACAACCAAACCTTATCTCCTGGCTTGTAATTGGGTGCAGGTCGGCGACGAAGGTCAGCCTGGATTTTCGAAGTCAGGGAGGCCTTTTGAAGTGCCGATTGAATTCTAGCCCAAGAGTCCTGTAGGAGGGAGATGTGTTCATCCACGGCTGGTACTCCAGAGGAGATATTGGAAATAGGTAGACGAGCCGGGTGGAATCCGTAATTAATAAAGAAACGCGTCTCACGAGTGAATTCATTCCCGGAGGAATTAAAGGCATACTCAGCCCAGGGAAGTAATTCCGCCCAGTCATCCTGGGAGTCAGAGACGAAGCACCTTAAATACATCTCGAGAGATTGATTAACCCTCTCGGTCTGCCCATTAGATTGAGGGTTATATCCTGAAGAAAAAGAGGAAGAAATGCCCAGTCTTCTGGTGAAGGTCCTCCAGAATCTGGAAATTAATTGAGAGCCACGATCCGATACGATGGATTTGGGAATGCCATGGATCCGGAAAATCACTTTGGAGAAAATATCAGCTAGGGCGGGTGAGGAGGGTAATCATTTGAGAGGAAAAAAATGTGCCATCTTGGAAAACCGATCCACCACTACTAGAATGGTGTTCATGTCATTTGACCTAGGCAATTCGACAATAAAGTCCAGGGATTTGTGGGACCAGGGGCGTTCCGGGATGGGTAAAGGCAAAAGGAGACCTTGGGGTCTCTGACGAGGAATCTTATTGCGTGCACATACCGGACAGGCCAGAGTGAATTCAAGGATGGATTTTGCCATAGTGGGCCACCAGAAGGTGCGACAGATGAGATCCAAAGTTTTCTTGAAACCCGGATGTCCTGCCGAATGGGAAGCGTGCCCCCATTCCAGAATCTCAGGAATAAACTTGAGCTCCACATATAAGGTGTCCTTCGGGATCTCGAGATCGCTAGGAAGGTGTTTTTGAGATTTGACGATCTTCTCAAGATTCTTGAATGCAGCGACCGCGAGGATCTTTTGCTTGGGAAGGATAGACTCAGTAGTTTTCTCCGGTCTCACTTCAGAAGAATATTATCTAGAGAGGGCATCTGCCTTGACGTTCTTGGTGCCGGGAATGTAGGACAAAATGAAATTAAACCTGGAGAAAAATAGCAACCAGCGGGCTTGGCGGGGGCCTAAGCGGCGGTCATTCTCGATGTATAAAATATTTTTATGGTCCGTGAGAATAGTGAATGGCTCTTTTGACCCCTCCAAAAGATACCTCCATTCCTGAAGGGCCAACTTGATGGCCAAAAGTTCCCTTTTGCCCACGTCATAGTTCCTCTCAGCTGGGGAAAACTTCTCAGAGAAAAAACCGCAAGGGTGAAGTTTAGCCTGGGGAGAAAATCTCTGGGATAGGACTACGCCGGCCCCGTAGTCTGAAGCATCTACCTCTAGGGTGAAAGAAAAATTGGTGTCCAGGTGCCGGAGGATGGGAGCTGAGACAAATGCTTGTTTCAATGTTTCGAAAGCCGTGACTGCCTCAGGAAACCAAGACAAAGGATCAGCTCTTTTTTGGGTCAGTGCCGTGATCGGAGCGATGATGGTGGAAAAGTTACGTATAAACTTCGGGTAATAATTGGAAAACACTAGAAACCGCTGAATAGACTTGAGGGAGTCGGTTTGCGGCCAATCCACTACGGCTTTAAGTTTCTCAGGGTCCATGGCCAATCCCCTGTTGGAAATAATATATCCCAAAAAGGAGGTGGTAGACTGGTGAAAGAGACACTTCTCCATCTTGGCAAACAAGAGGTTCTCTCGGAGTCGGGAGAGTACAAACTTAGTATGGATGATATGATCCTGTAGATTCTTGGAAAAAATTAGGATGTCATCCAGATAAACAATTACAAAACGGTTAAGGACATCCCGAAAGATGTAATTGATAAAGTCCTGAAAAACCGCCGGGGCGTTGCATAAGCCGAAGGGCATCACAAGATATTCGTAGTGGCCGCTACGGGTGTTGAAGGCGGTCTTCCATTTGTCGCCCTCCCGGATGCGAATAAGATTATACGCCCTGCGAAGGTCAAGCTTGGAGAACAGGTTAGCACCTTGAAGTCTGTCGAAGAGTTGAGAGATGAGTGGAAGTGGGAAACGGTTCTTCACCGTAATGCGGTTCAGTCCCCGGTAGTCTATACACTATCTGAGAGTACCGTCTTTTTTCTTAACGAAAAAGAATCCAGCCCCCATGGGCGAATTGGAATTCCGTATAAAGCCCCGCTTCAAGTTCTCACGGATATATTCGTTCATGGCTTCCATCTCAGGCAGAGAGTGTGGGTAAGATGTGGGTAGGATTTAGATTTGGGCAATGTGTATCCAGGTACCAAGTCTATCGGATAACCATATGATCTGTGAGGGGGTAGTAATTCGGATTAAGTCTTGCTGAAGACATCCAGAAAATCTGCATACGGAGCGGGTAAATCTCCCTTAGGGTTGGATGTATTAGCCAGCAGTTGAGGCGGGAGTACAGCTAGTGGGGATGTCTCCTCTGACCTTGACCTCCAGATAATGGGAACTTAGGATGTCCAGTTGATGTGAGGATTGTACTTCTGCAACCAAGGTAAGCCAAGGGTGACTGGTGTTCAAGGAGCATGGATTACCCATTACAGGGTCTCCTTGTGGGAATGAGAGGTAAGGGTGAGGGGGCAAGTCTCAAAGGAAATGTATGCCGGGGTGAGCGGACGACCGTCGATTTCGACCAAAGCAACGGGAGACTTCTTCCTAACGAGTGGAATCTGGTTCTGTTCAGAGAAGGTCTGGTCCATGAAAATTCCTCCCTCGCCGGAATCGATAAATGCCACAGTGGAGGTGCAGAAGGTAGGACCAGAGAGGGAGACAGGAATGGTCAACTTTTTGGGAAGTTCCTTCCTGGAAAGGGACAAGGAGATTTAGCACCCAGGGAGAGCCCCTTCGTACTCACTGGGTTTGGTCATTCCCAGACGTAGTGGACATTCACGGACCAGATGCTCGGAGGATCCGCAGTAGTAACATAACCCACCGGCTTGGCGAACATGTCGTATCGGTGCCCGGGAACGCTGGACTCCAAGTTGCATCGGCTCCGGAGCCTCCAAAGCGGGCAGCGGGGAGACGGCAAGTCCTGTGGTTGAAGAGAACCTGGGAAAAGGAGCAAGGAAGGGCATAAATCAGGGGTGCTGGCACTGAGCGCGGCGTACCTGAAGGCGCTGATCAACTCGAATGGCTTGGGAGATGAGTTCCTCCAGAAGCCCTGGCCTGGGTTGTGAGGCGAGCTCGTCCTTCACAGAATCCGTTAAGCCCCGCCAGAAGACTGAGACTAAAGCCTCCTGGTCGCATCGTGTCTCAGCTGCTATGGTCCTGAACTCCAAGGTGTACTGGGCCATGGGACGATGTCCCTGAGAAAGCTCAAGCAAAGAGTCAGAGGCAGGTTCTTGGCGTGCGGGGGTATCGAAGACCTGTCGAAAGTCACGTCTAAAGGCAGCGTAATCTCAGGTGATCTCGGGACGTAGTTCCCAAATCGGGGAGGCCCATGCCAGCGCATTCCCTGTGAGTAAGCTGTACACATATGCCACTTTCTTACGCCCTGTGGAATACTGCTGCGGGGCCATCTCAAATGGGATCTCGCATTGATTGAAATGTGCGGATCCCTCGCTTACGGCTTAGGTGTCGGGATCTTCGGGCCGGAGATCGCGGCAGATACCGGTTCTGCCGACACCGGCAGTACAGCCACAGGTGGTGTCTGAAATTAAAGGTCCTGTACCTGTTGAGTGAGGAGAGCCATCTGATTAGTTAGGGCCTGGACTTGTTGATACATGGCCGTCATCATGGAGGCCATATCTGCCTGGTCTGCGTCTTGTGGGCTTGACATAATGTTACGCCAGTGCTGCGCGCAGACCAGACTCGTCCCTTATACTGAGGTGGGGACGTATATGAGCACACACCCGCAGCAGAAGGAGCGTGTCTGGAGTGTGGTGTTTTGGCGTTGCAAGGCCAGGTGGGAATAGGTGTAGCAATACTTGCCGGTACCGGTACAGAAGAGACGAGGTCGTTGCCGTTATCCAAGGTCAGGGAGAGAGATGATCCGGGAGGTCGAGGTCCAAGCTGTGGTCGAGGGATGAGAGAAGCAGCGTGGTCGAGGGATGAGAGAAGCAGCAAGGTCAAGTGGGAGCCGGGGTCCAGAGCCAGAGAGGGACGTCCACCAAGCCGGGTTGCAACCTGAATAAACGAAGAGCAAAGGTAGAGCCAGAATAGACGTCCGCAAGCAGAGACTAAGACGAACAATGTGAAAGTGGTACAACAGGCATTAAATAGTGCGGCTGACCAATAGGAAGCGGAGGCAGGCCTGGAGGAGCACGAGGAGCTGTCCTGGATTGGTTACCTTGATAGGCAGACAGGTGAGCAGCTTTGGCCCTAAGTACGAGCCTGCGTGTGTGTTGGGGGCGTGGTCTCACTGCCAGAGCAGTGAATAAATTATCTTTGCCTGGCGTGCGCTCTAATGTCGCAGAGCACACGCCCAAGACAAATGGCAGCTGCCTGAGTGCGGGGTGCCTGCGGAGCAGCGGTGGCCCGTCAGGGACGACGGGGAAGCCCCAGATCCACGGGGACTGGATGGGACCTGCGGCGCGGATGTCCCACAGCAGCGGGAGACGTAGGAGGTAAGGGGGGGTGTCACGCTGCGACTGCCGTGACCCCTGAGTCCTCACATAATGCACTTACAAGACTAAATATGGTATGCTCACCTGGTATATAAGGAGAGAACTGGGCGCTATTTCTCAAAGTTCAAACTTTTGAGGTAGAATCACTTTACTTATTTCATCACACAGCATTTGTCCCTAGCTTTGCCAACCTTTATGACACCTTGAAGTATGTTTCCTTCTCTTGACAGCTCAGTATTTTTTAAAGCCTTAGCATGGTTACAATATAGTGTAAAGAACAAAAATGTCAAGCTCAAATACATCTCTTATATTATGAAATTGAATGCTCTCCAAATGGAGAGAAGACTCAAAGTGATTTACAGTACTATGAAAATTTTTTTTTTTTAAATCTCACTTGAGAAAAGATTCAGCATTTTCGAAAGATGTTTACCAGCATCCATATAGTAAGGCAGCAGCAGGTTCAAAGCACAAAATCTCTCAGGGTGCATGTCGAAAAACAGAAAAAATATACATACAGTAGGGCAAAAATGCTAGATAAATATGTGAAAATGGTCAAAAGACTATACAATTCCCACTCACGTGGAATAAGAAAAAAAAAATTCAAATACATGTTACATAGTTACATAGTCGATGAGGTTGAAAAAATACATGCACCGTGAGAGATTTTCCCCTGTAGTTACAATTTAACAGCAACAGATCTCACTTCAGTTAAATTGTACCCATTGTAAGACATTTAAAGCTACTGTGATGCTAACAGGAAGCCTGATTTCTAGGTGTTGGCGAAGCAAGGGGCAAATGCTGTGTGACAAAATAAGTAAAGTGATTCTACCTTGGATGTTTGAACTTTGTGGAGGACCAAGGAAAATAGCAATTGGATCACCCTAGGCGTTCTCTACTCATATACCAGGCGACTATACCATTTGTATTCTTGCAAGTGCAATATTATTTGTGCATTTTGTCTATAAAATGGTTTTATGCTGTGTTTGAACCTTTTTAGTTTTTTGTTTGATGTTATATGTTGAGGATTGGGCATCTCTACATTGGCTGCAACACTGGTATCCTAAGGATTTGTCTATCCTCATGTAATATTGATTTTTTTTTCTTATATATACCCTTAGGATAGTTCTATGTCTATCTCCCATTCATTTCTACATTAGGGGTATTTGAAAAAAATAAAAATGTATAGGGGGTTATGCACAAAGAAGTGATAAGTGTTTTTAAGTGAGATAAATTCTTTATGGTGCAATTTATGGCGCAAATATTTTAGCAATGACTGTGTTTTGGTGATAATAAGCCTTTTAAACGCGATACTGCAGTGTTATCACTGCTTTGTGAATCGCGCTGCACGCAATATTGAGAAATTAAGGCATTTATCTCACTTAAAAACACTTATCACTGCTTTGTGCATAACCCCCATAGTATCTAATATTATTCTATTTTAAAATCTGTGGAACTGTTTTTATATGATTCTTTGCTATAACGCACAGTAAAATGCTTTGTTTTTATGTAGCGCATCTCCCCCCACACCCTGGGAGATATGGCGGCTACTGTGTATGTGCTGCTTTACCTGTGGCTCACAGGAGGATGGCGCCTCCGCTGCTGGGAGCCTGGGGTGTATCTGAGTCAGTAATCGGTAGCGTCTCCACCTGTACGGGATCCTACTATGTGGGACAACCCCTTTAGAGGAATCCCATACAATAAATCACACGCTGTAACATATAACAGTTTTACTGCATGGAAAAGAACACTGAACATATATATACAGTCCTAAACACCCGGTAACGCTCGAACATGACCTCCAGTAACCACCAACCCCGTGTCCACACACTAGCGAGATAGTCCCACAAAGTCCCGAGGGGCCCACGGGTACCCAACCACCCCCGGTGTCCACGAGTAGCAACTCCCACCCAAATGTGTGAGACAGTGCTTCCCCACTAATGTGTTTATAGTTTGTGCACTTGTAGTACATGCTGGGTGCGCTAACACCCAGTAACGCCACCCAGAAGGATAGGATTCACGGGATCCAGTGACAGCAGTGGTCAGAGACGACGTCCGCCTCCATGTGGGGTGCCAGTGTATCACCTTTGCAGATTGTCTCTCAATATGGTACTCTGGTCCCAGACCACCAGATCACCTGTCCACAGCCACGTCTTGGCTGTGTCCCTGAACTGGGGTGCTAAGTGGGCAATGTCCCTATCTAAGGGCAAGTCCTTAGCGCAGCCACAATCTATGTTGGAGTGAGGGCCTAGTTGGGGCCTATGGGATCTCTGGCCTAGAGCAGGAGTCACATGCACATCCTACCCCTTCCTCATCCCAGCTCTGACTGGCGTTGTCTCCTGCGCACGCAAAGTAGCAATTCTTTGGTGCAGGGAATCTGTAGGCCCTATTGGCTGTGATATAGCATGTGGCACCTTGTCCCATAGCCTTCTGCGGGCTGTAGTCCCTGAGGAGCCCAATCTGTGTGATGGCCACCCTGCAGCTCTTCTCTGCACATGCGCAACCTCACTGCGCATGCGTGCGCAACTTCAACATGGCAGCGCCTTGCAAGGGAACCGCCGCTAGCCTCCAGCGACCAGGTCGCTGGCGCAACTTCCCTGACACTGCCGGCACCTGTCCTCTGTCTAGCACAACCGTGCCGGGAGGTAAGGGGCTACGGGGGACCAGCGGGACCTGGGCAATATTTATTTTCCTGTAATCCCAGCACTTGGCATATCTTTGGGGATTCCTTGATTCAATAGTGGATCAAAAAGGGCTAAAGGTGACGATTGTTGGGGTTAAATTTGGTCTCTAGGGAGCATATTCAACATACTGTGAGTGAGGCTGCTTCACATTACTGGAGAAGATTACACTCTCATTTGTTTGACTCAAGTTGAACTCTCTCTCGTACAGGGTAAATAATATAATCAAGGTTAAAGGCTTGTGCCAAAGTTTCATATCTGTATAATTTGTTTGCCATCCATAAATGTCCAGTTTTCTCCAAATACATGAGATTGTGTGACGGTTTCACTGATTTCTACTAATTAACTAATAACATAGCCATGATTGGAGGAAATTGAGTGAGTAACGAGAAAAAAAAAAGGATTGTTTATAGTTAAATTTAAACTATATACATTTTTTCACAGAACACAAAAGCAATGTTTACATTTAATACATGATTAAACCTGTTTATGCAAGCTAATTACATTGTTGTAAAATAATACTTTTGTCTGCTGAGCACCCCTTTAAAAGTATCTTTTTTTGGGTGGGGAAAATGCCATGATTTTAACAATCTCTGTAAATGACAATACACACAAATGGGATAATGGATAATTTACCAGTTCTTTCTGGTAAATATTATTTCTTTCAATAAGTAGTGATGAAAAGAGTTTACAATTTAACATTATGCACAGAAAAACAATCCTAAACATTTTGGTAATCTACGATTACTACTAAAACAGCATCAGACAGGTATTTAACTTTTACAGTACAACACTGTACACTTTATTTATCAGACATTGCTTATTCCATATTCTTTACATTTACATTTATAAAAATGTTACTAAAACATGGGAGATTTCTAATGATTCACACAAATTTGAAAAAAATCACTGAATATGGCAACTAGAATTTTGGACTTCATGTGTGTACAATGTTATCATACACACATGTTATGCGATGGATGATTTATTTCCACTTTAGTGCATGAAATTTAAAGAAGATTTTCTTGACATGCAACTTTGATTTATAGGAAGGATATTGTTGACATTGTTCATAAGTACTTTTTGTCATAAGATTTTGGCACACCATTTTCTAGAAAATCAGCAGCAATTACTGCCAACCACACCCCAAGAACTGGCACAATGAACGCTGTAATTTCTTTCCAGAATGTTGTCTAATACAGTGTGCAAATAATTGGTTTCAAAATGATGAGTGCTTGATAATACTCAGTAAAGTGACATTCAATTTCATCATACTCACTAAGCATAAGAATGACATATTCCTTTCATAGTTCTTCAGATGAACATAATTTGTGCTGCTAACATGTATACTGTATGCAACGAGTAGCATATCAGGGCCTCCAACAGATATCATGTGGACCCATGCAAATGAAAGGAGCTGCCCCCTCCCTCCATCTCCTGTTAATTCCCCCAACTGGCGGTGCACTGTGGGTCCCACGAGAGGGTGTGTGGAGAATGTGATGTGGATAAGAGGGGGAGAAGGGAAGAGGAGGAGAGGGGGAGGGAGAGAAAAGAGTGGGGAGTGGTGGAGGAGGAAGGATGAAAAGGGAGGGAGGATGAGAAGGGGTTAGAGAGGAGAAGTGGAGAGTAAAAGTGGGGAGAAGGAAAAGGTGGTAGGTAGGAAAAGGGGGAGAAAGAGAAGTGGATAGAAGGAGGAAGAAGGAGAAGAAGGGAGGAGAATAGAGAAGAGGAGAAGGGTGAGGAGGAAGGAGAGAAGGGGGTGAGGGAAAGAGGAGATGGGTGGGAGGGGGAAGTAGATGAAGAGGGAGGGGGAAATAGGAGAAGGGAGAGGGGTAAGAGAAGGAGTAGGGGGAAGGAGAAGTGGGGGAGGGGGAGGATTAGGGGTGGAAGGAGAAGAGAGAGACAGGAGGGAGAAGGGACACGAGGGGGGAGACGGGCGAAGGAGAAGGGGGAGGGGGTAGAATGAGAAGGGGGAGAGGGTAGAAGGAGAATGGGGAAGAATGGGAGTAGTGAGAGGGGTGAGAGGAGGAGAGAAAAGGGGAGAATGAGATATGGGTGTGGGGAGGGAAGGAGTGGGGGATAGGGGAAGGGGGAAGACAAGGGGAAAATGGGGAGGTTGAGGGATGGAGGTAAAGGGGAGCAGAAAGGGTGTGATGAGGGAAGGGGAGGAGAATTGGGGGAGGAAAAGGGTGGGGGTGGGAGGGGGAGAGGACAGGGGGCAGAAGCAGGATGAGCGAAAGTGGGGGTGAGAAAGGGGAGGAGAAGGGAGAAGAGGTCAGGGTGAAGAAGAGGACAGAGGTGGAGGAGAGGACGTGGGGAGAAGAGGACAATGGGTAGAAGAGAACAAGGGGGGTAGAAGAGGACAAGTTGGGTAGAAGAGGACATGGGGGTAGAAAAGGACAGGGAGAGAACAGTGAGAGGCAGAAAGGGAGGATAGGGAGATATGGGAGGGAGTGAGAGAGAGGGGCAAGGGGATATAGATGGGGCAAGGAGAGATAGATGGGGAAAGTGAGGGGGTAAGAAGTGAGATATGGGGAAGGAGAGAGGGGGAAGAGAAGGGCTTAAGAGGGGAAATAGAGGGGGGAGAGAGATGGGAAGGGAAGGAGAGTGATGGGGGAAAGGGAGAGAATGGGGGAAGGGGAGAGAGATGGGAGGGAGATGCAGAGATCAGGGAAGATGAGTGAGAGATATGGGGAAGGAGACAGAAATGGGGAAGGAGAGAGCGATGGGGGGAGGAGAGAGGCATGAATGGGGAGGAGAGGACCTGAGGCCTTGCAGGATTAATGGGGACTCTTAGAGGCCTGTTGGGAGTTTATGCAGAGGTATCTGCTGGAAGGTGCCCACGGAGGTGCCTGTCAGGGGAGCCTCCCTTCGACTGACCTACTGCATGATGCCTCAGTCAGGCACGTCTACAGACAATCCCCAGCAGGCCCCCTCTGCGAATCAATTCAGGACACATCATGTTAGTGTTTCCGTCAGGGTAATGATAGCTGAGCATGAATAACAAGTTTAGCTTTTTGCTTATGTCCAAAATTGAACTAATAATCTTTCCCTCTTCCACTACCACTACTACACCCAAACTCTCCCACACTGTTAATAATCCTGCAATCTCTCAAAACCCCAAATTCGCTGCGTAGGGGTCATATTTGACTGCCCTCTCCATCATTTACATTCAATCAATCTCTAAGTCCTTCCGTCTCCACCTCCAAAATATTGTTAGAAATAGAGTACATCCTTTTCATATTAATGGTGCAACTAAAATCCATATTAATTTGGTAATTTTGTCCCGCCTTTATTACTGCAATCTTCTAGTCTACATTCTCCAATCTTTTCAAAAGGTTGCTTCTATTCTCATCTACCTCACATACAGCTTCACATCTGCTAATCTACTATACAAATCCCTACACTAACTTCCCATATCCTCTATAATTAAATTCAAAATCCTAACTTCCACTCACAAAGCTCTAAACAAACCTGCCGCCCACTTACATCTCAGCACTCATCTCCTAAATTCCCCTTCCATTCCGTCCATGTCCGTCACCTCCCTCCTCTCTTATTACCTCCTCTAACTCCCTGGCTATGTACTTCTTAAACCCGGGCTGTGCTGAAAAGCTGTGTAATGCAGCAGGCATAAGCTCATAGGGGTCCATGTTAAAATGGATGAGAAGTACTGAACAGATTGAAACACGCTGCTCATTTTGATGTCATTACCCAGAATCCCTGGCTGCAGTGGAAACACTGTTTGATAAGTGATAATGGGGAAAGACAGGGTTGAAGACTTATTTGAGACATGCAAATGCACCACAAGTGGTATATTTTATTTAATATAGAATAATTGTAAGCCTATAATAATTGGATCCATCACAGCTACTTGTCACTAAATTAATGTTTAGCATTACAGACTTAGCCGTCAAATCTACCAGTCCTCTCTGCTGGTCATTGCCTGGGGGTAAATATTGAGAAGTATACAGTACTTTGCAGGTTGATGATTTCATCTCTTTGTTGTGGATTAGAAAACGTAAGTGACCCCAACAGATTTTGCATAACCCAATTATCAAACACGTTTGGAGATTTCAGATCAAGTCTTCTCCACCGATATTTTCATTCTCAATCCCATCTCTGTTGACTCCCGTTTTGGAAATGTAGATGTTGAACAGGGTTAGGGACCTTTTCTGAGGGCCCTCATGTTAAAACGTCCTCATACTTCCATGATAATCACTATATTGCTAACATTGATTTCGTCTAGTACCTACAGTTGAAACACTTTGTCTCTCTCCCAGAGAAAAAAAAAAAAACTCAGCTACAAGGCACTGAGTTTGAAAGTCTTTATTGTAACAATAAATACCACAAATGGACTATAGCTCTTTTATATTGAATTTTATCTCCTGAGTTAGGAGAATTGAAATTAAAATTAAATGACTCTCTAGGAGTCAAAGCTGTATTCAGAGCTTACAGACCCTCCCCCCTCTCCCCACCCCTTACTCTCCTCTTTATTGGTAGCCTATAAGAAAAAGGGGACACTGGTACTAACGCTGTGGAAAGTAGATGTCTCTGAAGGAAAATCAAAGCTTGATATACAGGTATTCTATGACTTGTTTCAACATTACCTGTGACCTGTTGCCATTGTCCAACGTTTCGGCCACTATCAGGACCATCCCATGACTATTCCCATAAGTTTCCTTTACAACACTTCATAGGCTTTTGACTTTTTGCTGTGCTGCCGTCCATACTTCCACTTCTTCATCTTAAGGTTATTGAGATATATAGTACCAGCTAAAAAGAGAAGAGGCAGAAAAGCTTATGAAATTGCCATTTTCCTGTTAACTGCTTACCTTCTCCGTCTTCTCCTTCTCCTCTGTCTCCTTCTCCCATGCTGTACAGTAATTTGCCATTCATTTGTGATAATTAGGCTCATATTTAATTGTGCTGTTGAGCTGAGATTTTGCGTTTAATTTGTATAGTCACTTGGTTTTATATGAATCCAACTCTAATATATGTTGCTGAGCGTGTCTGAATCCTAAAACGGGTCCTATGTTTCACGGTTAATCGCTCATAAATAAATATTTTAAACAACATATCAATTGCTGTTTAAATTCCCTATGTTTACTAATGTAATACAAATGGCACTTAAATTACCCAGATAGAAAAATAATCTGTCTGCGAAGCCCAGAATTACCAAATAACTTTATGTCTTTATATAGTCACCTCTAACGCATGTTGCCTCAAACTCCCAAAATAAGCTGTCAATATATTTTTAAAGGTAATGTAAGCATGTGTACTTAGCACATTAGATGCAAATTTGACAGAAGAGTTTTGACTTTTGAGCTATGATCACAATCATGATTAAACTAGAAAATCCAATGACTTCTGAACTTCGATACACAGTGACACAAAAAAACTGCACCCTTACAATCTTGTTTAAATTACGGGTTAGCAGGCCTTGAATAATCTGAGATTTTCTAAATCACGAGGAATAGAATTAATGTAATTCTGGATCCCTGGAATCCTTTTACAATTACCGTATGAATCCACTTTTAGGTCCATCATTTTTAGCTAAATGTGTTATTTTTAGACATAAATAAGCAGGTTAAATTAGATGAAATTAAGCACCACAATATTTTAGAGGGTTTAATTGTATTTGTTCATAACTTGTTTTACATATTTGCCATGGTAAATAACAAGGCACCAAAATGCAAAATGTAATATAAAGCATTCAAGCAATTACTCATACACCTCTTTCCTGACTACACCAACCAATCAAACAAACCGGAAACCTGCAACATCTTCCATTGTGCCAATGCTTCTGCGATGCAGCTACACAAACCACTTCGAAGGGCCCCTTTTGTGTAAATTGTTTTATGAACATTGCAAAAAGAAAACAGGAAAAAATGCTCAAATTATCTGTTTAGCCCTTACATCTATTTACCTTCAGTAAAAAAAAAGAAGACAATATACTGTATAACTTGTTTGCATATCTTTTTTATTATCCAAGAATTTCATTTCATGCACTTTTAGAAACATCTAAAAGTTGCATCAGCTTTAACAACTACCATTCCATAAGCTTATACACAAGAGAAAATGTGACCCTTGCATTCAACAGCAGGTTTTTGACATGTCTTTTTGAAAAGGGCAATGTATTTCCCTCTGAATTCCTAAATTCCAGCCAGAGCGGTTAATTTATGTAGGAGCTGGATGGAAACATGTACTGTAGCACCCAAAATGAAAAGCAAAATGTCATGAAGTAACACTTGTGAATTAATTTTTTATGTACTGTTATCATTATGCAACTGATTATAATTAGGATATAAGGAAACTTGAAAATATATATTTTTAATGTTAGGTTGCATAAACACTATTATAAATATCTTTTGTATAGCCACTTTAAAAATAGTCACAATTCATTGAAACTATTGTTATTACCACTAATACAAATCTATGGTAAGTTAACTCTAGCTCTCCTTAGGCTAGAGCAGGGTGCACAATCTTTTCCTCCTGTTCCCCCCCTGCCGACTGTCCCTCTCACCCCGCGTCCCCTGCAGCGAATCTCGCACCCCCTACTTTGCGCACCACTTGGCTAGAGCACCATCATGAAGAGAGTCTCTTATCTGTGAGGTGATCTGGTCCTAGACCACCGGATTGCAGTTTGCTGCCACGTCCTGGCTGTGTCCCTCACCTTTGTACTACAGGGCAGTGTCCCTATCTACTGGGAAGTGTCCCTGCAACAGCCACAAGCTTAGGGGAGTCGGGGGCTAGATGGGGCCTAAGGGGGTCTCTGGCCTAGTGCAGGGGCCACGGACACCCTGCACATACACCTCCTACCCTCTTCTTTTCCCAGCTCCGACTGGTGTGGTCTCAGATGCACCAAATGTATCCTTTCTGTTGAGCAGGGGATGCATTGTAATTTGTACAACTTATCACGTCATAACTCTACATTAGGTTATACATTTACGTGGAAATTCCTATAACAGACTGATTTTACTGCGAGACTACTGCTGAGCCTCATAGTGGGGTGCCCCAATGGAATCATCGGTTACCCGGTTGGGAGTGTACCTAACACGCTGGCTTTGGCAAAGCCCTTCTCCAACTCCCTCTGGGGAGTAGTGATTTTACTCTTGAGGCTCAGTCTCTCTCATTCGGGATACTACAGTCCCTGTAATGTCTCTGTGAGGTATAAATCAAAGACTTCTGGCGTCCAGAGGAGGGCTCATTGGAGCCGCCGGAGTTGGTGTCTGAAGACTGGGCCCATTACCCGTATCTCCTTCGGGAGGTGCCCCTTGACGTTGGTCTGTGTTACTAGAGGGTCCTGCCATAGGATCCTAGGTTGGTTCAGTTACTGTCTCTTCCCAGAAGTCATCATCTGTGGTGGTACTCAATCGCGGTCTCCTGGATAGAGCATCAGCTCTGAAGTTCAGGGGCCCCGGCTTGTACTTCAACGTGAACCGGTAGTTCGAGAGGACCACCAGCCATCTCTGGCTGGTGGCATCTAATTTGGAGGATGTCAATATGTACGTCAATGGATTGTTGTCCGTACGCACCTCGAAGGTGACTCCATGCAAGTAGTCATGGAGTTTGTCCACGATTACCCAAATACTTGAGAGCGAGGAATTCCAACTTGTGGATGGGATAATTCTGCTCGCTGGGGGTTAAACTGCGGCTGACGTATGCCCGCTTCCACATGAAGGGTGTAGGGCTGCTTGGGATCGACATAAGCGAGAACGTTGCCACCGTTAAGCTTTACTTCAGGCCGATGAATAGCTTTACACAGGTGTCCGGCCACTTGTCGAACAGCCGTCGCGCTGAAGTGGCCTTGCGCCCTGTTTTCTCAGGGTATATCCTGAGAAGGTTGTTGAGGACCTTTGCATTGCTTGAATACCCCTCAACGAAATGGCGATAGTATCTGCCGAATCTGAGGAAGGAGTATAGTTCCATGGCGTTCTCTAGCCTCGGCCAGTTCACCACTGATTCAACTTTGGCGGGATCGGGAGCTATCCCATCCGCGGACACTATGTGTCCCACGTAGGTCACTGAGGTGTGGCAGAACCAGCATTTGTCCAAAGACAGCTTAAAGCCTTCCTGGCCCAGCCGATTCAACACTTTCAGTAGTCGTTCTTCATGCTCCTCCAGAGTCTTACCGAAAACGATGATATCGTCCAGGTAGACTAAGCATTCCTGTGGGTTCATGTTGCTGATGGTCTTCTTCATCACATGCTGGAAGGTTGCTTGGACACCACAAATGCCTTGGGGCATGCAGTGAATTGGTAGAAGCAAAGGGGACATACGAAGGCCGTCTTCTCCTGGTCTTCTGCATTCATTGGTACCTGGTAGTACCCAGATCTCAGGTCCAGTACACTGAACCACTGACTTCCCGACAGCGCATTGAGAATCTCTTCAATCCTCAGAAGAGTGTACTGGTCAGGCATTTTGCGGTTTTTCAGGGTCCAATAGTCGACACACAATCGGACTTACCCATTCTTCTTCCACACCACCACAATCTGTGATGCGTAGGGGCTACAGGATTCGGTTACAATGCACGCTGTCTCCATCTCTTGTAAGACATCTTTCACGTCCTCCACATCTCTGGGAGCAATGCAACGGGAACGCTCCCTGAAGAGCGTGGTATCAGTTAATTCAATGGTGTGCTAGGCATTTCGGCTGCAGCACACGTCCATCTCCTTTGTGGAGAACACTCCCCGGCTTTCTTCCAACTTGGTCATTAGCCAATTCTTCCACTCGGCAGACTGGGTTGATTCCCCGAAGTCGAATGCCAGGTCAGCTGGTTAGTGTTCACTTGCACGGCCATCAATTCAATGGGAATAACTGGGTATATTCTACCCAACCATTGACCTTGGTCAAGGGGCATCGTGTACAGAGAGATGTTTGAAAAAACACCATGATCATCCCCGTCGGTATTGAGGACTTCCATTCTCGTATCTGGGGCACAAGCCTGTAACCTCGTGTAACAGGGGACTTATCCCTGTTCAGTAATGTGCCTTTAATCTAGCAGTGTGGTAGTTAATTACTAAACACCACCTGCCTGATTAGATTGTTTACAAAAAGCCTGCCTTTGAGACAGGAAGTGACTCCTTAGCTCTGACTGAGAGCTGACCTTTGGAGAGACAGAGCAGAGGTTCTTGAGTCCCAGGAGAGACTGACCAAAAGAAACCCAGATCTCTGGAGCTGACCGGTCTTGAGCTCTGCACAGCAGAGCTGATTTCAAGACACAGGGAAAACTACTACACCTGAAGCTGAACCAGGAAGTGAGAAGATTTTCCTTCCAAGAAACAGATAAGACTTATATCTGCTTATTTTCATGCTATATGTTTTGGGGCTGCGAGACATGCTTAACTAATGGAGGTGTGAACTAATTGCATAGCATTTCACTAGAAATACTCCCAAGTGAATGGAAGCTTTGTTCCCCCCTGTGTTTGGATAATTTCCTGATGAAAAGGAACAGGCACAATAAAGCCTATTATAATTTCACATTATAAAGCCTCCTAATTGTGTACCTCTGTGAACGTCCGTCCACATATGGTGTCCGAGGTGGGACAAGAGGTGTCTTTGTAGTTAAAAAGGACCTGAGTTTTTATGTGAAATTTTTTTGTTATGCTTTTTTGCCTACAAACAGTCTGAAAAAATAAAAAAATAAAAAACCTCTCATGCAGCAGAGGCAGAGTTAAAGGGACACACCACTGAAACCACACTGCACTGAAACTTACAAAAACCACAGATGGACTTTTTCCCCCAATCCCAAGAGAATGCTGAAGCAGGTAAACCTTTAATTGCCTATCACAAAGTGTAATACGGTCATTGAAATAGGGGTTTTGCCTTCCAGCCATAGTCAGGGTTCAAGAAGTGAGTCAGCCCTTGAAAAGGGATAGGTGTTTGTTGTTTTCAAAAGTTTCGCTGAAGCAGTGAATGCAGATGGTGACCCACGAGTGGTACTGATTTTGCAGATAAAGGTTGCCACACCGCATAGGACTACCAGCTGTGAATGGAGTATATGCAGAAAAGTGTGAAAATTGATACAAGACTGTGCTGAAGCAGGGGAATTTTTAGCAAACAAATGCTGAGTGTAAAATTGCCCTATAAAGGAAAAAGGTTTTTCAAAGCCAATTGCTGAGTGTTGAGTCACCCTGCCGGGAATGAAAGAAATAGTCCACTGCAAAGAATGTTTTTTTTTCTGCAAGTAAAAAAGTATGCCTATTACCTTGGGAGCAAAACAGAAACCCAAAGAGTGAAGTGTGAATGCCATAATACCCATAGATGAGACTGAAAATTACTGAACTCAGGCAGAAAACCAAATTCTGTTGCTGACGCGGAGGGATTGCACCCAGCAAGTAAATGGTGTATAGCAAATAGACTTTTTTTTTTTACCTAGCCGCTGCACAACTTGTATACCTGATAAAAGAAAATGCATGCACAGTACTGCTAATATTGAAAAAAAAAAAATTATCCAAAAAAGAAAAGTCTACAGAGATGCCTGTGAGAGCTACGACCTCTACAAGCAAAATATGCCCATCTGTAGGGCTACCACAATTGGAGGTTCTAGCAAATACAGTGGCAACAGCTGCAATAGCGCCTCGTGAGATCAGGAAGAAAATTACACCTGATAGCCTAAAAATGGAGGATAAGATGCAGCGTTCCTGTAATAAACCCTACCCCACGGAAGAGTGGCCCTTTCAATCCAATAAAGAGGAAGACATCTCTTACGGGGAACCCAAACCGAGTCACACCCACACAACACCCCAAGAATGGTGGGGGTGCCTGAACTCGGCACGAACAGAAAAGACCGCTCCATTTGATGACAAATATGATCAGCAGGAGACAGAGCGGGAGCAATGGATCACCGAATATTTCTGTCAGCTAAAGCAGCTGCAAGAAAAGCCTGGCGTATATAATGAAGCTGCTAAAATTTCAAACGAAGATGGAGACCCCAATATCCCTGAAGGGACGGTGTCATCCAAATCAAAAAGGAAGAAAAAGAAAAGCGGTTCTTCACTTACCGTGGAAGTAACAGATACGTCCGCAGATCCTGTGGAGGAAAAGGGGGACCGAATTGCCCTGCAGCCTAGAAAAAATGGAGAATTCGTCCGACGGTTAACCGAATATCCAGAGGGCCCAAGGCAGAAATCGTGTACCCCAAAGAAGTGTCTGTCCGGTGCCAACAGTGATGAACCCTCAAACAGTCATCCCAGGGAAGTGGAGCCGGAACCAGTGAGTGACGATCCCTTGACCAGCCCTGAAGACGCCCTAAAAATTGCCAGGCATGACTGTGATCTGCTCTGTGAAGAATTGGAAAGGGAGAGAAAAAATAATGCTGAGCTACAGAAGACTGTGCTCGCAATTTACTCTGCGGCCAGGACAGAATTGGACGATCTCAAGACTAAGCTAGATACTGCAAATGCTGCTATTTCCGCCGTGGATGAAAAGCAGAGCCAATCTGATAAAATGGTGGCTACGCTAAAGCGGAAGTATGAGGAGGCATTGAAGCAGATGACAGTCTTCCAGCAAGAGGTTCACACTCTTCGCATAGAGCTGAATGCCTCACAACAGGAGGTCAACAGTGTCCAGATAGAGGTGGACGTAGCTCAGAAAGAGATTTAGACACTCCACGGAGCACTGGATGCCTCACATCATGAGACAAACAGCTGCCGCACAGACCTGGAAGTTTCCAGAAAGGAACTACACAGCCTCACGTAGGAGCTGGACATTTCAAGGAAAACTATCCTACATCTTAACTTAGATCTCAAAGTCTCAGAAGGAGCTTCAGAACTTAAACCTGGAGATGGAAGTCTCACGCCAGGAGACAGCCCGCCTCCAAGCAGATGTGCAAAAATGGAAGGTGGACTGCAAGGAAGCCCTGAATAGTACAGAGACTGAAAAAAGAGAAAATTTAAGATGGAAAAAAGAAAATTCTGAGTTGACAGAATACGTCAAGGGAAAGAATAAAGAGCTGCAGGCTCTTAAAGAAATAAATAAACTTTTGAAAGAGGAAATGTTTGAAGCAGAGCACCGACTGCAGAACCAACTGCAAGGTCTGCGTACACACCTCCAGTATGCTGAGGAGAAGCAGCAAACGCTGCAGGAAGAAAAGCTGCAGGCTGCTAAAGAGGTACAAGCACTGCAGGAACGTCTGAATACCCAGTACTTCCCCACAGAGCAGTATGAGGAGCTAAAGGCCACGCTGCATGTCTTCAGAGCATCGTTGGAAGCGGAGCTTCGATACCAGGTGACTCTGTATGAGAGGGAGTGTGAGAAGGCTTAGAAACTGGAGCAAGAGCTGGAGAGACAGAGAGACTGTTCCATTCCCTTGAGTCAGTACACCAAGGAGAAAACAGACGCAGCGGCATCCTTGACGACAAAAATTACAGAGCTCCAGAATATGAAGGAGACTCTGATTCAGATTCCTCCAATACGGAAAAAGGTATTGGCTCTGCCCAAGCACCAGTATCCCACAGTAACTAATGCCCGCAAGGACAAGGGTACAGTGAGAGTTGGGGACTCCACGCAACTTCAAAACAAAATTACGAAGTTTGAGCCACCAAAGAAAGCACGAGCCAAACCTACAGCTGCCCAACAGGCAACAAACAGAGGTAGGAGTGCAGAATCAAAGCCAGAAGAATCCTTAGCTGAAGAAGCTGAACTGGCGACTCCGTGGTGTGGAGAAGCTGCAGAAAGACCACTTCAAGAGCAGATAACTCTAAGGGCTAGTCCTAACTGCTCTACAACTGTTGCCATACACTTTGTCTATAAAAAGAGGAGTGCCCGACGCAACAGAAATCTCAAGACCGCACACGCGATAAAAAGATTTTACGTGGAAAAAGTCCTCCTCGAGCGACTGAGGAGTGCTGATCTCAAGCATCTTCTGGAGGAGACAAAAATAAACTGGAGAAAGAGCTCAAATCCCAGCGGGACAGAAGGTTCTCTTCCTCCATCCACTCTCATTCAAGTCACAGAGATATCTAGAATGAGAGTGGAAGGATGGGCTTTGGCCGTGGTAAGCCCGAGCTTCCCACAAACAGGGGAGGTATGTAGCAGGGGACTTATCCCTGTTCAGTAATGTGCCTTTAATCTAGCAGCGTGGTAGTTAATTACTAAACACCACCTGCCTGATTAGATTGTTTACAAAAAGCCTGCCTTTGAGACAGGAAGTGACTCCTTAGCTCTGACTGAGAGCTGACCTTTGGAGAGACAGAGCAGAGGTTCTTGAGTCCCAGGAGAGACTGACCAAAAGAAACCCAGATCTCTGGAGCTGACCGGTCTTGAGCTCTGCACAGCAGAGCTGATTTCAAGACACAGGGAAAACTATTACACCTGAAGCTGAACCAGGAAGTGAGAAGATTTTCCTTCCAAGAAACAGATAAGACTTTTTTCTTAAGAGACTGCTTATATCTGCTTATTTTCATGCTATATGTTTTGGGGCTGCGAGACATACTTAACTAATGGAGATGTGAACTAATTGAATAGGATTTCACTAGAAATACTCCCAAGTGAATGGAAGCTTTGTTCCCCCCCCTGTGTTTGGATAATTTCCTGATGAAAAGGAACAGGCATAATAAAGCCTATTATAATTTCACATTATAAAGCCTCCTAATTGTGTACCTCTGTGAACATCCGTCTGCACCTCGTTTAGCATCCTCTTGTGGCGTACTCTCCAGAGAGAAGAGATGATCGGCCTCATCTCGGCCTGTATAGCAGCAAGCTGCATACATGACCTTCACTCCCCCTGAGGGAATCGCATTCAATCCCTTGGAGTGATTGAACAGGTCCCCATATCCATCTGGGCCGATATCTTGCAACACTCTTCTCTTAGTACTGGGTGGATTTGGAGAACAGACAGGGTAGTTCGCCGGCTTCTTGCAGGTATGCTGTGATCACCACCCCCACTACATCAGTGTTGGTCCCCAATATGATCAGGGAGTTTGAGTGTTCTCGGGGCTCGGGGCATATGCCTCCACATCCATGGTGTGCGACTGCCGGTGTTCAGCTATGGTATTTCCAGCTGAACCTTCATCACACCGTTAATGGGGAAGTCCTCATTGCAGAGTACCCCCTTTCACAAGGTCAGTTCTCACTAATGCTAAGTGTACCCAACTTGTTTACTAAAAGCAATATTTCTTTCTAATGTTTCATTGTGTTTCAAAAAGATTTTAAACATTATGGCATCAGAGAACAATACTACATGAATTATGTTTTTTCATCTAGGTTGTTGTAACAGTGCCCAGAGATTATGATGTAAATGTACACATAACAGATGTTATATACACATTTTGGTAGGGTCAGTAAGAGTCCACTGTGTGTACTTTAGGCCTTAAAAAACTCTTCAGTGGTTTATTTTTCCACATCAAAACACAGTATTGGACACTGTCCCTTTAAGGCAAAATACAAACCACAAAATTATAGCCTACTCCACAGCAAGGAGGCTAACTACATAGCCATGGCCTTGACTCACCAATTTGGTAGCTAGGCTAAATTCCAGTTGTAACCCGTCTAATGGGATGCCTTTCTTGGTCTTTAAAAGGGTTAATAGAGAGTTAGAAGGTTCATTTTAAACTAATGCCCAAAATGTAGTGTGGCTATATAAATGTTGCTAAAGTAAGTAGGCAGGTCACCTGACAGTATGGCTCATAATAAATGAAGGTTGCCTTTATTTTGCCCAGTTACATGGGTTGGATTATGACATCACCTTTAGGGGTATAAAGGGAGCTGTAGAATCTTCCAGGCTGCAGGCTCATGGCGAATGCCACAAGAGAGGAGTTTCAGTATTAAATGCATGCCTTTAAATGTGTAACTTTATGTGTTGAGCATGGTCACCTTTAATTATTTTGCAGTTAGGGAGAAGTGTTCCTTATCTAAGAATGGCCACTGGAATAACGTAGAGAGAGGACTATATTATTTTTTCTGAAGAGGATGTGCGTGGTGCTCAGTGCCAGCAATGCCTAGATCAGGGACCCAGAAGAGTGCCACACTTGGAGTTGCCTATAGATAACTCTTTACCTAGCACACCATAGTGGGGATTAGCAGAGTAATGTATAGGATGACAGGAAGAAGAGATCCTCAATAGAAGATACATCTCTGCACAGTCCTTTAATGGAGTAACAGGATAGAAGGTTTATCGGCGGTCACTGCAAAGATAGAAACTCCGCCAGATTGTAGATAAAACCAGCTTTATTCAAGACGTTGTGCTGGACAACACAGAGATCAAGGAGTATGGTACAACACACTTAGCCCTCTTTTTATACACTGCAATGATTATTTTGATTTCGCGCCAAAAAACGCCACTAAATGACGTCATCACCATGTGCTAACATGCGTGCGCATGATCAGTGTGTGGCTAGTCTCCGTCGGTGAAGGGGAGGGGGGGAGTTTGTCTCCCTTGCTGTCCATCAGCCTCAGGAGTGATTGGCTAGGGAGGTACTCACAGACGATCATTCATGTGTATATTCATAGAGGCTTGTTAGCACATGATAATGACATCATTTAGTGGCGATTTTGGCGCGAAATCGAAATAATCATTGCAGTGTATAAAAAGAGGGCTCAGTGTGTTGTACTATACTCCTTGTTAAAGCACCTTGTCGTGTGAAACGCGTTGGAGGGTGTTTACCTCCTTGTTTGTCATGTCTGACTGACAATAAATATTTTTTTACTTTTATACACCTGTATCCCTGGGCAGTGCGCTGCTTTGTACATTCATTTGCATCTTTTTTGGATTACTTCTACTCTACAAGCGGCTGAACATGCCATCTGGATCACTACAGGCTCTAGGAGTGGGGTAAGATCTTTTGACACTCTATTATTATGGATCATTGCTATTGCTACAAACTGGGGTGAGTCTTTAACTCTCAATATATATCTATTTCCAATGAGGTACAGCCTAGTGTAATTTTACATTTATGCTGTTGCCATCAGGATTTTGATGCTTCTAGTGATATATTGAACTCACCCAGTAGATCTCCCTCTCCATAAATGAGCTATATGTGTTTCCCTAAACATTGATTAACATTACTTAAGCTCTCTGGACTGTTAGAGCACCCATTATCTTCATATACTGGACTGTCTGAATTAAGAAACCTATTTGTCTAAAAAAAAGTTCCTGGAGCCCTTATTACCAACTGCTTACATCACCATCCAGCCAGATGCCAGAACCCTGAAAAGGTAATCAAAAACACTAAGCACCTCTACATAAATAATACACATTGATGTGACCCTCCATTTTGGAAGGCAGGCAAGGAGGGGTTACATAGTTATAAACACTGTCAACGGAAAAATACAAAATATATAGGGGGCTATGCACTAAGCTCAATGGGTTTGCGTTCTGATGTTCAAAAAAAGCACGTCCGTTAAAAAGTGAGGCCGGGGACGAAATTCACTAAGGCCTTGAGCCCATTTTTTAACGTACGTGCTCAAAACACCAACAGCGTACGTGTTGCTTTTTTCCCCCCTGCTAGCGTTCTTAAACTTCACATATGCTAGCTGATAGAAAAAAAAGCCGCATGTAACATTTGCACGGAGATTTGCCATCTCCATGCAAGGCTGTAACATGCGATCGTACACTAAATAAATACATTTGAATAATAGTGTACATGAGCAGGGGGTCTCCGGAGCTGAACAGCATCGGTTTCAGGACCGAGGACCCCCTACTTCAGGATCACAGGAGATCCCCGTTATGGGGTGCCGGTATCCCCTGCAGAATTTCAATGTTCTGGTCACGTGACGCGGACGCTTGAAAGTGCAGGGGATACCGGCACCCCATAACGGGGCCTGTATCTCCTGAAGTAGGGGGTCCTCTGACCTGAAACCAATTCGGTTCAGCTCCGGAGACCCCCTGCACATCTACACTATGAAACAAATGTATATTAAAAAAAGATTTAACAAACATCAATACACGACCCCTCACCCCCCCCTCCGCCGTAACACATACAGTACAATAATGTGCAAAATTACTATTATCCAGATATGGATAATAGATTATTTGCCCATTATTAAACACTGCATTAGCATACCTATATAAAGTAAATAAAAACAGTAGCCAGCTAATCGAATGAATACAAGCAGTAACAACATCAACAATGAATTAGTTAAACCATTAACCAATGAAACCAATTAATTCCTAAACCAACTCAAAATGAATAGTAACACTAACCAATCAAACCAATGAATTACTACAACATTAATGAATGTAAATATTAAAAGACAAAGAAATAATTTCAAACAATATCTGAAATAACCATAAAACGGATTAGCTAACATAATACAACATTAACTACAAACGAACACCAATTGCAAACATTTATTACCATTAAGCAGGAAAAAAAAAAACTTCACCTAGCCAGTATACATTGAAAAAGTACAGTGCTTTACACATACAATCACCTATTTACCACAAGCCCACTAATCTCTTTTGCAATGTATAGTACAGTACTCTTGTCTACCACAATGCAGTGTCTCCATCTTATTTTTGACACTACAGTCTGGTATCACATCCTTTAGCTACAACACAGTACCAGTGGTGTCTCTTACACATGGCACTTCATAAGAACAAGATGAACCTATTCAATGTTGCCCTGCACAAGTTCAAATATGAGTGACAGAATAACTATGACTACACTATGTTTCTGCGCTTTACTTTAATAAATATGTGCTAATCTAAAAAGACTTTCTGGTATCTTTGATTTTCAAACACGTAAGAGTATGTGAGATGAAGAGGTTGTTATGGGTATCTTAAAAACCAGCAAACTGGACTGTTACGTATAGGTATAGTATAATACAATAACATAATCTGTCGGCTACTAATAGCAATAGCCTCAGATGACATTCATTTTAGTTTCCCTTAACGTTACTATCACCTACAGTATCATCAAATATGCATTTTAGCAATGGTCACAGGACCGTGGCTTGTAGCAAATGCTTATTTACTGAAGGGTTTCACTTTCCTTCACACAGTCAATGGAACAATTTACATCTGCATTTAAAAAAAATATATGAATTATGACAAAATGGTTGTACAGACAGTTTGAATATTTACATAACTTCCACAACACATACTGTTCAATAAAAAAATAAAAATCCGGTACAGGAATCCCTCGATATACGGAACAGATACATTCCTGAAAGGTTGTCCATAAGGCGAAATTCTATATATCGAGCCCTATACTCCCATTGACTTCCATTATATAACCTGGAGAGATTTGGCCCCAAGACATAATAAAATCACACGTAAGAATGCAGCAATCCTTTTTTTAAGCTCATATTTCATGGAGAATTGGTAATTTTATAATAAAATATTAAAAATAATGGTCAAAATAAGTCACAAAATTAAAATACCGTACTTACCAGAAATTATGATGATCGCTATGTGAGATGGTGGTACAGGGAGATGTTGTGAATAGGAGTTACTGGGAGGGAGAGTGAGGTACAGTACTAAGCGCGATCAACACAAAGGAAGGAACCAGGCTTGGGTGGCATGAAGAGAGCAGAGAAACCAGTGCAGGATGAAGCACGAGGAAATGACCTGGAGCAGTATGAACATTCTGTAAATGTAAATTTAACATTCCATATATAACAATTCTTCCCTAATTTATAAATTACGTTATAACAAAATTCCGTTTATCGAGTTGCCATATATCAAAAGATGCCTGTTTTAAATATTCTAATAAATATATATTTATGAAAATTAAGTTATATAAAACCAGAACAAAATGTGTAAGTTTGCTTTACCTTCTGGTATGTCAAAATAAGACGCATTATCTCTCTTTTAAGTAAAGTAAGAAAAAGGCTAAAATATCTTCTATGTGTAAGCCTTGGGTATAACTTGCTTCCCTTGGTAACTAAGGGTGTAATCTTTTTCTGATTATTCTTAGATCTTGCAGAGGAATTCTTGTGGAACAGCCATGACAT